>NW_027315735.1:27942778-28252778 GCF_026437365.1 Eucyclogobius newberryi | reverse complement strand
TTGATTCCACCACTTTCTTTAATGCAGGAAACTAGCCCCAGATGTTACACTCCACAGCTGGATCTTCACTATCAGGTGCTTCAAATTGACCATCCTCATTGTAATTACCTTAGTTACTTTATCTTCATCCAAATGCAGTTTCTCCAATCATTTGACAAAATAACTGAATCAAGCCGCCATATGCCGCGGCGTGTGGTTCTCGCCAAGTAAGAATGAATGAATCTCTTAAACAACAACTGCTCCTGCGGCCCCTTGAGATCCTGGGAACAAGCTGGGGGTTTTTACAGCATAATGTGCCCCTATCAAACATGGAAGGCCTCCACCAAATGAAAAATGACAATGTTTTATTTATTATTTTCTACTCCAAATCATCAGTGTTCAGGAAAGACAAAATGGCTTGCTAACATGTATAAACGGAATAATAACAGTATCTGCAATATTTACATATTTTCTCACCCCTGGGGAAAGGATTATAATTGTAATGCCTGGTGTAATAATAAATGGTGGGTTGTACAACTGCCAGTTCTCACACGCCTTCTGCTGTGATGTGCCAGAAAAAAAAGTCGATGTTGTAGAAGTTGTATGTTAGATGTAAACCTCAATAAGAATTTAGCTTCTCGGCAAAGTGAAGTGTAGTGATAGCATTGTCACATGTGTAACTATGTATTTATGTCATGGTAATTGTTGTACAGCGCCACTAAGAGTTGTACTTTGAGTATTTAGTATTGCAGCATTTAAATGCAAAGATTTTATTTTATTTATGCGTTAGTTTATTTGAACTGGGACGATACATATTAATGAACATTTCTATAAAAGTGCCAGTATTAGCTATACTTTAACTAGTTTCCAACTATAGTCCCAGGCAAGGTGTAAAATGCCATCAGTATACACATTACATACGTAACACATTACATACGGTTTAGTAAAAAGAAAAAAGATTAGGAGTCCATATAAAAACAGATTTCTTGATGAAACATGTACAGAAATCTGAAAGAGCACAACAATAGACAACAAATATGTCAACAATAACATGGGACAAGCATAACACAAGACACATACGCATAAGAGCAGAGGGAAATGACATGTTTAACTATGGTCACAGGCTTGATTCTCAACAATGATGTCTACCAGTCTTTATCTATTATCTATTCTCCTACACCTTCCCGTGTGAATTAATAAAGAAACCATACAATTTCTATGTTTTTTTTCAAACCCAGCATCAAATAGGCAGTATTGTATTGTAATATGTTTCTTAATAGACCCTCCGTGGTGCCGCCATCGACTCAGAATGTGAATCAGCCTCTCTGTACTCGCGGGGTGCTCCAGGGCAAGGCTATTCACAGCAGATGTTTACAAAGAATCACAAATTTAACCATCTACTTATGTGTTTTTCTTTTCTCGCTCCGGCTCATGTCTCACCTGGGAATCTCAATGAAAACCCGTCAACAAAAGAAATGGTCTGAAAACAAAAGAGGAAGACACGGCAAGTCCTATTAATTCAACAGAAAGAGTAAGGTCAAATCTACAGAGGCCTGCCGTTAGGTGAGAAGCATACAGCAGAATAAACTCTGGAATCTCTATGTTGTTTTTGTAATGTGTCAAAAGTGTAGGTTCGTGGATACAAGGAAACAACAGATGTTTACCTTTGGGGGATCTGTTAGTGTAAAGATATTGCAGTAGCAAGTTATAACACTAATAATTGAAGTAACAACCTTAATTTGGACTTTGTTTACATCATATGCAAAATATGTATATATTATGAGCATGTAAATCAAGCGTTTTAAAAAATAAACATGGATTTAATTTAAATTGAAGCTTTAGGAAAAACACACTGTAATTTCCAACTTTGTAGCGCATATTATGGTTATGATTTTACTTTACTTTTTTAACTTGACAGTGGGTTACAAAAGAAAACTTGTATGAACTATGAATGAAGGGTGTAAAGTAGCCCACTGTTTTCTTATTAATAATGTTTGCGATGAACATGAATAGTAACAATACTTTGAACAAAACGTAACTCTTTCTTCCGAATTTATTTGAATCACTTATTTTTACTCGAGTAGGAAGACCTACCTGCAGCTTCATGAAAACCATCCAATCATTCCCCACGTCTACTACCTTGCCTCCACAACAGCCTTTTAGCTGCTGACACACACACACACAAACACACACACACACACACACACACACACAAGAGGGTGAGAGGGGGTATAGAAAGTCAGCAAATGTCCAGTGCTGGACTGTAACACACAATGACAGCTCTTAACCACTGCACCACCAGCGTACACCTCACTCTGCATCATACACCTCACCCATGGGAATCTCAAAGAAATCTAGACAACCAATAAACATTCTAAACTTTGGGCCTCCAGTTACACTACAGAGTAGAGCATATTCTAGGGTAGCTTTATGTTGTTTTTGTGCTGTGCAAAAGTGCAACTCAGTATATATTGTGAGAAAACAACACACAGTTTTGAGGAGAAGTGTCAGGGCTACAGGGATCAGAGCTCAAACCACTTGCCTGCAGTTAGAGGTAAAGCTAAGCCAAGGCAAAGAGAACGAGGACAGTAGGTTTTCTTACACAGCCTACGGGACGCCAAGGTGCAAGCATCGAAAGGACAACTGTCTATTTTGAAATGGCTATGCCCTCTCTCATTTTTTTCCCAGCCTTTGGATTGTCTAAATCGGGTATGGGGTGGTATCTTCCGGCTTGCCTGGAGATATGGCACCGTGTTTCACAGCCTTCTCAGCGATAACAACCACTTCCACTAGCAGAGCTGTCACATAAGTGCTGCTAACAAAGCTACGTCTCCCAGTGCTAACACCTCTCACATTTAACAAGAAGAGCAGCGTGCATCTGAACGCACACAGAGCTAAATGCATGTCCCATCAACACTTTCCATCACCTTTTCAGACATGCTATAATCAAACAGTCACAGAAGCTATTGACAATACATTTGAAGTATTCAACGTAAAATCTAAAATTAAAAAAATTAAAAATACTAAAAATACGTTCAAATTATGGTATGAACAGAACAACAGTGCAAAACTAGATATACAAAATAGATGAAGTACTGTTGAGGCAGGCGGTCAGGAGTTCAACGATAGAGGGGAACAAACTATTCTTGTGGCTCAAAAAGTCGGTGTCCAGGATGAGAAGAGTCCGGCTATGATCCGGCCTACACTTTCCCCGTGTCCTGGAGACGTATGGATCTGTCCTTGGCTGCAGCTCCAGCGTACCACACAGTGATGGAGGAGGTGAGGATAAGATAAGATAAGATAAGACCTTCCTTTATTGTTCCACATGGGGAAATTTCATTGATGCAACGCAGGTAGATACAGAGGTAGATACAGAAGAAAAGAACAGATCACTTTGAAAACTAATAGTTTGAAAAACACTCTCAGTAGAAGATCTCCTATAAACAAAAACTCCCATAGACAAAACCTCCCATTTCCCAACAAGGGATGGAGGGGAAAAATAATAAAGATAAAAATAAATAAATACCATTGCATGTGATCACGAGAGTAATTAGGTCAGTATTGCGAGTGTTCAGGACTAACAGTGTTTGTTATAAAGTCTGACAGCAGCAGGAAGGAAAGACCTGCGAAACCTTTCCTTCAAACAGCGAGGGTGGATCAGTCTCTCACTGAAGCTGCTCTCCAGAGTGGACAGAGTGTCCTGCAGGGGGCGACACTCAGCATAGATAGCATAGATGTGAATCTAGCCAGGACCCTTCTGTCCCCCACCTCCTGCACCGAGTCCAGAGCGCAGCCCAGGACGGAGCTGGACTTCTTGATGACTTTGTCCAGCCTCCTCCTCTCCCTCTCTGTGATGCTGCTGCTCCAGCAGGCCACACCATACAGGAGGGCTGATGCCACCACAGAGTCATAGAAGGTCTTCAGGAGTGGCCCTGTCACTCCAAAAGACCTGAGTTTCCTCAGGAGGTAGAGCCGACTCTGGCTCTTCCTGTACAGTGCGTCTGTATTATGAGTCCAGTCCAGTTTGTGGTTCAGATGAACACCCAGGTACTTGTATGAGTCCACTCTCTCAATGTCCACCACCATCTCCTTGGTCTTCCCCGCGTTGATGAGGAGGTGGTTCCGCTGACACTAGTCCACAAAGTCCTGCGCCAGTCCCCTGTACTCCGCAACATTGTCGTCCGTGATGAGTCCGATGATGGCAGAGTCATCAGAGAACTTCTGCAGGACACAGCTGTCCGTGTCGTGTCTGAAGTCTGCAGTGAAAAGGGTGAAGAGAAAGGGCGCAAGGACAGTGCCCTGGGGCGCCCCCACACTGCTGGTCCGAATATCAGTCACACAGTCGCGTGCTCTCACAAACTGGGGTCGGTCCGTGAGGTAGTCCAGGATCCACTCTGCCAGGTCATACTCCACACCAGCCGTCTCCAGCTTGTCCCTCAGGAGCAGCGGCTGGATGGTGTTGAAGGCGCTGGAAAGATCGAAGAACAGGATCTTCACAGAGCTGCCAGGCTTTTCCAGGTGAGAGAGAGAGCGGCGCAGCAGGGAGATGACGGCGTTCTCCACTCCGATGCCAGACCGTTATGCAAACTGCAGCGGGTCCATGGTTGAGCTCACGGTGGAGCGGAGGTGGTCCAGGACCAGCCGCTCCAGTGTCTTCATCAGTTGGGACGTGAGAGCCACCGGCCTGAAGCTGTTGAGGTCTTTGGGGCGCGGTGTCTTAGGCACAGGTACCAGACAGGAGGTCTTCCAGACCTGTGGTACCACCCTCAGCTTCAGGCTCATGTTGAAGACATGCTCCATAACTCCACACAGTTCATCTGCGCAGGACTTAAGGAGCCTGGGGCTGATGCCGTCAGGTTCTGCTGCCTTCCTCACTTTAATCCTCTTCAGCTCACTCCTCACCTGTGCTGCTGTGACAGTCAGTGGTTGGCAGGGGGACTGTGTGCTGGGGGGATGGGTGAGTCCATGCGAAGTGGGGAGCTGATGGTCCGGGGTGCAGAAGTGAAGAGGATGGTCTCAATGACGACCGCGTGAAACTGCACCATCATCTGGGCTGCAGCTTGACGTTCCTCTGCTGCTGGGCAATGGTAATTTCGAGGAATTCAAAAGATAACCACTTCATTTTACAAAACTAGCCTTGATACTTTCAGCTGGTATTGTGACTGGAAATCCCCTCCTACAAGCCATGTTGTAAGTGTGTGGGCTGTGAGTAGATGTTGGTTGCTTTAGTCGGCTTCCACTTGTCCATAAAATCATCAACATTAGTAAAAAAGAAATACAGGAGTAAAGTTGTAGAATAAAAACAGACAACGAAAGATGATACCAAAACAAATAAAGGTTTATAGTTTAACTGCAATAATGTGGAGAATAAATACCACTTACCGCTGCAACTACTTCAAAACAATTCAACAAATGGCACCGCAAAATACCTCCACTGAGCTCTCCTGCCTTCATTTTAAATCTCCTGTAGTCTCGTGTGGTTTATAATGTACACAGCAAAAGAATTTCTTAATGCAGAAGTTGTTTGAGTAAGATTAGAGGAAAAAGGTAAACAACTGGCATATGGACTGAGAAACAGTATAACGCTTCAGTTCATCTGGGAATTACGTTGAAATTGTCTATGGAATTACAGATTAAAGTTTTTTTTAAATCCCTCGATTTGGAGAAACAGAACTTTTATAGGTCTTTACAAATAAGGAGTTATTATAAACAAGAAAATAAACAAAGTAATTACCATTATAACCCTCCATTATAACCCAGAACGTTCAAGGGGAATAATATCTAAATTATATCAATGCATTGCTAATCTGGACAGCTACTCTAGTGATTATATTAAAAGCAAATGGGAGGGAGAAGGTAATCTAGTAGTGTGTACATCCCAGTCGAGGACAACAAAATCACATGTCTGGAAAAGTTTGTCACGTTTTTTCATAACACCATGTCAAAGTGCTCATTACTCACAGGAAAAGCTAACTGCTGGAGAAACTGTAGTAGCCAGGCGACCAACTACTATCACATGTTCTGGGACTGTCCTGTTCAGAAATATTAGGCTAAAGTAACAATGCACTGAATACTTTTTTTGACATTGCTATTACTTTCAGCTTTAGAACTTAGAAATGTACTTGGGCCTCAGAACTCCCGCCGTGGATGCAATAAATGAACAGGAGGGGGGGGAAGCCATGACAAGGAAATGGATGACACAAAACCCCTGACAATCAAGGACTGGATTGACATTATAACAAATATTTGATACATGGAGGAAATACTTTCAAACTTTACTTACAAACTGTAAATTATTATTTTACAGAGTATTACTAAACAATACAACAAAAGCCAATGACTCAAAGAAGAAGAGGGAAAAAGAAAACCCAAATAAGATCCAAACCACCACTACAGCTCCAGCTGCTCAGTCCTAAACTAGGATCCAACCAGGACCTTTTCTTTGCCAAACAAAGATGAAACTGGATATGAATTAAAGCTTGAAAGTCCACACAATGGTTCGGACTTAGAACATAAAAAGTGTTATTTTTGTTTAGTCCCCGGAGTTTGGTTTGGCACTACCTCTCCCAAGGCCGGACCTTCCCTGGAGCTGATTATAGTGTTGTCTTGACAACAGGAGTACGCCTCATGAAAGTTCAGGAGCAAGACAAAGTGATGGTGATTGGCTAAAAGACAGATTGATGAAAACAGAGTTAGCTGTTCAGCTAGCTGTGATGACTGTGTGATGGATCTTAAAAGTGGCAACAGAGGTGAAGAAGTTGGACATGGATTTATCTAACAAAACCTGTGTCATTTGGAGCTCTGGCCAAAGAGATGGATGTCAAAGATGAGAGGAAAAGAAGAGGGAAGCTGAAATAGTAATATAAATTGGTTGTGCAGCTTTGGTTGTAAGTGTAAAAGTAGTTTGTGTCTGTATTTTTCACATTATACATTTTGTGTTAAGGCAGAAGTATCAAATGCCTTGCTGTTGCCGTTGTTTGTGCATCTCTCTCTTCTAAAAAAGATAAAAATCGAACATTTTTGCTGTTTCCAGTGTGTCCTATGCTAATTTTGATTGGCTGCTGGGCTTTGTGTTTGCGAAAGTGTCAGTGCCAGTAAACAGTTTGCTCTACCAGAACACGGCCAAAATCGGTTTTATTCATTTTCTTCCGCTTGTTCCCGTTAGGGGTCAAGGATGACTGGAGTCTATCCAGTGACTTAGGGCCTTAGGCTTTATTACATGTTTGAATACCTGCTACTGGGCTCTATGTCTTTCTGCGATGCACTACTGGGATTGAGGACAAAAAGAATGTGACGTCACTGAGAATGGTCTATACACCTTCTTTCAGAAACCCGTCTGGGCACCGCCATCCGAGGTGATCTTCCTCCCGGTTGTATTAGTTAACATAGGGCTGCCGACCTCAAGAGAAGATAAGTTCTACACAGACTAAGCCGCCCAGGGAATCGGTGCATTGTTGACTTGTTGGTCACATGAACATTGGACATCTTAAACTTATCAATCTTCTTTATAGCATATTTTAGTGGCAACTTAGACATTTCCCTCATTCTCCACTTAAATGAACAGAGTTTCTCCTTGACCAGAAGGGCCATTACAACTGAAGTGCCGATCTGTGGCAAAATGAAGGAAAAAGGGGGCGGGGCGGAATACGGTGAATAGTGGCTCAAAAGATGTGTGCTTAACATTGTATTAGCAGTTCATCCTCTACTTTTCTAGAAGTGCACAAGTGCTTTTATTTAGCTTGTGTGTGGTACTTGTGTCCTTGTAGTAATTGACTGAAGATTTAAAAGTAACGCACACCAAATTACACTTGTAGAGGTGCAAATGCAAAGAACAGCGATTTCAAACACTGAAAAACTGCATTAACACTCGAGTGGCAGATGTTTTAATTACATTTCGGCAGATTATTTCTCTTTTCCTGGTCCAGTAAAAGAAAAAGAAAAAATATCTGACGAAGGCTATCTACTGGAAGATAATAAAGAATAAAAAAGTTGCCACTTGAGTGTGCAATGCATTTTTTCCCATTTACAAATATAATAACATACCAGAGCTGTTTTTTTTTTTTTTTTATTTGGTTTGTTTTTTAATCAAGCTAATTAAACTACATTAAACTGTTTTTGAAATACCATGAACATAATTGTACCATGTATGTTTGTAACACATTTTGAGAACTATTTCCAGGTCCCTGCTGCCTGGGGATCTACCCAGAACTTAACTGATGTGAAAAAAGCGAGACATATCCAGACGAGAGAAGTGAAGTTCTTTGAATATTTTTCTTTTTTTCTATCTTACCAGTGCTGGATATTCCTGTCTGAACCACTCAGAGCCCCACAGGCAGCAAGAAGGCTAACGTTTTGGAGCTACAAAGGGAGAGAAAGAGGAGGAAATTGGATATAATGGGGATGGATGGGGTAATGCAAAAAAGGTGCAGATAGAAGCAACGCCAGGAGAAGCAGTTGAACAAGTCATGCAGGGACTTGCTAATTGGAACAACAGCAGCACTCCTCTATTCCTGAGTGACTAGTTCTACTCCGGGAAGTATCGTTAGTGACATCTTACACCACACTCTGTGTTGCCTCGTAACTACAACTGTTAAGAGCAGTGACAAAAAGCCCCAGAGAGCAAGAATTTCATTACTTTATAATGCATCATTCCAACGAGGCCCGAATGGAGACGTTGTGGGTTTTATAAATGAAAGTAGAATGTGTTTAAAGAAGCTAATGTTCAAATGAATAATTCTTGGGACATATTTTTCTTGCAGCTTCCTCGACCCAACATCTTTTTTTATATAAAAGTAACAAGGTTTGTACAATGAATAAGAAATATGAATATGAAATAACATATAAATAAAATAATTGTTTTGTTAAGGCAAAGACATAAACAGTAGGTTTATAGAACATTTTTCATTTTAATCTGTGAGATAACCCCAACCCTTTTTATAAAATACCACAAATATAAAATGAATAAACAACTTTTTTTTAAATGTAAATGACATCCAGAGGTATTGGTCAGGCCATGGCAAACAAACAATTACATTCATGCTGTATTCAATATACAAAAATTATAAATATGTGTTTTATGTTTACTCAGTGCCTTTGAATTTGAGGTTGTGAAAGATGGCAGAAATGGCACACTTTATTTATTTTAAAAGGACAGAAGCTGAAGTTATTTGTCAAAAACACAAAAGTGAATTTAGTCAAATGAAAAAGTTGTCAACAAAAAGCTTTGCAATGGTGGTTTGATCAAAAGGTCCCCTTTGATTTGGCCAGAACACAACATTCCTAGCATTTTTCTTCACGAGCTGAAATAAAGTCAGCATTGCTCCGGAGCCTTAGAAGGCAGCTTATGTAGCCCATTCAGTGACGCACAACTTCACTGAGCTCCGAGCATCAACGCTTAACACAGATTTATTCTCTTTGTTGTTTTGATCACTGCGCTCTGACAGGCAAATAGTTCTCCATACGGGGGCAATGTGAATGGCCTTTCCCTGCTTAACTCCAAGATAGTAAGCAGCATTATCCTACAGGGTTAGCTTTAGCCGATCTCCAAGCAGGGGCTATCTTTTCAGGTGGAGACAATAGTGTCAAGCCTTGAGAAGCACAGATGTAATTGAGTATTAATGAGAGTTGCGAGGTGGGTCTGCCTGATGTGTGATCTGTGAGCAGGGGCAGGCCCTCTGTGGTGCAGGCAAGCCATTTCTGTGTTTTAGAGGATTTGGCCATCTATTATGTATGAAGGATTAGTCTCCTCCTGCTCATGCACCAACGGGATAGCAGCTCTTAGATAGCCTTGACTGACGATTTTGAACCACTCTCCCCGGCCCCACCACCCTTGCCCTCTGAGTCCTGTTTAACCTTGAAGAGAGAGGATAAAGGTACAAGTCAGACTAACAATCGAATCCCGAATGGAGGAGCACCGGTAGATTTGATGTGTAAGAAATTGCTCTCCGCTGGTTTGAGAGCAGTATGCTTAAGAGGTTATCGCTTAAAACAGAATGGTACATTGTTTGAAAAGCTGAGACTCTTTGGGGAGAGCTGTAAAAAAAAAAAAAAGTTGCTACCAGTCTTGTAAACAGTATGTAGTCTAAGCTCTTACCAGTGGCGGATCTAGAAATTCTTTACTGGGGTGGCACAAAACCTGGGAGGTCTGGGGTTGAACCAAATACATGAAATTACCTGCATTCTGGTGAATTTGTATTTTATTTTTAATCCTGTATAAGTAAACAATGCTGGACCTTATCTCATGTTATATATTTACACTCAACTGGAAATTAAGAATGAACCTAAATTGCACAAAGTCGTGATTGATAATGATACTATTTAGTACATTTTAATAACTGAAAATGGCAATAAAGCTAAAGTCTTTAACTGACGTAATTTCTGCTTTACTTTAAAATAACTACTATCCTATGGTTTCTTCCAAATGAGTCTTATCCTTCTAAAACGAGCAGATCATTGAAATGGTAATTCCCAGCTCTGCCTCTCCAGTGGCAGCCGCTCTGTACATTGTTGTTAGACTTATTACATTACCGGTGTAGTACGGCCCATACGGCATTATCACTCCACACACACCGCTCTTACTCATACATTATATTCGTCTATACATATATACACAATGGAAAGAGAGAGTTCATCTGCTCCCCGACAGCTGTGCATTGGCTTGTTTCATATGCATATAAATATTAATAAAAGATCCTCGATGGGCCACGGTCCGGCTATGCTCCTGTAATCTCCTACAATTGAAAGCCAAGGCTCAGGAGATGAGAGGAGTGAGAGAATGCCGAGAGAGAGAGGCAGAGACAGAAACGAGAGAAAGAGTATAAAAGACCTTTGTGATTCATCATTCTGCAAATGTCTTACATGTGGAGAAGGTCTGTAATCCATCACGATCTCTTTTCTGATTAAATTCTTCAGGATAAACTTTCCATTCACTAAATATGATCCACTGTCCCCTTTGATTTGATGAATAAATAGATAAAAATAACTAAGCATGCCAGTGTAAAAGCATTATGAAATTATGTCTGCATTGTATGTAAAATGACACGTTGGGCTCAAAAGATGTGTGTCGCTCCCAAGACATGTTTGCTTATTATGCATTAACTGTATTCAATTGAAGGCATAAGTTATGGATTGTGCGACTGAAGTAGTTTTTCCACATGACACTCGTTACAATCCGTTATCTATAACATTGCCATCAAAGACCTTCAAAAACACAAATGTTGTGTTATTTGTGTCTATTTGTAAAGACAGTTCTGAAGATGACTTGCAGACAGTAGCCAAAATATGGTAATTATGGTAATTACACATCCAAATGTATTTATTGTCTTTAAAAAGAACCAGAGTGCCTGGAGAAACAGGGGTGGAGGCTTGGCATAGCGGTCACATCCACTGACCCGCAGGTTGGCGGTGTGATCGCAGCGGCCCCAGGTGAATACTGCAATTGTGTTGGGCAAGACACTTACCCCGCCTCGCGTACAATGCATTTCTGTGGTGTGTGAATGGGTGACTGGGTCCTTGATGTAAAGTGCTTTGAGTGCCTTGAAGTTGAAAAGCGCTTTATAAATGTGACAATTTTTAGTCTGTGATAGGTCGTTTTCTAGGTCAGAAAGTCCAGTTATATAACCAATGAAATGTTTTAACCCTTTGTAAAAAATAACAAGGCAATTGTCATGTTTTCTCCCGATTGTGTTTTTTGTGTGCATTGTTTTTGACTGTCTGGATAAATAAAAAGAACCACCTGACGATTTTGGCGACACCATTTAATGTACTTTCTATACTGCAGCCCATTTCTGAAAACTATGTAAAGGCTCTTGTCAATTCATCAATGTACGTGTACTTTACGAACTGAAGGGATTCAAAGTAACAAAATATGCATAAGGCACTAGCCACCACCACTGACTCTCTAATGAGATGGTAGTTGTCATAGTGACCAGGCTCCATAAGACTCTCCCAACGAAGAGGCCTTGCCCTGTACCAGTCCAGTCTGTGTGCGGAAGAGTGTGTCCTTAGCCCAGCCATGCTAAACCCCGCTTCACAATGTCCTCAGGCTGTGGACTCGATGCCAGCGAAAGAGAGAGAGTCGGCCTGCGAGTGGAAGATATGTTTTTGTCTATAGATTGTGGGTCAGATGCCCTTTAGGATGCTTGGGATCAATCCAAAAATATAAAAAACATGTATTCCAATGAGGATTGAAATGCATATGTTTATTTTTTTTTCATTTTGTTGTATTTGTTTTATTCACGTTGAGTGCTTTGATGGAGAGTTGGTCCCGCGCTGCTGAGATTATTGTTCCAATTAGGTTAATTTTTCACATTTTCTTTGGTGTTCTTTCAACAAGGAACATCGAACGGAATGCAAAAGAGACCACACAAGCCAGCAAGCTACAAGCAGAAGCTCTAGTCCACCATTTCCGACCACTGCAAGCAAGAGAACGCCTCTTGGATTGGGATAACGCGAAGGTCGTAGGCGCAGAGAGCATCAAGTACCATTGTTGGATCAGCGATGACATCAACATAGCCAACTGTTTTGGAGTTTCCAGTGAACTTTTTTCACTCAGAGGGAGATTGTATAAATATTGAAACAGAAAAGAATGAATATAACATTTGGAGTCTTCACTATCTTGTTTTCATTTTACTACATTTTACAAAAAATTGTATGAGGGCATGTGAGCGCCTTTACATAATTGCACAATTACTGGAGTAGAAATGAAGGCTATATTAAACATGTCAGTTAACCTGGCAAAATGTCATCACTCGGTCAAGTGATTAGTGATGGATAGTTGGTTAATCAGTGAACCATGAACATCCCTATCCGTACATGAATGATCTCACTGGTCATCTATCATTTAAAACAAAATCAAACATCTCTTACCTCATATTAACAGCGTTTTGTGCATCACACATGGACCTTTTTTTTTGCTCATACGCAGCCATATTTGTTTGTCCATCATGCCTCATGGAGATCGGTGGAGAGGCATATGGCAGCAGACCTTCACCAGGAGGACCGTCTAATAACTTTTCTTCATCCACAGGTCCCTGATAGAAAACATGTATCATGTAAAGTGTTTTTAATATTGTTAGATGATTTTTGACAACTATTATATATTTTGAGAAGGTAGCCTTTTTGCAGTCGGCTACAGTTGTATTTTGCATGTTAGTTAAACAATTCTAAACCCTTTTCCTAACCTTAACCGTCTACTGCAACACACGCGGACAAAGTACATCAACAATGTTTAGGGCTAGTGAATAGTGCGTTTGTCAGATGATACAGAAAGATACCGTTTGTTTGTTCCCTTTTTTATCTCTTGAAATGCCTTTAATAAAAAGCAAGTTAACGCAACAGATGAAAAGGAAACAGATGATAATGAAAAAAAGTCAAGGACCTGCGGATGAAGTAACGTGAGGGTCCATCTGAAGGTCTGCGGGTGGGGGATTCTGAGTCTGCAGCCAAACACCCATGACGAGGTGACCAGACTGATTTGAATATGTTTAAAAATACAGAGAAATATCATTCTAGATTTTCAAGGGAACAAAAAACAGGTCAACACCTCACAGTCTGGCATTCAAACCCAGAACCTTGTTAAGAGGGCTGCAACCACTCACCCACGATGGCACCCATATCTTAACCCATCGTCAATCTGAAATGTTTACATTCTATATTTTAGTATATTTTGTAATCTATAATGTTTAATAAATCCAAAAGATTGCTGAGTAATAAAATTATAGTTGCAATAGAAAGAATGCAGGCCTTGCCCCGGACCACTTCAGCCTGTGTGTGTCCTGTGCCATGTTAAACCCTGCGCCATCATGTCCTCAGGCTGCAGACTTGGAGCCAGCGACTTGGAGAAGCCAGGCTGTGATAAGATGCTACAGCAGCCCTCAGACCAAATCCATGCCCTTTTCTCTGTGACTTGGCCGGAGCATGTCTGCCTCTTTCACTGTGCCTACCCCCAGAGATGCCACTCCAAGGAAAGGGGCAGCCATCCAATTACAAACCATGACATCGTTCCACAGTTACTCCAACCCTTGGCCTATAAACAAGACCAGACAAACTATCTTCCCCAGGGCAACCCCGCGATGTGTGGTTAAAGCACCTCATGGCAAGCTAGTTTTGACTTTGCATGTCAGATTTTACCTTCAAAACATTGTGTTCTGGTATGCCATTCATTAAAAACAAATCTAGCAGCAGCACTTTCCCAGACAGCCAAACTTTGGAGCTTCACTTCTTTTTTTATTTTTTTTTATTGAAAGAATAAACACAGACCAATCAAAGCTTGTGCGTAAATAAAGATACAGTCCAGTAACATTGTCAAAAGAGAAAAAAAAAGAGAAATAAGAAGAGAAAAATAAATAAATAAATAAAAAGAAAGAGAAAAAAGAAAGAAAAGAAAAAAAGGGGGAAAAAAGAAAAATTGCGGAGTGGGCGGAAACAGAGAAAATACAAAATGTGTCTTGTTTGAGATTACCGTTTTTAGAATAATGCATCCAAATTGAAAAAAAATACAAGGTTAGAGCACACCTGATCCATAATGTGAGTCCCATTTCGTCCAGTTTATGTCAAATTTGTCCATTTCCAAGTTCAGTCCATATGTGGAGCTTTACTTCTTAATACTGAGCTGCCGTCGGCTCTCCAACCACCACCGATCACTTTCTATGGTCACTTCTCTTTCTTTTTTATTTATTTTTAAGATCTTTTGGCCCGTAGGCTTTATTGGACAGGAGAGGAGAGTGTGAAATGGGGGATGAGAGAGAAGGAAGGACATGCAGTAAATTGTGGGAGTCAGAATTCGAACTCACAACACTCATTCCAAAGTTATTGCCTCTTAAGTCTTGCCTCTTAAAATAGAGTAACCCAAACAATCACAATATACAATTTTGTTCAGCCACTTTCTTGTGTCAACTATTGCAGTAAAACATCAGAAGAGTTCTTTTGCAAATATGAGTGCTTGCAATTTACTCTTTGAATAATCCACTTACAAATATAAACAAAAAAAAAAAACTCTCTCCTTGATGAAGTCCACTCAGCTGTATTTTCCTTGACTATATCTGTATATTGTTTTTTGTAGTAAAAGAACACACAAATAAACGCATGCCTAAATGTAGTGATGTAGTGATGTAGTGATGTTACAATATTAAATTGTAAGTGCACGATTTAACAATTGTTATTTATGCATTTACTATCATCACCAAGAGAAAACAACAGTAGATTGCATCATTAATTTCATTCATATTGTTGCAGTTTTACGAAATTAAACATTCTGAATACATTTTTTTAATGGCAATTCAACAATCAGCCAACTAAAAAAGCACTTTACATTTAGGTACATTTTTGGGAATTAATATAAATAACTTAATTTGGCTTCTAAAAATGTATTTTTTTTTGTTCTTATGATTATATCGTGACGTGATAATCACAATCATCTTCAACCTCTATTTTCATACAAAGAGTTTAACTAGTTTCCCACAAATCTCTTAATCTCATCCGTCCTCAAACAAAGACAATCTTCATGTCTGCTACCTCCGGCTCACCTCTTGTATTTTCCTCCGTAAACCGCATAACATCACTGGTCCCCCTAATGCTGCGATATTGAATGGAAACTCAAGCAGGGCCGTCTGCTTAATGCTTCCCGATAGCTGTTAATTCAATAAACAAGCGGCCTTGTCTAGATGTGCCCTTGTGGGAGAATAAATGGACAGAACGATGCACAAGTAAAAAGGCTGCGGGGCAATAGTGCGCTCTGAGTGGTTGTTTTTCATTTTTGACTGATTTAATTCAAATAGAAGTCATTTCAATATTACAAAAGGTTTCCGGGCATGCTGTATTGTAATGGATTGACAGTGGCTTTAAAATAATATTTCCATGTTTCCAATGTACAAATGCATTGAACTTTTGAATTTTACAACAAATCAAAAGACCAAGAAAGCTTGACTTGTCTTACACTACTTGCAATGACTTTACTTGGTCATAATTGTTTGTCCCGTTAAATGAAACGATTAAACATGAGGATAAGGAAAGTGCAATTAGTATTAGATATATGTGTTTATTGATTTTGAATAAGATAACTCCTGTATGTTGAGGATGGTAAGAAATGTTCAAGATAATCTCATCTGTGAAACTCTTAATTTCAGTCTTAAGGGTGTTATAGGGAAAAGGTTTTCTGACTAATTAAAATGTTATGTATCATATAGTTGTCATTTTAAAATATGCACTGTATTTAAATTGCAATATATACAAATAATTATATTGAAATTGTAAAATAAGATAAAAATACATGTACTTGGTTTATTTTTATAGATGTATTGAAGATCCTAAAGGTCATTATTCATTCAAAATTAGCAATAGTTTAGGAGGAAACCAGTATGCTTTTTTATCAATCATGTTCATAAGCTAACCAGATGGCATTTAGTTTTGTTTGCTTTTTTGAACTGCAGTATAATCAACTTTTTATGTAAAGATGCGTCCAGAATATGTTCTAACACATTTATGTATTTAAATTCATGAGTAAAGATTTTACACATTAAACTGCAATAAAATCCTGTACAAGACACACTAATACCAAAGTACTTATATCGATTGCGTTGCACTGGTTTAGACATAAGTTATCTTCCACTGTGCTCTCTAAATCTCTAAACTCCTACGGTCCTTAAAGAAACATGTCTTTATATCAATCTTATATTGAAAACTGCAATAAAATCCTGTACAAGACACACTAATACCAAAGTACTTATATTGATTGTGTTGCACTTCTTTAGACATAAGTAATCATCCACTGTGCTACATGAACTCCTTACAGTCCTTACAGAAACATGTCTTTATATCAATCTTATATCGAACTATAGCTAAACCGAATGAAAAAACTCAACATGTGCGACCGCGGGGACGTGGAACGATTGGCGCTCTGCATGTGAGTCTTGGAGGTTGAAAGATTTAAAGTCTCCCAGTGCTACACAAGCGGAGGGAATAGTGCGATGGGCTCCTAGGCGTCTCGTTCCCCTACAGAAGGCAAGTGGAGTGTGGCGTTCCACTGCTCCTGCACACAAACGGATCCATCTGACATGACAGAACTTAACCCCTCAGGGCCCACTTAACTCACAGCAACATTAATTGAATCTAGGCCTGGGCAAAAAAAAAAGCACCAGTACGAATCACATACAAGTTCTCAGTGCGGTATAGAAAGCCGAGATGTGGAGCAATGCTTATCATGAGTCGACTTGTTTTGAAGTTGTCAAAGCCGATGAATATGATGTGGCTTCTTCACATCGTTAGGTCGAGCTGCCTTGAGTGGATTTGAAAATATAGGGCAGCTCAAACTTGTTACGTCTTGTTTGTGTCTTGCAGTCTCTTTCTCTGGCATAACCGCTTTTAGGGCAATTTTAATGACCAATCAAATGAGTTTATTGAACATTGGGAAAATCTGTGTGAATCTGTGTTTTTGTTTTCCGAAAAAAATATTATTTGTATCGTCAAGTTGAGTGAATCAAGCGAGCAATATGAATGAAAACTATTGAGAAGCACCAAATATGCATACGGTTATATACCATATATATAAACAAATGTACAGTTTCATTTACTTGAGTAACTTTTTCATAAAATTGTTATTATAGTTATATAAGTAAATATAGTTATTATAAAGTGTTACCAAAAAGATTAGTGAGGATTACTGGAATATGATCTGGGACATTAACATTGATGTCAAATAAAGATATAAAAATAGGTATATTGAAAAAAATGAATATCTAAATTTTCTTTTTTTTTTATTATCCTGATTAACATGAAACGGTCAATCCAACAATCGATCATAAAAGTGCTAAAATTACCATTTACTGTTTCCAACAGAACTTTTGCACTTTTTGTAGCATTGTTTTAAACTAAATGGCTAACTGAATACTCAAATATTGCATACCTTCAAAGCAACATTCACGATATTATCAAAAATGTGATATGGTTCCCACCCAGATACAACTGAGGAAAACCGGACCGGACATTCTTCAAATCTTCATTGTAAAAATAAAGAAATATATGTTTATGGTACTACAGGTGGCCGTTTTCCTTGCGTCGTATCCAGGTATCACACTTTAGGGCTCTCGATGGCGATAACATTCACCTGTTGCTATGTAATTACCCCCCTCTTCTCTCAACTGAGGAAGAGTAGCACCAAAGATTGCTTGGACCAAGACACAAAACAAACAACATGTGCAAACACATTTCCCCCTCACCCCAATATAACCCCTGTGTTTACCCCCAGAAGAACGATTCCACTGTGTATCTGCCGCTGTCCGAGGATTAATTCACCGCTGCTATAAAGTGTGATAAGGCAAACCTACAAAAATCTGGGCTCCTCCTCCTTACAAATGTCAGATAAAGTCATCATCATCATTTTATTACACAAAGCCGATTACAGCCTTAGCCGGCCACGTATGGGGATAAAAGTGCGGATCTGGTGGAGAGTGCAGACACAAATTGGATTTCCGCTCTCCTATATCCTTAAATATAGCTTTATTATCTATTAACAGACTAGTACCGGTAGCAAGCAGGAGATTTGCTGAAATGAATGGAACTCAGCACAAGTGAAAAATACCATTTACTGCAGAGAGGCTTATTGTAGTTAATGCAATTGGTGTCATTAAATGTGTGCGCTGTGTTGGATTTGAGATGCACTGTTAAAAGTGTGCATTATTTTGTGGTTACCTTTTAGCATAGCGTATTTGTTTTGATTCAGTAACTAGTCAATGGCCTGTACAAGAAATAAACAGGACTGCAATTTCCCCCCCTTTAAAAACATAACAAAGCAACACAAAAATATTGAAACAGAAAAAAATGAATATAACATTTGGAGTCTTCACTATCTTGTTTTCATTTTACTACATTTTACAAAAAAAACAGTGGACAGTAGAACTAGATTTCTAGTTTTTACAGAGAAATATTTGACATTCACAAGAAAATGATGTGTCGGTTTAAAAAATGAATGAATCTTGTGCTTTGCTGTGTCCGCTTAGTGATAACATGCAATGAGAAGAAGAATGCGGTAAGTCTGTGGATGAATAGTTCCACGTCTTCGTTGGATACATTTGATATTATTATATTCTCACATGTTTAAAGTATACTACATATCAAACTTTCAATGGGGAAAAAAGCTACTCTTCGTATGTTAATTTTGAACCATTCACTTCGAAATAAAAACATATATATACATATTTATATTATATTTGTTCTGTTTTTGAGCTTCATTTGTGGAATGCTTTCATGTTCGCTGTGAGTTTCATGTACTGTAGAATCTATCAATATAGAAGTGTGAATTGCTAATAAATATTGACCCGGTGTAGATATATGTAAGCTTTCAGTGATTGTATATAAAAAAGGAATATGAGATGAAGCTGTTGTATACTGTAATGTAAACACTATTATATAAACGTTCTGAAACGTTTCTCTGAAAATAAATAATAACAATATTGATATTGCAGTTACAACGTCTTTCTTCTTCTTTCTGTAAGAGCTATACATCAAAATGGAATAGATGTCAGAATATGTATCTTATAAAATATCTAATCTATATAAGTGCTTGCTTAATAAATTCATAAAAAATAATAAATTACAGTATTCAGACTAACTTTGAACTTGTGTGAAATATGGTGACCTTGATAAAGAGTAGAGATTTTTTAGTTATTCAATGTCTCTCTTTCTTTTCTGTACAGTTTATTAAACTTTTGTCATGATGAATGTGTGGAAAATGACCCCTCAAACCTTACAAAATGTACTTTTTACTTTTCAGTCCTTTAAAAAATGAGTGCAGTAGAAAGTACAGGCATCTGTTTTCAAATGAAGTGCAAAAGTAAACCTAAAAAGTATTCACTGTAAAACTGTACTTAAAGGGCCTATATCATGCTAAATTGATTTTTCAGAGCTTTTAACCTTCTTACAGTGCAATTGGTAACTTAAACACGAGTCTAATTTTTATATATATTTTTTAGCTAGAGAACAGTATCTATAAGCCCCCTCGGATGAGCCGACGAACAGGGGCTACTCACCAGGATGACGCGGCACACTTCCCTGTTTCAGCCCCTCCTCCAGGAAGCACCACCATCTCCACACTAGGTCATGGGTTGGGCAGGGAGGCGGATTGCTCTTCACGAGGGTGGGGGACGAATCTAAAACTAAGCCGTTTGCATTTCCGGTAGGGGATACAGACATGAAAAGATATGTGTAAGATATTATGTTATGGGTTTTGCACAACACTTATTATTATAAACTATGCCCTTAGGGTAGACTATGAAACGGGAAAAATAGCATAATATAGGATCTTTAGGTAAACTATCGACCTAAGTACAGTACTTTTACTTCCGTACTGTGTTACTTTCCACTCATGTGTTTGAGTGAGAACAAGTGAAACAAAAGCAGCGTTTACATTTGTCCATGTTTGATTCTGATTTGTTCCTGTTATGGTCCTCAACTGTATTCAGTTCCAGGTTCAGTCCCACTTTAGTACTTGTTTAGGATGTGATGTGTGTGCGAGTGAAACTGGAATAGAAGGAATGATTTTGTTATTTGGTTTGTTAACATTAGGGTTTTTACATATTACTTTAGAGTCCACCAGAATAACCACAGACGGCATATGCATTTATTTGTATTTGCCTGTTTTCTGAATTCCCACATCTCCACAGAGCTCTCACATGTCGAGGGTCAGAGTTTGTTTCAGTCCCTGGCTGGTTGCTGTTGGCAGGATTAGCAACAGGACAAGATGTTCAGTAAAAGCCCCTGTTAGCGACGCCAAACGTTGCATAATGTTCCATTTAGCACGGCACAAATGTGTGGATTTTCAGACCTATTGCACCAAGCTCTGGGCCCTTTGTGCAGAATTGACCTCAAGAGCAAACAGGCTGATGGATCATGTTTAGGGTGGCTTCTCTCAGCTTGATAGTATAAATATGTTTTACATTGGCATTTGAGGTCATTGCACTGACCACAATACCAGAAGACATTTTTAACAGCAGCATCAAACATCTAAACTACCACCATGGAGTAATCTGACATCGTGATTTTGGAGTATTTTGATGATTGGCACTATCTGAAATACATACATTCCAATATTCACCTGGGAATCCTATTTATAAAGTTATATGAAGGTACTATCAACAGCTGCTTGGGTTTATTCCTTCATTTTTTTCAAGTAAGTAAGTAAGTAAATTTTATTTATATAGCACCTTTCACAGACAGAAGTCACAAAGTGCTTCACAAAACACAGAATAAAACAATAAAAACACAAAAAAACTTACAGTGAACAATACATATACAACGATATACAGTAAAATCAGTCAAAATCAGGCTTGACTAAATAAAAAGGTTTTAAGCTGACCCTTAAAAGCAATATCTGAGTCCAGTGACCGTAGGGAGAGCGGAAGATCGTTCCAGAGTCTGGGGGCAACAGCCTGGAAGGATCTGTCTCCTCTGGTCCGAAAACGGGTGCGAGGAACCAACAACAGCAAAGCATATACAAAAGGCAAACAACACCATATAATGTCATACTATTGTGCAGTTGAATTTTAATCGTTTTAAAAGAATAACACTGTATTTAATGAAAACTATTTGTAAAATTAGGTCAAATATCACAATAAGCCACTTTAATAAACACAATTAAACCTGATCGTAAAGGTTTTGCAGCTTGACATTATCACAGACCGCAATTTAAATTAGCAGTAGGGGTCCTGGATCCGTTACATGGTTGTTTTGAGGGTCCTGGCCCTAGCAACAGTCCATACAAACACTTTAGTGCTGCCTTTTTATGCTTCTCTACTTATGGAACGAAAGTGTGGATTTTAGTTAGTAATATTTCAAGTGGAACAAGAGGATTCATTATATTTCTCTAAGCACTTGTTGGTTCAGTAATTTTAGTACAATTCCATAGTGTTGCTCGTTTCCAAGAGACAGAAGTAATTATATACTGGAGTTTGACACATAACTATATCTCCCTCTTCAGTAAGGCCCAGCAGGGGATGCACTTCCTGTGGCAGCGGAGGAACAGTTTCTTCCCTTGTGTCGTTTGACTCATGAAAAAATAACTCACACTTCATAAATGCTTTTAAATTTTCATTGGTATATTCGCACTTATTTTATGTAATACGCCTTTGTGATTATCTGTTCAAGGGCAATTGCGATACAGCTTTTCTGATGCTGATTCTTCACACTCACACTATGGAGCACGTTCTCTCTGTAAAAATCTAAAATCTGCCGTTATTCACTCCCTCTATTTTCTTTAGATTTGGAACTAAGAAATAGAGAGTGAGCCAGCAATTTACTTTAACTGTTGATTAATGTATTCTATTCATTTACTATCAATACCTAAATCTGTCAGGTCAGTTCAGAGAAATACTGTTGTACTGTACTCTTCCTTGTGTAGAATTTTAACACTGCACTCGCCTCTACCGGACTATTCAGACCCATTCCTCTCTTCTTTCTTCGCCTAGTCATCTCCACATTGTGCCACTCTCATCTCCCTCTCTCTTTGTCCCCGACCATCTCTTTATTGACTGGTACTTGTGCTTCCCATCCATCCTTCCTTCCATCCTTCGCCATCGTTCTCCTGACTTTTAGCTTGAATGATACAGATAGATGCTCCCTTTCTCCGAGCTCTCACGCACAATCAACAGGCTCGGCACTCAGCGCTCTGCCCCCATCCGCCGCCTCTCTCACTCGTATTCACACACACCTACACACATCTACACACACCTACACACACCTACACACACACACAAAACCTCTACTACTACAACGGCCTATTTCACCTGGTTCATCCTAAAAGCAAAGTTGTTCGATAGAGGCAAAAAACACTGACAGGCTTTGAACATGTTAATCATAGACTATGGGAATGTATACAAAAAGCATGTTACTGTAGGAAAGTACTATTTATGTTTCACTTATGAAAGAGGGTGACATTCAAAGTTGATAACGATTAAAGAATTGGATCACGATTTCAAACATGACACAGTGCACTCATGCACTGTGTCATGTTTGAAATCGTGATCCAATTCTGTGTGTGGGTATGTTTATTAGAGTTATGTGTGATGCTGCCTTTGGTGTAGACAATGCTTCTACATCTAAAGCAGGGCTATGCAACATTACTGTCCTCTGCGCCACTACTGTAACAACATTTTGGTTTGCACAAAATAATACAGTAAAATAACTACTGATAGATTAGATTTTTGTGAGAAAATGCTCCATTCAATATGGAATCAGAATTAAACTAGGACAAGACTAGTACCAACCAGGTCCGAACCAGGACAAACACTGAATCAAAACAGGTCTAAAGCAGAATGAAACAAGGACTAACCCAAGCCCAAACCAGGTCTAAACTGATGCTATTATTATTTGTTCAATATTTGGAAGATGTGATGGCTAATTTTTATGAAATTTCCCCATGTGGGACGATAAAGGAATATCTTATCTTATCTTATTGCCCCTGGGCCTTATGTTGGATAGTGCTGATCTATAGCCATCATCTATAGGACTGAATGATCCAGTGTCTGTATTACAATACTTAATATCAGACACAAATCATGCTAACGTTAAAATGTAAAGCTTTTTTTATTATATATAAGATTGACAAATGATGTAAACATTTTATATTCCCCAATCCAAAAGCTGTTTAAGTAGCAATTGATTGAACCAGCAAATCATATTAATGGTCAATAATACACGCTTGAAACTCACTTAATTTACAGCCAACATAAACACTGAGTCAGAGTCTATTAAAAACAAAGAGATAAACCAACACCAGCCTTAGCCAAAGTAAATAATAAATCATTGTAATATATAATTCATTTGGGACAATGTATTCTCAAGTAGGGTACAATTGTGGCTTGGAATAGATATAAGTAAATGTTGTATTTTGTATTTTGTATATTTGGTCATATTTTCCCTTCTTGTTGAAAGGCAAATATGGGGATTTTAATAAATGCACTTTCCATATGACATAACGGTTCATTTTTCCTGTCAGCCTTGTACACAAGTCCCTTACACTTAAACTATGACACTGTATTGGAAACCACATTTCACAGTAATTGTATAAAGTTGTGGCATTATCGCTGCAGTAGCAACAATATGACCGTGATTCTCTTTGTATTGATTTGTCTCGTGGATTCAAGACCAAGTGCATTATCCTGATTTTCCCATACAAAGGTTAAATGAACATGTAACTCTGCTAATACCGGAGATTATAGCTCGCTGCGTGCTTCGGTGCATCCGCATTAATTCTCTCACACACACATACACACTCAGAATAAGCTCCAGCGGTACACAGCCTTATGATAGCGAGCACGCTTCCTTCTTCTACAATGCGATAAAGAGCCCTGTCTGGGCAGAGATAGCGAGGTTATTGTCAGAAATGCAGTAACCTTTTATTTCTTCTCTTGTAAAAAGAAATCAATTAAGGTAGGTGGGATTGCGCACAACTAATCACATTGTACGTTCCCATTCCCAACACTCCTGTTTTTTTTTTTTTATCCTTTTATTGCATTTTTGTTTCATCAAATTCCATCTTTCTGCTTCCCTCGCCGTCTTTTTTATGTTTAATTTGTGACAGCACGAGAAGTCAGGGCTCCCATTTAACCCTACGCTCGCAGCTTTAATAGCTTTAATCACTGCTTTCACCATGGCAACCCGTCTGGACAACCAGTCAAATTCTACCAGCGTGATTTTCCTCAAGAAATCTCCCACACTTCTCTCTTTCTGCTAAGTTTATCTCCACTCTTTGGAAAGAAGAACGCTTTACAAGTGATGTTATGCAAGTTCACAACATTAATTTAGTAAATTCTTCAGACATGTGAAATTTATTTTGAATACATAAAATACTATTGCTATTTAAATGTAGCAAACTGACTTAAAACGGTTGTTTTTGTCAAAAATTGTCTGTTTATGTTGTTACGTTTGCAGAGCATGGCTCTTGGGAACTCAGGAACAAGTTGAACGCACATGAACGCTCACACAACAAAACAATTCCATCCATCCATACATCTTCTTCACGGGGGCAGCAGTCTAAGCAAGGACTCCCAGACTTCCTCTCCTCAGACACTTCCTCCAACTCCTCCGGGGGGATCCCGAGGCATTCCCAGGCCAGCCGAGAGACATAGTCCCTCCAGCGTGACCTGGGTCTTCCATGGGGCCTCTTCCCGGTGGGACATGCCCGAAACATCTCCCAAGGAGCCGCCCACGAGTCATCCTGAACAGATGCCCGAGCCACCTCAGCTGGCTCCTCTCGATGTGGAGGAGCAGCGGCTCGACTCCGAGCTCCTCCCGTGTGACTGAGCTCCTCACCCTATCTCTAAGGGAGCGCTCAGCCACCCGGCGAAGGAAACTCATTTTGACCGCTTGTATCCGCGATCTTGTCCTTTCGGTCATAACCCAAAGCCATGACCAAAATAATTCTCTGGTCAAAATGTTTCTGCACAGTCTAGGTATTTTAGGGGTCAAAAAGACCTGACAGTGTCAGTTCTTTCTAGGCTGACACTATTTTTAATTAATGACCAATGTAAAGTTAACTAAAGAAAGGAATGGAAGGATGTTTTCCAACATAAATAACGTTTAGCTTCAGCTCTATTAAACACTGTTAGAGAGAGGACTCTATTGGTAACATGGAAACCAGAGTTCTGGGATAAAAGCACATGAATACAAACGAGTTGGGAACCTTGACTCATCTCATCTCGGAAACTCGAGCATCCAAGGACCACATGAATGCAGCTACAAAGAATGAAATGAGAAATGAAAAATAAAGCATTTACAAATAGACAACTCCATTAGTATTCATTTTCTTCGCTTATTTCAAGTATTGAGTTTGCAACAACAAAAAATGAGAACACCTGACATGACTGCTTATTCGAACCTTGGGTTAGGTGATGGGCCTTAATTTAAAAATGTACCTAAAGATAATATCTAAACATGATTCAATGTGAGCAGCTGTAACATAAGCCATTTAAGTAAACATCTTCCAGAGCATTAGCTGCTCTCAACAAATCCACCAAAACAAAAGGAGATTTTCACACCACTTCTAATGTTTTATCTAAAAGGGATATTTATAATCCACTGCAAAGCCAGGCAGGAGTAATTATAGCAAAGCGCATCTTAAAACTAACATACTAAAAGATTACATGTAACAGGATGTGGATCTCTGGGTTTTAGATGCTCAAGATGCATAATAAACTTATTGAGAATGTTCCTTTTACAACAAACCAGGAAATTCAAACAATAAAAAAAAAAGTAAATTTACTGTTGTTATTTACACCTTCCCAAATATGAAAGGTATGAAATGTAAAATGGCAATATTGATAATAATATAGGTAATTAATAGTTAATTAATCTGAACTTTCATGAGCACATATTGGAAATAAATTATACACTCTACAAAATAAATTGTGTTTTGTGAGATTTGTGAGAAGATTTAATGACCAAACATGGTATATATGCTTTTTTATGCTTTATTGTTCAAGGCTGGATTCCATTGTATAGTAATATTTTCTTATTCTAAATTGAACAAGTAAAAGGACAACATTTTTGAGCAAAAATCTTTTTGGCAGTAGCGGCTGGTTCATTAGGGGCGATGGGGCCTGTCAATCCTGTCAATAAAAAAATCTAGAATTTGTTCAAAACTCTTATTAGTTTAAATATGAATAATATATGCTGCATGACGCAGCCTGCGTCTCTTTTCTACGTTTTAAAATCGCATCTTTAGCCAATCACATCCCAAGAAAAATGACTACGTCACTATGAGAAAAGCCATAGTAAAACTGATGAAAATGTTTCATCGCCCAGCGCAGTGTTTACGCCACAGAGCCACGCTGTTTACACCGTTTATGCTGGAAACACAGCGTAGCAGGGGCATGCACCTCACACATGGTCAGGGCGGCGTTAAGGCGTATGCTTCTCTGTCACCTCTACAAGGAAGTGCTGCACGCCTTGTTTTCCGTGTTTACTTTTTAAAACTGCATCTACAGACGTCTGTGTTCAAAGGTATGTCCAAAATGATTCAGAATGAGCTCCTCGACAGTGTGCTTGCTGTGAATAAAAACTATATACGTGATTATCAGTCCAAGCCGATAAGACATCTGATGTGTCGAACCAGTGTCGCACTTGTGCTCCGTTACCTTGACTGCAAACACACCAAAGAGGCTGAAAATACTGAAAGCATAGCTGAACTTCTATTCATAAATAGATGATTTGGTTATTAGAAAACCCATGAAAGAATGCTATAAATGACATGTCTTTAAGAACAACTTCCCATATAGCAATAATGTCTGCGATGATTAAATATTAAAATGTAAAATGTTACACATGTAGTTCATGCCACTTAGAAGCTGTTTTATGAAACAGGCGCCAACAATTGTTTGTGTTTCTGTTTTCTCTTAGTGTTATAATTGCTACTATGCACTATAAGTTACAGTATCACTGAGATTTTTGTTTTGCTCTTTACATTATGACATTTTACAAAAAGTGTCAAAATCTTTTTTCTCACAAATGGTATCTGCCGTTAAGTCATAGTATTACCATTACCAAAATTGGAAATAAAGTAATGTAAAATATTCACTTTTGGACATAAAAAAACAACAAAAACACGGTAATGTCAAATAGCCCCCCCTATATTTTGCATCACCAGCTTACACTGCTTTTTGGTTGAATTATCGCTGGCTCGTGTCTGGTCTTTATAAACTGAAAATGTAAATTGTCACTGGAGAAGAGGAAAGGCCATGGACATTGAAAGTTGAACAATAAACCCATCTGACATGGGTGAGATGTCGGACATTTGATCATCTTTACAGTGATTGCAAACATTAGTGCTTAAATTGTGCTTTGTCCTCATTTGAAAGCTTCTTTGACAGTCTCACTCCATTTGTGTGAGTTTTAATGAGGGACTTGACAAGGTGGAGAAGAGTGAACAACAGCGCAGTAACAGCACATCATGTTTCTGATCAAAACAAAACTGGGCCCCAATCAATCAGCTGTCAACACAGTTTCCCATCATGCAACAGTGCTTGGAGTCTGTGCAGTCATTATCCATCAGTGGGAAGTTGGCACTGGGACACATTCAAAAACGAGACTCACCATGATCTCACCTATAGATACAGAGCAACACTGCAATAAGTGATATTTAATGGGCATATAATTGAAAATAGACACTTCTATAATCTGAAAAAAAAGGTCTTAAAAGGCCCGTTATGATAAATCAACGTTGTACTGTAAGTTCAGTCACAGTCAGTTGCGTCAATGAGCAGAAAACAACATTTTTTGAGGTGGTTCTCCAGCAAGTGCTTCTCGGAAATTTTAAAGTGTAACCATTCATGCATAATCATTAACGTTGTTGTTTTTTGTCTTATTTTAACTGTTCCAATCCAGAGAGATTTGTGCTAATTTACTTATAGCTGTTGCCCATATACATTAAACAGGACTGCGTGAGACACCAAATATAAAAAAAGAGAGCTCCTGGTCAAATAAGCCTCCAAGTTTTTTTACAGTAGAACTGGAGGCTGCACTCACATTGTCCAGTGTGACTATCTGCCCAACCTCAAGTCCTTCACCTCCTCCCTGATGGAACCCCTGCAGTTCACCTACATAGCCAACAGGTCTCGACCAAAGCTTTAAGTGTTAAAACTCGCTCTTGATCAGTGGGTAGGTGCACCAGGCTCTTCCTGGACTTCTAACCTGTGTTCTAACCCTCTCCCAAGGCACCTGCTATGCGGCTGCGCTTGGACAGCGGCACAATGGGCTAATATATTGAGCGGAAATATTTATGTTGTGTTCAATTGTAATTGTGTCTAAATAGTAGTTTTAGAATTGTAAAAAAAATCTCTAGAGAAAGACCTTTTATAAAATCGATAACATGTAAATTCAATTATTACCCCTTAAAATTCCATTATTACCCCCAGATTTCTTACTTGATTTATAAAATTTAGAGCAAGACTCTGGAGCTGATTGCGAACACTTTCTCTTTGTTTCTGTGGCCAAAGACGATGACTTCAGTCTTGTCTGAGTTCAGCTGGAGAAACTTGTTTTGCATCCACAAACTGATCTGTTGGATGCCGTGACAGAGTGAATCCACTGGTCCATATTCACCTGTCGTCAGTGAAACATAGATCTGAGTGTCGTCTGCATTATTTTGATAGGACACATTGTGGTACGATAGAGCCACAGCCAGGGACAAACAGAGACTACAGCGCATTCTACGCACTGTCGAGTGTGTCCCTGTGCCAGCTGAAGACTTCCATCTCTGCAGGACCTGTACGTCTCCAGGGCTCATGGGACGAACAGGTCGGATCAGAGCCAACCCTTTTCACCCTGGACACAGACTTTTTTAGCCACTCCCCCAAGGCAGGAGGCCACTCCCCTCAATCAGGAGGCCACTCCCCTCAGGCAGGAGGCTACGGTCCATACGGACCAAAACCTCCCGCCACAAGAACAGTTACTTTCCCTCTGCTGTTGGACTCATGGACACATAACACCTGCCACTTTAACAATTATTTAACCAATACTATGGTATGGTAACTATCTGTAAAGTATACGAGTATACAATCAGCTATATTATTGGCAGGTTGGTTTACATGTAATGCCAAGTGAATCTATACAGCACGCAAGTCACTGTTGTTTTGAGAATATGCAGTCAAAGACCTTTGCTCCTCTGTGGTGCACATAGTATCATGAACAATTATCAATACTGTAAAAAATCTAGCCAGCTCAACCAGCTGGTAGTAAAATAAGACAGATTGTGCGTTGCTATACAATATGAGAAAGCCTGATGATAACGTTGTCATGAATGTCATGCCGTGAATTGTTACAAATGTAGTTGTTGCTGGTTGACCATTACCGATGGGAAACAGGATTTTTAATTTTAACCAACCTTGTCTTATCTCTAACACTGCTCCCCCTTACCACACCACCTTTTCCCCTTTATTTCTTCTTGTCATTCCGTTTGCTCTGCTTGGGGATCTATGTTGCCTCGGGCTTGATAAGGCAAACACGGGCATGTTTAAAAAGCTTGTTTTCCATTTGGTAAATATGCCAAAATGCCAAAAGCCTTTGTCCTGCATCCACACCACACCAGGCTGCATATTTGAGATGTTTTTCCATTCTTAAAAAAATATGTGTGAAGGGAACTGGCTGTGTTCTGGCATCGTTCCTGACCCTTTCTTTGCACAGCCACTGTTTATCATTCTCGCTTTTCCTCCAAAAATCACTATGTCTAGCCTTCCATCCTCTCCTGCCTTTTCACAATCTCTGTCACTACATTTCTCTCCCAGTGTGTCCTGCGGGGTGGAGGGAACGAGTGGTTTTAATTAGGTGAACATGTCTTAGCTCCAGGGGAACCAGAGATGGCACGTTGACATGAGGCCGCCACGTAGGCACCCCGACCCAGCCGAGGAGTGCGCTGATCAGGGGACAGAGTGCCTCATCTCACCCTCTCTTTCCCCTGGAGGTTCCCGCGGCACGCTTGGCCTCGGCGTATTTCCCAGATCTCTCCATCTTGTTTGTGTCAGTGTTACAGTGCGGGTTCCCATCAGCGGCAGTAATGGTTGTCTAATAGGGCACTCCAGTCCAGCCTGTGGACAGTAATGAGGATGGCTGCCAGCGAGGCACAATCGCCACTTGTGTTGCCACTGCCTGTCTGTGATGCTTTTATCAAGTAGGGAGCAACAGTCCCCTCCCCTCAGAACAACAAGTCCCACCTCACTCTGCCATCACCTGCTTCACCTACTATCATTCTTCAACAAAATCTGGTAGTCTTAAAAATGTATGTTGATGAAAATGTGTCAAGTCTTTTAAGAGGAAATGACAGGAAGTCATTCTAAGGTACTATATAATTCATACTAAATTAAAAACATGTTCTCATCCAATTTGCAGAATCATTAAGAGGAGTGATCTGTGCTTCGCCGGTGGTCCAGTGGTTAAGAGTTTTGCTGCCTCCATGGCAGTGTGGCTCCCTATCCAGCCGTCGACACTTGCAGACTGTTTATTGCTGGGTTTCAGATGACATCACAACATTCTTAAGGTCAGTGATTTGTTAGCTAAAATTAATATTGTTAAAATGCAAGGTTTTTTTATTTGTTATAATACAAGAAGTTAGTGAGTCTAGTCACTAATAAAAATTATCAGATTAAACATTTGTAAATTTAGCTTGAGATTTCATGGCAAAAAAACAATGTTATCAATGACATCATCACAGTCTAGAATCTGAGACCCCTTCACTCCCCTATCTCCTATTCAAAGACCATTCAGGCTATGGAGACTCAGACAAAACGACAAAATTCTCACAAACACGCCTCCATCTCACTGTTTGCGCAACAACTTTGACTTCCGGGAGATAAAAGAGCTGATTTAAATGGGGAAAGACTAGACTTTTGCATACGTCTGAAGCTACAATGTAACTAAAATATACAACTACATCCAACTCTGAATGGTAGAGAATCTCATTTTAAGGATTTCAAAAGTATCACAAATCAGAAACTAATCAATACTAAAAGTAGAGGCTTTATCAACCCAGAAGACAGGCAAATTCAGGACCACAGAACGTCGTGCATCTTCATCTTAAAGTCACAGATCACTCTATTGAAGACAGTGAGGTGAAGATTCTATTCAGGGAGAAAAGATGGTTTGAAAGAGGAGTTAAAGAGGCAATCTTTGTTAAAAAAGAGAATCCTTCTTTAAACCGAAATGGAGGTTAAAGATTCAAACTTTCGGTTGTATCAAATAGTGTTTTAAAACCCTGAAGCGGGAGACGCCCGGGGTATTCTGATGATGCTAATCACCTACTCAGTGAGGAGGGAGCAAAAGTCAGGTTACAAAAGTCAGGTTACAATAAGATGTTGATAACCCATTACAGGGCTGGTAGAAAACAAAGACCTGCGGATAGGACCTGAGTTTTTCTCGATTCACTTGGATGAGAGTCGAAATGTTTTCTAAAAACTGAATTTTTTCTACAATGGAACACTCCTGGACAAATGAGGGATTATACCGACTTGGTACTAAAAACAGTATTGAAACTAGATACTCCTTTTAACTATCAATTCTAAGAAAAAAATCATATGAAGAGGACAAAACGGTTTTAGAAGAGCTTTTATTAGAACAAACCACAGAATAAATAAAGTACTATTATTTGTGTTGAAAATTAAAGTCTACAAAAGAAATGTCTTTCATTATCATTGTGGTATCAAAATCGGTATTGAGCCAATTGTTTAGAATCAAAATAGAGTTTGAAATGTTACTATTGTGACAACCCTAAAAACAAGACATTAAATCTAATTTCATCACCATATTTCAGTTCTAAATCGGTTTAATCTCTTGGTAAGTTTGCATAAAATAGAATCAATGCATCCAACTTTAAATGATCTTAAAATGCAGTTAGCATTTCAAACAAAGCACCAATGTAAATCTCAAGTTTGAATCAATTCTGTTTAAATGTCAATTTCCAAAAAGCAAATCTTCACAAAACCTCAATGCACTGCAACAACAGCTTCTCTCGCTCTGGGCTCTATTGTATATGAAACAACAAATCCCACCTTATTCCACCTTCACTTTCTATCCTTTACCCTATCCGTCCTGTGCTAATTCTATCAGTCACCCTTTGGATTGTAAGTAATGTTAAAGTCTTTGTGGGAGTCTGGCCTGGGGGTAAGCCTGTTTGCTCTTCTCTCAGAAGCCCCAGTGGTGATAGTCAAGGGTGGTACAATTACATTTGAACCTTGAGAAAGAAGCAGGGTACTTTCATCTCCTCCACTTCCTTTTCTCCTTCTGTTCCTATCTATCTTCATTAGAATCGCAGTGCGGGTGTATTTAGCGTTCTCTGAGAGGTTCTGTGGCGTGCCTGCGGGTTGGTGTGATGAAGTTAAAAACCTGGCGCGCACACCCACGCGCTCCCGTCAGGTTGGGGACGTGCCGTGACTCTATACATACGCGCACACAGCCCCGTAGGCTACAGGATCTAATGAGGACACTAGTCAAGGGCCGGGGTTACCATAACAAGCCCGGCTCACTGTCTGTCTATGGATGCGCTCGCAATGGATCCTGCACACACATATCGGCTGTAGCTGTACCGCGCCTTATCAACTAAAAACGCTTTGAAGCAGTAAAGGTACCATTAGCTGAGCTCCAATATGAGGGAAGGAAGGAAGGAAGATAGTGCAGGTGGACTAAGGTGAGCTTGTCCCAAAAACACGCTTACAGCTTGCTTTCATGTTAGAGTTTAGCGATCATAAATACGGACAGAGAACAACGCTTGCTTTCTTGATGGTTCTTTAAAGTGATGTCTAGACTTTGGGGTGTTGTTAGAATTGTTTATTTTTTACAATAGATAGTGTTAACAGACTGGATGACAAGCTACTTTATCAGTGGTGGAAAGTAATGACGTATAAGTAAAAGTAAGTTAAATTCCGTATTTGAATTGGGCCATAAAGTATAAAGTGCTTTTCATATGGTTTTATGAGTTATATTTAGCATGTTAATGATGCAATTCTTCCTAAGTTTTGAGAGCAAGTCCAATTTTCAGCGAACCAAAATATATACATACAATTTAGAAGGAAATGAATGTTGACCAAAGATCAGCACAATTATCCAAATCACTTAATTTAACATTTCTCAAAATATATGTGACCTCTTTTGTCTTTTTTAAACAAGTCATTCAAGACTAATACATAAGTTAATGTTTGTTATGTGTTACTTTTATATTTTACTTTGAGCTGTACTTTTACTTAAGTAACACAATTGAGCACTTCTTCCATCACCGACTGTAGCCAAAAAGTAAACTGTAATTTGTCATTTAATGTAATTAAATTAAATTGTAATGTAATTTGGAGGATCTGCCACCTACATGTCTTTATGGAAATGTAATTGCTTTGTCTGGAATGTTCCACAGAATGATACAGAATGTACAAAAACAGGTGACACTAACCAGGCCAAGTCACTGGTGAGATCTGTACTTACAGTAAAATCAAGATACTTCCCAGCAATAAACACATCTATAATTGAATGCAACACAAGTTTAATGCCGTACTGTGAAACTTTCCTGCACTCCACACCAGAATAGTTGAGTCTGAATCAAATTATTACTATGGACTATAGATACTTCTTATGTTGTGAATATTAGTATATATTACAATGTATTTATATAGCGCTTGCTCACCTTCAAGGCACCGAAAGCGAATATGAATGCTGTAGGTGGCGAACCAGCACTATAGCACTGTAGCCTATATGTTGTGTGAAGCACTTTGAATTGCCTTGTGTATGAAATGTGCTCTACAAATGAACTAGCCTTGCCTATAACATATTTAATAAGACAGATGCTTCATTTTCTATAAGCGTCTACTGTGAGCATGTGACAATACAACACTCACATGTTGAATATGCAAATAACATCAGAAATGCTGTTTGAGACATGGCAAGGTAAAGCTATTGATGAAGGATATGTTGCAGTTGTTTGTTAATTGCAGATAAAACAGTATTGTATATTTTCTTCTCTACATCACACACAGCCACAACGAAGACCACACATCCGCTGCCCTCTGCCCCTTCTGCTCTGTGCAAACTCTAGCGTCATCATTCTATAATTGGGCCTTGTTAATTTCATCGATAATGGCTTCCCTTGGACTTAGAACTGGCACTGTGGGAGACAGAGTTCAACTGACTGTGTCACCCCACTCCAAAATACAACAGGACAGGGACAGAAACCTTGTTGAAATCACATTGGCTTGAGAATGTATGCACTAAAATGGTTCCCAACCCTTTTGACTCTAGTGTTCCCTTTTTGTACCCTGTGTACACCCAAACTCAATAATTAGGCAAATTAATCTGTTTACTTGTGTAGCATATTGTCAATTATTGCATTTATTAATGTCTTCTTTTAATTATATTGTTGTCCAAAATGCTCAAAATCATTCTTACAAATGTACAAATTTTACATTCAAATATGATCAAATATGATTTCATATATTTTTCAAATTTGATCCCCTGGTTTTAAACATGGAGATTTACAAGAAACAAGTAGCAAATTTGTGAGAAAAACATGATAATTTGCCACAAAAAACACTCAAATGTATGAGTTTTTAAACTTGCAAATCAACTTCCTCCGGACCACATACACACCCAATTGAACATTTTTCAGAAGCAAATTTGCATATCTAAAATCTCAAACATTTGAGTGCTTTTTCTTACACATTTGCCTGTTTTAAAACATTCAAAATTGCAACCTTTTCCTAGCAAATTAGTTTTTCGAGAAAATCGCATTTTTGTCTGGCAGATTTGTGAGTTTAAACTCCGTTTGCTATCTTATTTTTGTTTCTTTCATCGATCCTGGCCCTAATATGCCTGAAACACATGAATATTGCCACTAAATGAACAGTGAACAACCATTACACTAGTTGTGTGAGAGAATGAATCTGAAGTGGCTGCCATGTATCTTAGATTGTTACATGTTGATTTCTCACAGTTTCCACTAAAATAGATCTAGTAAATGTGCTTGTAATTTTCTCAATATCGCGGCCATTGTTAGAGTAGTTCATATAGTTCAGTGGATATTTACTCCTCAGCACAACAGGCCTCTCGCACACCCTTTGTTTGCACCATCATATTTTCGCAGCAGGTGCACTTTTTGGGGCCGCTTGTCTGAGCTCTAATTGAGGAATCGATGCAGATATTCTTCTGTTTGCTCATTAAATCTACCACCTGGACTGCACCAACACACACTCGCCAGAATCATCCGCTGATTAAAATGCATCTCACGGAGCGTTTTTTTTTTTCTTTTTTTTTTTGGTCCAGAAATGTCAAAAGAAGCGCTGGTTCTGCTCAGACTCCATAACGGCCGTGCCATATCTGACCTTTTCCCTCTATCAATGTCAATGCCACTCATATCATGTCATGTGAGGAGGACGAAAACATACACCTGCAGGAGCGAATACAGAGGGAGCAGTGTGATGCCAAAGCCACGGAAGATCAAACTGCCATTTTCTCATGTCTGTGCTTATCTATCAATGCCCTTTTAGTCGAATTTGGCAACAGCGAGACATCATTTGGTCCAACCAGTGCTCATTTCCACGGTGTAAAATACTGAGATCTCTATTCATCACTGACTGACACAACGGAATTGAAAGAAAAATATATATTGTGTGCAATCAGTCTTGTTTGTTCTTTTCCCGACCGCATTGTGGGCTATCTTATCTGCTTTGAGCTCGAGTGTACACTTTTGGCACTAGCCGAAAGAAAATGCATTTGAGTTCAAGACAACCGGAAAACCTGCCAAAAGCCATCTTGTCAAAACTGAATGTGCAATTTTGTATATTTATAGATAGAGATCGATTTCAAGCCTAAAAGTAACATTGACATATTTGTGAATAAATGAAAGAAGTGCATTAGGTTTGTAGTTGATGATCTTCTAACCTGTTAACATTGTATGCATGGACAATCTGCATTCTTTAATATTTAAAGCTGAAAATGAATCTAAACCCACAATGAGGTAGTCGTTTCATTATAACTGGTATATACATTATTAGGGCTGGGTAGCATTAGATTTTTTCAACAGTTATTTTTTGGTGCCTGCATTTTTAGAGTGTCAATTAATAGCCAGATTTGTGCAAAAACTGGTCATTTTCAAGCCTATAATCACATTATTTGTGTGTTAAAGCACATGTTTTTAAGGTGCTCTCTGCTGGATTTTGACTCCACTCCCCTTTTTCAGTTCTTGCATTTCCCGGACCATTTCAGTCAGTTCCTATTTGGAACCAAGTAATACACGCTGCCCAGTCATACACAATATTCAAATGTAGCATGTCTTCCATCTTTAATAGCCACAGAAAGGTTCACAATAATTCCATGACAATTCCTATAAGGCAAACAACATGCTTTGACAACGAAGGTAAAGGTTTAAACTGCAATCTTAAGGTCTTTACAACGATACAACACAGAGAAACCATGCAATCTGGTCTGCCAAGTACAATTCATTCCGACACTTATGCTTAACAACTTGTGCATCTGTTATACTGCATTTGGAGAAATCAGTAAAAAGAACTCAACGTGCCGTAGAGGGCCTCGCCATTCAATTGTGTTTGATCATAGAAACCATAGAAGGCAATAACAAAACCATAACAATGCTCCGCTATTAATCTTGCATCCAAATCAATTCAGTTTGTATTTCCACACATACAAATGCAGGTAACTAGATTCTACACACACAATAGTTGGCAAGCACTAACTGCACAATTACCCATTCAGCACCGGGCACTCACTCACAGATATAAACGAGCTGTCAGAAAGCCATGGAGAAGAAAAAAAAGCAAATTAGATTGAGGGGAAAAAATGAACAAGCATTTTGTCGTTTTGGTCAATACTAACACCATGGATTGCAAGTTTTACATAAAATCTACTTAGGCTTTGACAATAGGCAATTCGCGTGGCCTTTGGGACAGGGAAATGCGATTGCAGTTGTTTCGTGCTCCCTCTTGGTTCAAATTTAAGTAAACATATTCTCAAGTACTGTTATAAAAATGGTAAGAAATGGAAGAAGGGCCTACCGGGGCTGCGCTGCTGAAATGGGCTGAAAACAGATGTGATCATTGCTGTCTCAAATCACATTCAGGAATGCGGGACTCAGCGGCAGAGGGACATTAAAGCCTTCTCAAGGTCAAATGACGCTTTGCAAAGAATAGAAAACTTTTACCAGATTGACAGAAAAGCACTATAATTAAATAGCAGGTGAATGCAACATATACTATATATAACGACTGTAAGGCAAGGCAAGGCAAGTTTATTTGTAGAGCACATTCATACACAAGGCAATTCAAAGTGCTTCACACAGCGGGAACAATGCATTAAAATCACAAAGAAATTACAGAAACAGAAATACAATAAAATTAACTAAATAAAAAAAAATTCAATCCAACTGATTGTCTTAAGTAATAAAATCACAAACAAAAGAGAAGAGTGCAAAGAAAAAATCCATTCAGTCATAAGCGCAGCTAAACAAAACAGTTTTTAGCTTAGATTTGAACATAGTCAGAGTAGAAGCCTGTCTCACATCTTCAGGAAGACTGTTCCAGATTTTAGCTGCATAAAACTGAAACGCAGATTCCCCATGTTTTGTCCTGACTCTGGCACCAGCAGGAGGCCGGCCCATGTTTAGTCCTGACTCTGGCACCAGCAGGAGGCCGGTCCCTGAGGTCCTCAGAGTCCGAGATGGTTCATATGGCACTAACATATCCAAGATGTACTTTGGTGCTAGGCCATGGAGAGCTGCTTTAAAGTCTCTTCTCTGAGCCACAGGAGCCAGTGCAGAGACCTGAGAACAGGACTAATGTGATCATACTTCCTGGTTCTAGTCAGGACCCGAGCAGCAGCGTTCTGGATGTACTGCAGCTGTTTTACAGCTCGTTTGGAGAGGCCAGTGAGCAGGCCGTTACCGTAGTCTAATCTACTGGAGACAAACGCATGGATAAGTCTCTCTAAATCTGGTTTTGACACTATATTTTTGATTTTGGCAATGTTTTTTAGATGGTAAAAAGCTGCTGATGTTATTGATTTGACGTGGCTATTAAAGTTCAAGTCTGAGTCCATTATTACCCCCAGATTTCTAACTTTGTTTGTAGGTTTTAGAGCGAGACTCTGGAGGTGACCGCTAACACTTTCTCTTTGTTTCTTTGGGCCAAAAACGATTATTTCAGTCTTGTCTGAGTTCAGCTGGAGAAAGTTGTTTTGCATCCACAAACTGATCTGTTGGATGCAGTGACAGAGTGAATCTACTGGTCCATAGTCACCTGCCGACAGTGAAACATAGTTTACGTCGTCTGCATAATTGTGATAGGACACATTTTCACTGCGTATCAACTGACCTAACGGCAGCATGTAGAGGTTGAACAGAAGGGGACCCAGGACTGACCCTTGGGGCACTCCACAGGTCAGGGTCATGTGGTCTGAGACACAGCTACCAATTTCAACACTGTAGATAACATAAGTGCTCAAGCTATGCAAGCCCTGCTCAAAACGTGTCAAAAACATGAAAAAAGCTAAAATATCTCTGTGACGGAGCCAGTTTGTCTTTAACTGGTGTCGGCGCTTATTTGCTGAGCAACCCTTCATGCCCGCGCGCACTTTCCAACACACACTCATACATTCCCCGCTCCCCGCGTTTCCCTCTGTTTCATTCATTCGCATCAGACGCTACACACACATCTTTCCCCGCACTCCTCCGTCACTAATCCGCCAAGGGTGCACACTTGTGCGCGTTAGGTTCATTCTAAGCATACACACGCCAATTGTTACCTGTTTTGTCATGAAAGCCGCGCTCCGCCGATGCGTCGCGTTGGGTCGAAACCGAGCCAGGACTTCCTGGAAGTTTAAATGGACGCTGTTCGCGCCGTGGTGCTGACCATGTGACACCGGGTATTCTATGTGTTTTATATTGCTTTATTTTGAACATGTGTATATAATTAATGATGTATTATGTTGTAGGAAGAGGCCACAACAGTTTATTGTCAGTTTATTTGGGATTTGAATTATCTAGTTGTTTTGCTCAGTGGGAGGGGCAAGTGAGGAATAAAGGTGAGCCGCTCTTGGCTGGGGGGTGAGTCTGTCTCCAACAACAGAGAAGGTAATAGTGTGCGCAGAGAGAGTAAAAGAGAGAGAGTGAAAAGAGAGAACGAGTTAAAGTTGAACTCATAGTTGGAACTCTGTAAATATATGTTTTTGGATTTTTGGACCTTTTTGCTCACTGTATATATTTTTGCACTGTTGCACTATTTTTGCACTTCGGTTTTGGCACAATAAATCCACCTGAGCACTTGAAATCTGACTTCGCCATTGTTTTGAGAGAGAGCCCCGTTACAATCTCCAACTTTCAAGGGCTGCTATAGATTTGACTGACAATTTCACAAAATACTTTGACAGAGATATGTCACTGCATCTGTCAAAGTGTTAAAAAGAGGGGAGTGTCTGCAGAGCCGCGGCGCGCGGCCGAAAAAGCCATGTTATTTTTGTGCCGGCCGCGCGCCGCGGCACCTGAAACTGCGCCGCTATTTGACCGCGTTTTAGCGCCGTTTTAGACCGTGCCGGGTTAAGGTTAGGGTTAGGGTTAGGGTTAGGGTTAGGGTTAGGGTTAAGGTTAAGGTTAAGGTTAAGGTTAAGGTTAAGGTTAAGGTTAAGGTTAAGGTTAAGGTTAAGGTTAGTGTTAGGGTTAGCCATGAGGCTATAACGGGCTATAAGGGAAATGCCGCGGTCTCTGAAACTGCGCGGCCATTTGACTGCGCCGCGGCTCTCCAGCCACGGCCTAAAAAGATATGCCACCATCTCCTAAACAGCAGTGCAAACATACTTCTTTCACATTTAGGAATTACAATAATGTAAAATATTTCAGTCAGATGATACTTTTTTGTAGTGGCCTTGTCAAAAAGCACATTCACACTTATGAAAGTCATACTTGAAATATGTATATGTATTCACATGTACATTCTATACATACGTATGTCCATAAAACCACCTTATCCAATACATGCAAATATTTCATGACATTATTCGTATATTCCCCATAGACAAGTTGTCAGCCACAACTGCCCTGAGGCAGACTAAAAGGAAGAACACTGCTATTCTGTGTGAAGAATCTCAGCCTAAGGCATCCTTCAATGTGGATTGCAGGTGAGTACCCACTTCCCAATGTTTGAAGGTCTGGAAAAAATGGCAGCTGGTGGTATATATTTTTGCCCTTTGTGATTTGAGACCTGACTTTGGACCTAATGAATGTGAATGACTTGGGTTTTACATTTTTAAATTACAGACTATGTGCGTAAATGCGGCGCATTTGTGTTTATATGAGCCTTATATGAGCCCTATATCTCCTCCTCCTTTCGGTTTCAAAAACGCAGAGCTTCAATTCAATTCAGTGGAGGGCGGTGGAAATGTAGGCATCTTTGGATGGATTATTATTATTATGTGTGAGTGATTAGAAGTTTATTGTTCCCACAATATTATTTATGTATAACGGTCAGTACCTCTGTTAGAAAAACTGACATGAAAAAAGTAAGAGTCAGATACCAATTAATTGATGCCTTCTATCTTCACAGAAAATATATTTTAGTTATCATTTAAGAAAATACAATCATAGAAGCGTTGTTCCGCAACACTGCTTGTAACAATGTGTAACATAGAGCAAAACTCAAAGTTAGGGTGAGCAATGTCACAGATTGCAAAAACGTCAGTTATCGAGGAGATTCAGAGGAGTGCTTTTGACACTCGGGGAGAGGACTTTCTAACCAGAATTCATCAAACTTGCATGAATTAAGCTAAATGCTACTCCAAATATGTTTTTGATGAGGGAACAATGTTACAACATGGTTAAACGCTCAAAAAAGGCAATGTTGCATAATAGCTGTCCTTGAAAGTTACACAAAGGAATCGTATAACATTCATTCAATTAATTTACACCAAACCCGGTATGTAAACTACTATTGTTGCAACAGCTGCCCTAGGACAGACTAACAGAAGCAAGGCTGCCAATCTGCGCCACTGACCACCACCAATCACTCACACAGACATAATACTGGCGGGATTTCTCTCGGGTCACATGAATCTGTCTCAAATACTTTGAGGATGGGCAGCTCTATAGGAAAAAGCGGTGATACACAGAGAAGTGCATATGGGAGATCTGCGGCACTTCTGCGCAGATTTGAAGGAGGACTATAAACCAGCCTTAATGGCCTTGATCAAGATTGTGAAAAGCTAGTTCCACTCTATCCAGATCTAACCCTGCAAAGCTTCAGAGACATGGGCATTCTCAAAGAGGTATGGCCATTGACAAGGTTTATACATTCATGCACTATTGAATAAAGTGAACTAGCTCCACCTTGAATTGTTATTTGCAATAAAAAAAAGCATGAAATCAATTTTATGAGTCACCCTCTTGAAGGTCTGACAATACATAGCACATGCAACACACATGCGGGAGACTGTGTGTGCTATCTATGAATAATATATGGGTGATATAAGACAAAAGTGAATTAAGGAAAGCACAGAGAAAAGCACACTGGCAGTAGCAGACAGTAGCAGGTGCTCGCTGCTGGAAGTGGATGAAGACAGATGAGCAGTGATCATTCTCATTAAACCAGTGATGAGCTCCCGTGAAGACATACACCTGGACCACAACACACCTGGGGAGACAAAGAGAGACAGTGTGCATGTTTGAACTGCAGAGGAAATAAGAAAGGAGATAAAATATGCACAAGCAAAGAAACTTGTGGATGTTTACTGAGATTGCAGAAGAGCTTAAAAACAGAGGATTTGAAGATTTGTCCTTGAAATCGCGGCGTAAGTGCAACAACAAGACTTCAAGGACGAAAACGTGTAAAATGTTTTCATTCATTAAATTGAAAAAGACCACGTTTTGTAGTTTTGATATCATATTTGATATCATATATGTGATTTGTTTTTAAACTTGAAACATCTCAGCTTGTTAGGCACATTTTCTTTAAATTCAGGGTTAGAAATTAAGATGTTATGTGCGTACAATGACAGTGATAATATAGTAGCTATGGTAGAAGGAAAAATGGGATTTATGATGTAATTTTCAATAATACCGTACTTTTCTGACTTTAAGCCGCTGCTTTTACCCCTCACTTTGAATCCTGCAGTAGTTGCATTGGTGCGTCTAATTTATAGATGTTTACTGGCAAACGGCCACCAGGAAGTACAAGCTGAAGAAGAAGACATGATATGTCCAAGGGACATATCATGTCCAAGGGACATATCATGTCTTCTTCATGATTAAGAAGACATGATATGTCCAAGGGACATATCATGTCTTCTTAATTTTAAGCTTCAAAACGCTGTGTGTTTGATTTCAATCAGACTCGTATTCACAGAGAAATTAGTCTAATGAGAAAGTTAATCTAGACGCGGCTGAATGTAAAGACACAAGGTGTGATATACGGTGTCTGCAGTTTAGAACCTGCCGCATTGAAATGAAACTTTCTTGGCCAGACCTGACACACATGTGCATCATTACCCTGGACCATATTTCTGTGCCAATATCTTATGTTACAACGTAACACTCACTCGATAAGTACGAGCTCAGGAACAGACGATCCAGATGTGAAGACACAGACACAGGTAAATAAGTTCACATAGTAATCAAGGACAGAGGGGACAGTAGGGACAGCTGTGATGTGTTTGTTAAACTTCAAAATACTGTGTGTTTTTTTTTACAATCAAACTCATATTCACTGAGAAATTAGTACAATTAGTAACGCAGCGCAGCAGACAGCAGCTGCACCGCGAGACCCCCGGTTCAAAAGATGCATCACTAACGCGTTTATTTATGTATAAATATCTCATGTTACAACGTGGGCACCTGCGGTTTATTGACAGGTGCGGCCTGTATGGACAAGTTCTATTTTCTTCATACATTTCGTGTGCTTTTATTCAGGAGTGCTGTAAAGCCCAAAAAGTATGGTATGTTTTCATTTTCTGTCTACATAGCTGTGGACAAACAAAGATGAGGTATATGAGATTGGAAAAAGCTTGATTTGACCAGAGAATGTAGAGGAAATGAGGCACACCCTGTGAATGAAAACTATTATACTTGACTTGATGTACCGGTAATAACAGTAACGTTATTTCACAATAATAGAAACACATCTGTCTCTGTGATATGTTGTTTTTACCTGTAACATCATCCTGGAACATTTTTCTCATTGAAGACTTGAATATAGATACATTTGATTTGTTGATTGATTTGATTGTGCTGCAGAACATATTGAAATAAAACCATATCAAACCACTTTTAAAAGGAAAACTACCTCGCTGATAGAGAAAAATAATAATTGGCTTGAAAAACCTATTACATGATACATTCATCTCACAGCCTGCCGACACATACACATTTACACACAAGCTTTATCTACAGGGCACTTCTTTGAATGATTCTTGCTATAGTCTTTTAAAAGTACTCTGCTAGAGCTCAGTGTGCGCTGTATAATAGTGGAATACTCTTAGTGAGCTTGAATGTTTGTTTTTTTTCCAGAGATACACTGCGGGATGAAAAATGTATTTACTGACACCATCTGTGGCAATTCTGGCCCTGCCATTGAAACAGGGTTTCACAAGACGACCGCTGCTCCAGGAATCCAGTATTTGACACTACTGTTTACATGGCTGAACTTTTAAACTGAGAAAACCACACACAAATACGTTTAGCCTACAAAAAGTGTCCAAACTAAAGGTCACTTAAAAAGGTACATTTGTAGAATGAATGATCAGAATGTGTCCTGGAAAAACACATTCTTCACTAAAGACGCCGGATCCTGTACTATTCTATGTTACAATTGTCACTGTTACACTGCTGATGCACTCACTGTGACCTTGGCATTTCTCTGTGTAAATCTCCAGTTCTGGAGCCGCCCATGGGCTTCACTGAATGAACATTGCCCCTCCTTTGCAAAAGATTACATCCACAACAAATACCTCAAGACCACTTATTACATTACATTGCACTACAACATTTCCATAACAACAGTATTATAGAAACAGTAGCCTAATGTTGGTGGTGGGTACTTGCTTTAGAATTTCAAAAAAAGACCAATAGTGACACATGTGGTAGTGACATAAATGTATTTTTGTGAAAGTAAAAATACAAGTTGGGTAATGCTAATAGGATTCCTTAAACTATTTGCAAGGCCTTTATAAGCACTAGTTAAGCACTCGGACAATTACTAACATTTGAAAATGGCCTATACAACTTTATACATCTTCATAATTTGTTAACCAAAAACACATTGTGTGTGTGTTAAGAAATTAACATGTTTAAAAAAAGTGCCTTTTAAGACCTTATATAACAAATAACTAACTAACTAACTAACTAACTAACTAACTAACTAACTAACTAACTAACTAACTAAATGTATGTATGTATGTATGTATGTATGTATGTATGTATGTATGTATGTATGTATGTATGTATGTATGTATGTATGTATGTATGTATGTATGTATGTATGTATGTATGTATGTATGTATGTATGTATGTATGTATGTATATATATATATATATATATATATATATATATATATATATATATATATATATATATATATATATATATATATATAGTTTTCTTCATTATAAACCACTGTACATTGTGATCACTTATGATCTTGTCCTGTGTTCTGCACAAGGATTGTGTTTTGCTCAAGACATTTGTCTTGTCTGTACATAAAAAAATACATGTGTGTGAGATTGATAATACGGGGCGGGGCCAGGCTGGGCTGGGCAGAGAAAGGCCTAAATGGTTTGTTGATTGACGGACGCTGTCATCCAATTCCATTAGCTTGGCTTTAGCACACCTTGGCTGTTACTAATTTAATCATGCCTCTGATAGAAAGTAATTTGGTTAAAAAGGCTCCTTATTAATATTTCCAGTATAATTCCAGTATCATCAGCCACTTGATAGGCAGAGGAACTTTCATTACACAGAGAAATTACAAAGCCAAGATGGAGGAAGACAGAGATATATGGGGGTATGGATGCAATAACCTGACTTTGTTAGATTCAATCAGCCGCTTGAATACAGAACTAGACAAAACCACAGCGGCAAAAATAACCCAAGGACAGAGAGGCCCAGCTCTTCAAGAAAAAAAGCTGCTAAACTAGAGACTAGGGTTTAGTCTGGTAAAGTAGTGGGTATGTGATGTGGCCTTTAGGAGTGGCTGGAACTTGGACAAACTTGGATCCAGCCAACAACTAATGTGTTGAGGCCATGGTTTGTTTCTAGTTTCTCAAACTGAAATATGAAACAATGAAAACAATATGGTATGGGCACAAAATGCATTCAAGACCAACCCACACTCATGTTGAATGACATGTTTGAATACATTATGTCACATTTTTCTTAAAAAAATGTTTAATCTTAAATCAACATACGCATTTTAAATAGAAATCTTAGAAAAAACAATTCAGTATTATTACAGTGTATTTATATAGGGCTTTTCCACCTTCAAGGCACTAGCGCTTAGGTGAAGTGTCTTGCCTAAGGACTAACCAATTACTTCCTCAAGTCGCCCCAAAATATTTATCTTCTGCTAGGGGGAATAGCAATAATAGCAAGAATAGCAATAATTAAAGCCGCGGTAGCGGCGATGATGGCTCTTGCCTCCCGTGCCACCGCCTTCCCGCCCGTCCATGTTTTCTGCTGCGTTTTGCGGCATACCAAACAAAGCTCAGTAATTCACCGTTGATGATTGCGTAGTTTGCGATTCAAATAGTAGTTTGTCCTATAGAGTAAATTTGTTACATGGTATTAATCATTTCCACTCAGACCATAAAAACACATTAGTGAGTGAAATATGAGCTCTGTAGATCAGTTCCAATAGGCGTAACTTGTTCTTGAAAAAACAGGAAATTAAGCCTTTTTTGAGGGCGTGTTATGGAGAGACCGTAAAGAATATCAACATTCTTTTGAATATTTATTCAATTTCAATGTCTTTAGATGCAAAAGGTGTTGTTTTGAGCTCGATCGGACGAAAAACCTATTACGATTTTGAAAAAAAAAAGTCAAGCGTGGTGGTGCCACTTTGATTCAACATGGCTGACTTCCTGTTTCCTGCTGCCAGGTGCGTTTTACTCCTCAAAGGTCAGAGGTCAAAGGTAGCTCTATCACTTTCCCAAGTCCCATGTGCCTAGGCCAAAGATGTTTCATGTTTTTTCTTTTTTGAACTAACTACTACTCGCAACCTCCATTTTATTGGAGTTCGGGCCGAGCCGATCACGTCTATGGCCCCATGTGACCTATGACCCCATGTGTGACATTCATCTATGTTCAGGGGGTCAAAAATGCCCCCCAAGAGTTGTGGCAAAATTTTACCATGCAAAACAATAATAAGAAACCTGGCAAGAACAATGTCTCGATCCATTCCATTCTGGAAGGCTCGAGCCAATAAACAATTTCATGGAAAAAAAAATATTTACACATATATATTTTTCTAAATCAGGCTCCGGGGCAGAAAAAAAAAAATGTCACAAAGCCAATTTTCAACAATACAAACGTTAAATGATAATAAAGTACTTGGTATGGGGAAATGTCACCTGTTCTGCCGTTTTAAACAGGGAATCAATGGACCCATTAAATGGGTCCATTGATTCCCATCATATTGATCTGAAATTACTTAATAATATAAATTTCATATTATTAAGTAATTTCAGATCAATATGATGATTTTTGCAAGTGATAGGTATTGGGTAGAGAATCAGAGGATTCCCATTCGATGAAGCCAAATCTTGATCTGCTCCTGCCCAAATCTGCTAAATATTGACAATATTGTTGCCATAAAAGATTAATTAGTTTTAAAACATTTCTGAATTAAAAGCTCTCAACTCCAAAAGAAACAAATCTTTCAAAAGAAGCGGACTGCCATCACTAATTTCTTCATCAAATGTGAAGCAAGGACAATTAGCATTTAGAAGTGGAAGTTATAGATATAGATATAGATAGATATGGCCTTGCTACTTCAAGTAGCCATGTATTGTTTTATTCTTTCCCTGGCGTAAGAACAGACTAAACAAACCTTGCTGAGAACTCAAGTCTATAATGTAATGCAACCTGCTGGTACTGTCTGCATTCTGCCAACATGCTTTAACAAACACCAAAACAACAGGACATGAGCAAAATAAAGAAGTCACCGATTGTAAGAGGAAAACAAAGGTGCTTTTCTGGTGGAGGGGCCCCGTTTGTCTCCATTGAGATGTTTTTGCTTTACCTTGAATGGTCCACAGTATTTATTGTCCATTGTTTTTTATTGTCCATTGTTTTTGTATTTATTGTTCAGTGTTATGGTTGTGTTGCATCGAACCGCCAGGACAAGTTTCTATGTCCGTGAATCCTGTTCATTGATAAATGGCAATAAACTTATTCTGATTCTGGTTCTGATTGAACGTATCATTAAACTTGTTAAACTGATTCATCTATATATAGAGAAAAGTTGATGCCACTTGACCAAGTTACAGGTCAATCTGTGAGAGATGAGCTCAGTCACAGTGAGAATAACTAGAAAGGTTATGTCAAACAGAGGAACATTTCAAGCAAAAGGCAGAGAAAGTTTTAAGTTTTTTCATCTGGACAATCTTTTTAAAATTGATACTGATGGAAGTAATTTTCAATCTGAAGGTACTGGTTTCAAAATAATGATCCAGAACTCTAAGATAGAGGCGGCCAGAGAACAATACGATCGAATTTACACAATCAAAAGTTGTTCATAAGGGCAGGTGACAGAGGCAGAGGCGTGGGGCATGTTCTCCCTGTGTATGCGTAGGTTTCCTCCGTCACAAAAAAATATGTACAATATGCTCCTCCCCAGGACTCCCCTGAAAAAGAGATTTTAAGGGTGCATCCACAATACACTTTTGATTTGAATCAGGATACCAATGCCTGGGGGGTTCCTTTGGGTAATTGTGAACAGGCAATCGAACTCTGATCAACTCCGGCACAATTGGTCTGAATTGTGAATGTAAAGGAACGAGAGACAGAGCGGACAAACAAACAAAACCAGTAAGTGGAGTGAGCCACGCTGAGATGCACTTGAGGCTCAGGATAAAAACAAACTCTTGTGTGAGATCAATAACAGGACAACACACACACATGGTGTGGTGGTCCAAGTCTGGTTTGATTATAATTACTGATGACCACACAAAAATATATCTCTGTTTCCGGTGATTATACTTACAAAAATAACAATGTTTTAAAGCTACAGAACCAAACATAAAAAATAACGCTCAAGCTGGCTTTAACATGGGAAAAGTGGCCTATATTCAGCCAGTATTAAGCTGTTCAGGTAAATGTAATAATGACAATCCTCAGTAGAGATTTTGAATTGCATTTTTTTTATCCTGGTCATCCCGAGCGATCTGGCACGGGGGCACCACTGAGCATTTCTGCTTAGGGCACACAAATGGCCAGCAGCGGCCATGCACTCATCTGTCCTGCGAAAACACATGTCTGCGCTCCACCCCGGTTTCAGGCCACACTGAGCTGCACATGTGGGGCAGGTTGTGCACATTTGGGGCAGGTTGTGCACATCTAGGACAGCTTGTGAGGTAAATGTGCAAAAGCCAAAGAATGATCATGTTCCAGACACGTTTCCCAGTTCTTCCTTTGCCTGATATTGTACACAGCACCTCTACAGTCGAGGAGCAGACCTGCACATTTGCCTTTCTGCACGTTTAGTTTGATTGATAACGTGTACTGTATTTTGAACACGAACCGGACCTCAACTTTGGTCTCCAATTGAACCGGGTCCACTTCAATTTGTATTGCGACTGCGACCTAAATCTCCTGGATTTTCCTGGTTAAATAAAAGGTCAATAAATGAATGAATATCTAAAAATGTATCACATTACCATTGTTGTTTTGCAGACCAATTTTAGCACATACCTGATGCATTGTGAATATATTGTCTGAATATCATTAGCAAGATACTCCAAGTAAAGTGATATCATTTTTTGGTCAATATCACACATTCCCAGGAAAAGTTTCAGGCGGCGGAACTTCGCCTTTAAATTTTGATTACGTGAAAAGCAATAATCATGTTAAGAACGTGGCTGCACTGGGAGTGAATTCTGACAAGGACACCAGCATTTGTATTGCACACCTGGCCTTCACGGTTTGGGTATTAATTCTGACCCTCATCGCTGTGCCCTGACTTTGAGTTTGTCCGCAAGCGAGAATAATGAATTTTTAGCAGGTAATCACTAATTTCTGGCAGATTAAATTTAGAAAGCAGTCACTCTGTATCTGCTATGGCCCTGAAATGGAATTGCTTATGGTATAATTTCCAACTCAGGTACAGCTCCCCTTTGTGTCCCTGCTTCTCCGAGACTTACCGCAGGCTATGTACGGAGCTGTCCCATGCTCAATGACTGGCCTGCCCCTGGTCACCCCCTGGTCCAAGCACGGCCCGACTGCCTCCCTCCAACTCCAAATGCCTGCCACATTTCTTCATCCCTCCTGTCTCCTGGCTGCCCCGGGCCACCCCTCTCCAGCAGTCTCATCCAAGTCTTTCGGGATGAAGAGAATACAGGGGATCAGTTCTGCTCAGTGACCTTTGGAGGTGGCCTTCAATCTAAAGGTATGGCAGGGGAGGCAGAGCTTAGAGAGATTTACCGGTGTTGCCTAGGGGAGAAAGAGGAGATTTCCAACCCCATGCTATTTTCTCATGGTGAAAGAGGGGAGTACGAATAAAAGGATGTAGAAGAAAGAAAGAAAATGAAGTAAATTAGACCGGGCAGCTTGAGGAGCGGTGACTAAGAGGAGATAAGAGGGGAAGAATAGTATGAAGGGCCAATGGGTCACAGCGGGCCACAGGGGAAAAGAGAATTCTGTTTTACTGGCTTTAAGGTGACGTCACAACGTTCTCAAGGACTATTGATACCTTTCAAGTGATGTCATCGATATTTCTCTGGGGTAAAACTAACTGGAGGTCTGGATTTGTTTTAACACAAGCTGATTTGTGCCTTAAACAAGTCTCTCTAAATAACATTGGAGACAAGTGACAAGCAAGGACATTTTCACCATTCAATCAGATATAATCCTTTTTTGTTTTTTTTCCTAATGCAGTTCTGAAGAATTCAGAATTCAAGAACTTGTCAAACCTGTTCTCAACCAAAGGAATTGTTTATAAACCTAACCTAAAAAATATATCTTCAAAAATGAAAATTTGCTAGCAGTGGGTTTTATGACATTACTGGGATAGGGGGAAATTGAGCTTCTGAAAAGATTACCAACTGTCCGTCAAGAAAAAAAAAAAAAAAACTGGACAGAAGATGATGAAGTTTAATCCATTTTGTATTTATTCTTGAGTTTTCAGACCATCTAAAAATATATCTGGTTGTGTTTACTGATGTGTGCATTGTGTCACCATAGTAACTGTGAGTATAGTCTTTGTTTGCGTTTTCACTTCTTCGTCTATTGAGTGAGGAATATCTATACATGGGTTTCAGAGTGATAACAAATTAGGTATGTTGCCTAAAACACAGTATTATATGTTGAGAATGGTGAAACGTCCTTTAAATGTTGCCTAATATGAAGCTGAAACTCTTGGTTTGTCTGCGTATAGCACTTTGTAGTTTCACACTTTAACATTATTCTGATTTTGTCACTTAAACAGGGGCAAATGTAATAATATAAAAGGTGGTTTCCATTGATCCAATAAACTTTATACCTGTACTAACAGCAATGTGAATCTTCTTTAACTGTGAAACAAGCCTGGAACCTTCATCCTTTACTGCAACGCCAACATGAGAGCAGAGATTTTAACCTTCACTGTGAAGTGAAGAAAGTGAATTAGACGGGGGCAGGTTGCGGACGGCACTGAGTTGGAGGAGATAAGAGAGAAGAGTAGCGTGAAGAGCCTGCTGCTCACAGTGGGGCAGTGGTCATTTGTGGCACCACTGGATATCTGACCACTAGGACTCAGACGGGACGGATGCACAGATACGCTATAGGATTAGGCAGAGGCGTGTGGAGAGGGGGAACATATCTTGAAAGAAAACTGAAAAAGAATATCACTTTGAAGAACTAGCTGCAAAGAGCACAACGGACAAATTAAAATCAGGCTGTTTCCATAAAAGTGGTTCTGAAGCAGCATGCGGTACGTCACAGCTCACACGAAAACACCTGTATAATGATAGGGAACCTTTTGATCTCGCCACACTGCTCAGGGAGTTTTACAGTTCAGAAAAAGCATGTTTAACTCCAATGAGTACATAATTGAATCGCACATATTGGACAAATTAATAAACTCATCTCACACTGTTTAAAGGTGCATTGTGTAACTTCTGTTGAAGATGGGTCCGTCACATTCTACTGAAAGTGTCTTCTACTGAAAGTGTTTTTCAGACTTCCTATAAGTGATCTGTTCTGTTCTTCTGTATCTACCTCTGTATCTTCCTGCGTTGCACCAATGAAATTTCCCCATGTGGGACAATAAAGGATTATCTTATCTTATCATATTTTGAATGTTCCTCAGTATGGCATTAAACGTAACTTTCTTCACAAGCAAGTGATGCTGCCAGGCCAAGTTACAGGTCAAATCTATGGAGAAGCATCCCAGTTAGTTTTTTAGCAATGAAAACACCTGGAATTGAATACATTGCAAGATAGATTTATTCATTTCTGTATTTCAGGGACAATTCATATTAATAAACATTTCTGTAAATATCCCCAATGTGTTAAATGCCCTGCAATGGAACTCTCCAGGCAAAGCAACAACATCTCAGTTATCCATGAAGACCCTTCATCTGAAAAGTGAAATACTGCACCTTTAAACAGCTTAATAAATGTGACCCTTAATACATGTGTAATTTTAGATTTAAAGGTGCACTATGCAACTTTTTTGTTTGGGGCAGTCATTCAATTACAGGTCATTTAATAGCTAAAATAAATAAATAATAAAATTGGCCATCATCTGCTTGTCTCCATATATTAACAAGTATAATGCCATATCGTGGAATATTCCAGGCAAAACAAAAATTAACCCAAGCATGTGGAGACAAAAAAAAGTTACAGTGACACTGCATCCCATCTTGACAATCCCACAAGAAGAGCTTTTACCAATGTTATTTGAAGGTTACAGCTGGAGACTTGTCCTACTGCGGCGCGTGTGCCACTGTCTATATGTGTGTCCCGCGAGGGGTCTCCTCACAGGTGGCTTTTAATTTTGGCCCCATTTGCATATATCCAATCAGGTAAAGTAATTGTGAGTGCGCGGCGGCGTGGGGAGACTACAGCAAACAGCCCGGGCGCACAGGAGACAGAAGGCGGTTTGTCCCGGGACACAGAACACAAATGCGGCCCAGACGAGCCGATGACACTGATAATTGTGACGTTGAGTGATGGCTCTAATCTGTGAAAGTATCGGCTTAATCAATTGACCTGCCCCTCTCCTCCCTGTCGTCTCTACCTTTCTGGCTTGTTCACATATGAAAAAGCCTCCGCACTGGGGATGAATAGGCTGAATGACAAAGACTGACCTAGACAGGCCGCGGTGAACACAATGATAAGCGCCTTGATTTTGATGGAAGCTCGAGGTTGCTCTTTGTGAACATACATTTTTTCATTTTCAATCCATCTGCTGTAATTAAAGCTATATCAAACAGAATACCCATGAATACGACCCTTCAGTCTCTCTTATGTCAATTTGTACCATTTCATTTTGAAAAGTTTAAGGGAATTTTGTCACATCTCATCAGTCGAAGGTCATGCCATTTTTATATTAACAGGGCTGAGAAATTGCAACCTTTTGTAACAATCGTTTGCTGTATGGAGTGGAGTGGATGCAAAATGTGCTTGTTGGATATCATTTTATTGCAGCCATATGAAAGTTAAAGTAACTTGGAAAGTACAAACATATTCAATATATTCAAGATATTGACTTGGCTTTAGATGTTGCTGTCCTGAACAGATCGGTGATTCGTGGATGGGCTACAACGACAGCTTATTTCGGGGAAGAGTAACAGAGTTTGGGGATCGCAATACTCAGGAGAAGCCTAATCAAAAGGGGAAGGGCCAGACTGAGAAGGCAGAAACGCAATGTAAACCCGTAATTACCAACAGCCAGGCAAATGGGCCATCTAGGCACACAACCACTTAATTGGTAGTTAGGGTTTTCTGGAGAAAGGCAACAAAAGCACCAGAGATAATTTCTTAATGGGGGCCTATTAAGACTGAGGAGCGGCCATTTAGGGTTCACATAGAAGCAACAGAAAAACAAGTTCATTCGTTTTGCCACTAGAGAGTGGGCTAAATGCATTGACCACTCACCAGTACCTTTATACAAAAGCTCACAATATAGTACAGGCCATACTGATCCCTATATGGAAAAATATAATGATTACCGTACTCTTCGGGCTATACGACGTAATAATTAAATCCGCGCGCGCAATATTTACAACAAAAAAAAGAACTTGTCAATATACGAGCCGCACTTGACAATAAACCGCAGGGGCCCGCGTTGTAACATGAGATATGCACACAAATAAACGCGGTAGTGATGCGTCTTTTGTACCGGGGGCAAATCAGGCTTAAAATCGGGCAAAAAATCCTCTCGCGTGCAGAAAGCGTTAGCGATGGAAATAGGTCCGTTGACTTCCTGATAAAAAAACGTAAAACTGATAAAAAAACGCAAAACTGATAAAAAAAAAAAAAAAAAAACACTTCTTCATGATGACATTTCACCGGAACAAGCAGCAGAATGTGTTATTTACATGTAAAATATATTCCTTTATTGTCCCACATGGGGAAATTTCATTGGTGCAACGCAGGTAGATACAGAGGTAGATACAGAAGAACAGATCACTTATTGGAAGTCTGAAAAACACTTTCAGTAGAAGATCTCCTATAAATAAATAAAAACTCCCATAGACAAATAAATAAATACATAAATACCATTGCATGTGATCACGACAGTAATTGCACATGAATATGTGTCACGACAGCACATAGATTGCACATGAATTTCACAGTAATTGCACATGAATTGCACATGAATTCCAACAGCAATTGCACATATGACAGAATTGCACATGGTTAGGTCAGTATTGTGAGTGTTCAGTACTAACAGTTTTTGTTATAAAGTCTGACAGCAGCAGGAAGGAAAGACCTACGGAACCTTTCCCTCACACAGCGAGAGTGGATCAGTCTCTCACTGAAGCTGCTCTCTTTTATGTCTTTTAAGTGGCTATGTTACAACACTACATGAATCATTTGGAGTCTTTTTATTTATTTTTTTATTTCAATAATCACAACTGTACAGGGATGTGGGTGGGAATGGGGTTAGTTTAAGGAATTTCTAGAGCACTCGAGCCTCAGTCGCAGGACACGTGCAGGATTACTCAAACAGGCGTGAATCAAAATCAAAACACAACTTTGAGTCAACTAAAGATGAGGAGACACCGTCGTAACGAGGTTTAAAGTTGAAGAACGTTAATTTAGCATAATATGTCCCCTTTAATGGATTATTCACATAATAGCAATGGGCCTTAACCTCCGCACAGCAGTCTGACTGTATATTGTTGTATATGTATTGTTCACTGTAAGTTTTTTGTGTTTTTGTGTTTTTATTGTTTTATTCTGTTTTGTGAAGCACTTTGTGACTTCTGTCTGTGAAAGGTGCTATACAAATAAAATGTACTTACTTACTTACTTACAGTACCAGTATAAAAAGCAACAGGGGCACATTATTTTCTATTATTATCTTAGTATATAACTAAAGCCCTAAAATGCACGCTAATTGTTGCTTTTAAAATGTCTTCTCATACAGCGAGAGAGAGAAAAAGATTGAACCAACTAATCCACCTAATGCCCTTTCCCACTCCTTCTAGCTGAGGGTTACATATAGAGCACCAGTAAATACAATACAAACTGCACTTCTGTTTCGATACAAAGCCGTGTCCACAAAACAAACAAAACTGCACACACACACAAACACACACACACACACACACACACACGCTCACAATGTTGTCCGGTTTAGCAGCGAGCAGCCTCTGTAAAATTACACTTGAGGACATAATCTTGACACAGCACAGTGCTATCTCGGGCCACCGCCATGTTGATTCAGCAACAGAATCAGCAGCGGGAGGAAATGAAGTGTGATGTGCCCCGGCCATACCTATGTGTATCTGAGACGATGGAAAGACAAAAAAGGGGGGGAAATCCTCTTCTGGCCTTGCTAGATTTGCTCCAACATTTAATTTAGTTTGGCACAAGAACATGGAGATTCTAAGCACAGAAACAATACAACACTTTGGTTTTTTTTAGATTAGAAACAGAAAAACGACAGATTTAAGTGCAGGCTTTGGAAAGATAAAAATGTTGTTTCAATGAAGTGAAGAGTTGACTTCCTTGTTTCATGAAAGCTGCATGAATCAAAACCTTTCCAAATCTCTATAGGTAAAAAGCCATGGTCGAAATACATCCATGAGTTTATCAGTAGCTAATTCTGGCCCTTGCAACAGCGGGAAGTAATCTATTGCAAAAACGTTTATCTTTGAGCAATCTTGCGTAATCATCTTAATGTTGTAGTGCAGCTCAGCATTGGAGGAGTTAGGTTTGGATTAGGCCCTCCCACTGTGTGAGTCTTATCACTGTTCAACACGGCAGCCAGACACAGGTCCATGGTCTGAGCCTGAGAAATCTCTCCCTGACAGACGTCCTTCTTCAACTCGCTGCTTTGTCAAGTGACAATATCGGCTTTTCACTCACGCTCATAAGTACCGAGTCTAAGAGCAGGTTTTATTCAGGAGGGTTTACTAAGGGACTACTGTATTTTGATACAACAGATTTCAATATCAGTTTTAAGTGATGAGTCCAGGTTTTTGGTGTAATGTTACTTTAAATATGATACATGCATTATTGGAGTACTTTATCAGACTTGTGAATTCACCATCAACACATACATTTTGTCTCATATGCAAATACAAAATGAACGGTAAATGCTTGGGATATTTGCATTTTCACTGGCCCTGGTCCCCCAGACTAGTTTTTTAGTAGTGCTTTGGTTACACAGTCCTGTTAATAGCAGAGTGTGTCTTAATGCTCGGGGCAGGGCCCCGGGTCCAGAGAATCTGCTACGTGAGCTGTTGAACTTACCCAAGCACCAGATGTTTGTGTGGCGCTGTGAGACATGGCTAAAGCTAACGCAATTCTATTTGTCTTTATACAGTGATGTGATTTATAAAACAACAACAAAATAAATACATATAGTAATGTTTGTTAAAAAATGTATTTATCATGTTACACTAATTTTGTTCATCAGTAATCAGCTAGAAAGCTTGAATCCTTGTGTTGATCGATTGGTAATGCCTTTCATCCACCACTAGGGGTTTTCCGCGTTTTTCTCCTCGTTGCATTGAACTCCTGCAAGAGAGTTATATATATCACTCTTGTGATTGTTTCTCCCCATTTTCAGGTAAAGCTTACTAAATGTTATTTCTTCGTCATCTGTACATTGATAAGACATTTTATAGTTAGTCAAGTATGATTAAATGAAGCTAAAGCTACTTTTTATTTGTGCATTTTTAGAAGTTACACATACACAACAATACATTTTTCTGTACTTGAGAACTTAAGCTCCGCCATCTTGTGCTGACGCGAGCAATGTGGTGCTAATGTTATAAGATAGAAACAGATTATGTAATTTATTGTTGTAAAAGAACTTTATGAACGCGCATGTTGTTCATAATAAGCCGTTATTTCAACATTGGATATTTGGACAGTGTAAATATTTACACGATATTAATAATCATATGTTCATATGATTATTCAACTTCAGCAAGAGAGAAACAACTATAAATCCCTCTTGTGATTCTTTCTCCCTATTTTCAAGGGTGCAACATGAACAAAGTGCTTCCGGTATATCAGCTTTTTCTACATTTACAGTATTCGTTACCACGTTTTCACATCTCTTTTTGCAGTGCATTGGGTTTGGATGACGTTAGATGACAGGAAACAATGGTTGCTAACATAATTAGCTTTGTTTTGCAACGCATGTGGGCTCAAAATATACGTCACTATCACTGGAAATATGAAGATTGTTTGTCACAAGATCAAGTGAGCGTTTGGTGAGAAAATATAATTTATCTTTATATCTGCTTTTTGCAGGTTTGTTTTCACCTGAATCTACATTCTCTTATCCAACCATCTCATACTACAGCCTTTTGGGAGTCTAAGGCTATTGGAAGCTCAAGCTCTCCGCTTTTGATTGCCACACGGGCCAGTACGGTTTGCCTGTGACAGTGGAGACACTTTTGTACTGTCACAATAAGCTCCAAATCGGACAAGTGGAAACATGTCGAAACAAATAAATAAAATACATTGCACCAAGATGGATATAAAATGCAGACCATTTTCTGTTCACAACCAAATAAAATCCACAGGCCTTGCTGTGTAATGACATTTCCTTCATTGTTCATTGTTCATTGTTTTCAAAAGGCCAAATTACATAGGACCTCTTTAATGTGTAATTTACAACATATAGTAAAGCTGGCCTATACTAGCGTTTACGGCTCCACTGCGCGCTCTATCACAGTTTATATATAGGCCATGGCTCACGGTGTAACAGAGAAAATAGCCCCCGCAGGATCTGGGAGTGTCATGGAGTCTAACAGAGAGGTTAATGATGGGCTGGCTGTCATTCCTGAGGCGGGGCTGCGAGAGGGCGCACATCGAGAGGCTGCTGACCTCACATGCGGTCGAATGTCGGAGGTTCTGACGAGTCTAAGCAGGCGAGACACGGTTTCATACTGTGGTTATGACATGGAATATATATACGTAAATGATATTTTGTTTTTTGGCTTTCCGGGCTTGTTCTGTATTGTTTGTGTTTTATATTCTTAAAAAAATACTCACAAGTCATCCCCCACAGACACTCCACCACAGCCCGATAATTGTCCTTTCATCGCTCTTCAAAAGGGTGGATCTGTGCGGCTGCATGTTTATTTATGTATATGTGTGGGCCCAGAGCAGCACATGTACCAAGGGACTAATTACCCTTTAATAATGCCCACCCTATAGCCCACACTCTTTTGGCTTTATGTTACCTCAGCCATAAAGGGCAGGTGTTCAAGCGCACTGGGTTGGTACATTCTCGGATAGACATTTGTATGATCATTAAAAAAAGCTTCTTAATTCCCACATTATTTACCCTATAGAAAGATCCTGCGCGGAATTTGTTAACATCCTTGGATACCCCTGGGACAACCAGGAGCAGAGGGCAAACTCAGCATTGCCTGGGGAGTCTACTCTAGATCTTGTGTCAGAATTGTGTTCCTATTGCTTTTGTAAGCTTAATGTTGCTGTTGGTGTTGGAGAAACTGAATAATTGAGTGTCTGCGTGATGTCACGCAGGCGCTATATGTTCTTGTATTTCACATATTTTTTTTATTATTATTTTTTCCATTTAGCCAGTTTCAACTCCTTAACGCTTCAATCAATTTCAACATGCTATACCTCATTATGATCACTTTCGCAGTAGTACGTGTGCTATTACTTTTTACATTTGAACAACTTGTACTTTTTGCAGAATTGTTGAATTTTCAAAAATATTCGTTTTCCCCATTTAAATGTATTTGGGCATTCTTTAGACTTTATTCAGGGAGGGAGGGAGTGAGAGAGAGGGAGGGAGGCAGAGAGGGGGAGAGGTAGACTTTATTCTTTAGTAGTTTGGGATCTCTGTCAACAACAGGTAAGATTATCTTGTGTTTTATATACATCGATGCAATATATATACTCTAATGATATAATTGTATACTGAACGTGATTATGTAAAATAATCACGTTTATTCGTGATTATAAATAAAGAGACTTTATTCTTCGCCTGTCCAGAGGCAGGAAAATAAAGAGGAGGAACTACAAAAATGGAGTGAGACTACAAGAATAAAGTCTAAAGAATAAAGCCTAAAGAATAAAGTCTAAAGAATAATAATTCTAAGCGGTACTTGTCCAGAGGACGTACATTACTTTTGCCTTTAATGGGGCAACAAAGTCCTTGAGTCTGGTTTCTGTGAGAGGGAGAGACGCAGACACTCCAGCAATGGCTTCAGCCATTGCTGGAGTGTCTAGTATTGATACGTTCTTGTCCCCGTTTCGAAATGTGTCCTCTGCATTTGACCCATCCTTCAATACCACTGAGGAAGCCAGTCAGGAGCACTATCTAGGAACTATCTTAGCTGAAGGGTTTTACCTATAGTGCATGTTTTGAGTACCGGTAATAGGGAAAACAACCTAGCCAGCCAGATTGAATCCTCGCAATATTTGTGAGTTCACAAACTCGCTCGTCCTGCCACTCCTCGGGCGCTGTGTGCTGGTGTGTCCAAACGTCTGAGTGGATGGGGTCCAGCTGCAGGAGCTGTCAGTCACTTTGGCGGGAGATGGCATCAGGATGTTCAGAGGACACCCAGCACCTATCTGGCACAGTGCAGATAAGAGCACTGCGGGCTCGGGTGTGTCGCGCTGTGTGCACTGGGCACTGCAAGCCTGTGAGAATGGATACAGAGTGCATACAAGAAACCAAATAAACTTAGTAAAACAAAATAATTGTGGATGGAACTGTTATTCACCTTGAGATATTGAAGTATTTTTTTCTTCAGCATTTTACTTGCCACAATAACGGCATGAGAGAATGTTTTCTGAAATGGTTCATTATTCTACACAATACACAACTGACGGAGAATCTCCATTGTTCTTTTCTATTCTCTTGTGGGAAAACAAATTGTGTGCACTGATTGTGTGTAATACATTTTTTGATGTGTGATTTTTATTGTTTAAACTTTTAGGATGCCTTTTTGAGATCTGGCAAAAGGGACTATCAATTCAGATTAGCTCATATCTGCTAACTAGGGCACATTTGCATAGTTTGATGTCGATTATTATCTCTTCTCAAATAATTAAAATATGAAAATTTCAAACTTCTTTGAGCCAGGTGTGGAAAATAGACAATTAATCACAGAATCGGGCACATTTACATTTACGATCAATACTCATACTGAAATACTACATTTATTTCACCAATCTATGTCATTTTCAACCAGGGAAGTCCAACTGAGATTCTGAATATTACTTATATGGGAGTCCTGGCCTGCTAATATAATCACCACAACATCCTTCATGTCTCAGGCACCTGTCAGTGATATCCATCTGAAGGCCAAGAAGATAAAACAAAGAACGAGAAACAGGTCTTTGTATAGAATTTAAAGGATGTTGTCTTGACTTTAAAGGATGTTGTCTTGGCTTTCCAGCCTAATGTCTTGGGGGAACATTTATCACAGGAACTAAAAGCCAGGTCCTTGTAGCTGTGAGGCAGAAGAGCTCACCATTCCATCATTGCATTTCAATTAATATTAATATACATACAGATATTTAATACATTATGCAGAATATTAAACAAGGTGAAGTGAACTTGGTTGGCAAGATTAATTGAATAGATTAATTGTTTTAATTGCTCCTGATATTGAAAGATAAGAAGTGAAAAAAAAAAAAATCAAATTAAGTTTAGTGTTATTGTAAAGTTTATTTGCGTTTTGGTTTTATGGGTGAAACTGGGACATCGTTCCTTCATTTCAAAAATAGTATAGTATGTTACAGCTGCACTTCCTCCTCTGACATCCTCCCACAGTCCAAAGACATTCGCTTGGGCTCTGTGATTTTAACCTGCCCTTAGGCACATATGTCAGGGGGAATGGCTCCTTCCTTCTCCTGTTAGCTCCAAGAGTAACTCATAATTGACCATGGTGTCCTAAGTCTGTCTGAGTCGGGCCCCGGGCCACTTTGACCTGTGAAAGGACAAGTGGCAAGGAACAAATGGCTATTTACCAGGACAAAATGTGCAGAGGTGCAGCCTATTTTAGCTTTACAACCAACGTGTTAAGAACATATTCTCTAAAAAATCAAATGAAAAGAGGCACGCATAGATGTCAGTTCTTTGAAACTTTAGGTGATGCCTTTAGGTGTTGGTCTAATTGGGTTTAGATAAGGCAATTTTAAAACTATATAAATGGGAACAATTAGCAATTAACTATTAACAATTGACAATTGTCACCATGACACGCTCCCCATCCCCACTGTGGACTCCCTCCGCTTCCTCGGCACCACCATCACCCGGGACCTCGAGTGGGAGCCCACCATCAGCTCCATCATCAAGAAGGCCCAGCAGAGGATGTACTTCCTGCTGCAGCTGAGGAAAGCCAAGCTGCCACTTGCGCAGATGATAGTGCAGTTTTACACGGCCATCATTGAGTCTATCCTCACCTCCTCCATCACCGTGTGGTACGCTGGAGCCACAGCCAGGGACAAACAGAGACTACAGAGCATTGTGCACTCTGCTGAGAAGCTAATCGGCTGTGGACTTCCATCTCTGCAGGACCTGTACGTCTCAGGGCTCATGGGACGAGCAGGTCAAATCACAGCCGACCCTTCTCACCCTGGACATAGACTTTATGAGCCACTCCCCTCAGGCAGGAGGCCACTCCCCTCAGGCAGGAGGCCACTCCCCTCAGGCAGGAGGCCACTCCCCTCAGGCAGGAGGCTACGGTTCATTTGGACCAGAACCTCCCGCCACAATGACACTTGTTACTTTCCCTCTGCCGTTGGACAATTCACCAATCACTACTCTCGTAAATTTAACTGTAAATCTGTGTAAATACTTAGTTTATTTTTCATCTTATTAGTACATTGCAATTGTTTTTCTTTAATGCATGCCTTATTGATATATTTTACTTCATTATTGTTCATTGTTGTATGTTTCCCCGAATAACCAATGCAAGTTCCTAGCCTGTGCATTTTGTTCATTGGCAATGGCAATCATTCTGATTCTGAATTGAAAAATGTACAATTTACACCATTGTTACAAATGTTATCCTTGAACATGTTCAATGTCTATTGATTTCTTTATTCTTTTGTAGAAGAAAAACATGCCACCATCCACATGTTGTATTCATATTTTTTTTCTCTTGCAATGCTTGAATCCTTCTGCCTATGTAAATTATGCCTTAAACAGAAACAACGATTGTAGCAAAAACATACCACTAATCTGACAATTTTTGTAAAGATGTTAAAAACATTAAAATGTTACTTGGAGACTTGTTATTTTATTTTATTTAATACAGAAGTATTCCTCAGCTGGATGATAGAGGAATGTGCAACTTAGCTTAACAAACTTAGCTTTATATTTGAAGCAACACTGCCTCTGTAGGTCAGTCACAAACATAAAAGAGGCATATCAACAAACAAAATAAACCTACAGAGAATTACTCTTATCCTCTGCTTAATGCCATGCTATTTTCTTGTATCATTTACCTTTACCATGGCAACAAGAATAGCTTTCATATTCATCATTGACAACATTGTTTAGTCATTATAATTTAATTGAATGTACTTTTCACACATTTCACAGATAATTTCCCTGTTAATTTTCTTCTGAACACATAAAGTAATAATGAGGTCATGTTGTTTTAAATGAGGTTATGAACGTGACTAGTTAGCATTCAGTGGACTCCAAATGTCTCTTTCTTGATCTGTCTTTTTCAAGCAAATGTAACATGCATATCTCGAGCTCAAGTTGTGTTAATCCTTTTTATACCACTTAACATCAAGACATACTCTGCAGTTCAAATGTTAAGGTGATTTACTGTATTCATAGCCATCTTTCACCCCTTCTCAACCTGAGAGAACGGGTAAAAACAACCTTTTTTTTTCATTTAAATCATCCAAGTGCTCAATAATCTCCCACCCTCACCGCAAACTGACTTCAAATAATCAGATTTCCACTCCAATACGTAACATGTCAGCAATCACAACGGAAATCCCTCGCTATTGTGCTGCTTCGGAAGAGATGAAGGCGGCCCCAGATGTGACCTCGCTGCGCGCTTCAAACACCACCGAAAAGCGTATGCGTTAAGTCAATGTCCTCCAGCACCTAAACATTCGTGCTCCATTCTCCCTGCACCCAGATGTCACCAGCCAACCAGCCCTGAAGACCTTTGCCAGCCTCATCCCTGTACAAATTAGCCAACATCTGCATCAAAGACATGAAGCTATAGTGCATGTAAATACTGAAAGTGCTTTGTCGTTCCTGATTGTAATAAAGCAGCGCGTTTTACAGAAAGACTCGGACCCAGGTAGATGGTTAAAAGGTGTTTACTGATCGATCAGGATGCTCCGCTTCTGCATCGAGGCTTTGCAATCGGTACGGACAGATAGAACAAAGCAGATATACGTCTATGCAAATTAGTGCAAAATGGGCGTACATAAGGAGTACAGAGGCCCCCTTAGCTACGAGGCCATGATAGATGAGGTATAAATCAACTTAAAATCAACGATGGCTGGACTTGTGGCCCTAACCAGATGTGGTGGTTATAATAGATATTTACGTTATATTAGCATTATGAGTAAATATAAAATGTGTTTTTTTAAATGACAAATTAAGTTGCCTATGTTGAAGACTTGGTTTTATTTGATCTTTTTAATAAAGGTATATTGTGTACCTTTTCTGGTGTAGCGTCCGCCACCTGCTTGTCTTCATAGAGATGTTTTCCCGAAGTGGTGGCATTAAATTGATCCCCATTTGTTCAAAGTATGTTCTAAAAATTGCTGATGTCGCAATCTCAGATGGTGGGCAAGGGCCTATAACTCTATTAGAGATGTAATGTTTTTGAAAGAATGTGCCAGTTTTAGTTTCATGTCGACTGTGCCCAGTAATAGAGATATGAACCATAAACCAAATCTGCAATATGACAGTTAAACAGCAAATTCCACCACATAGTTCTGACCTGCTCCTGCTCAGTTTTAAACTACGGCAATTATAAGCTTTTCAGTATCTGTGAACCTAACCTATTGTGCGAGTGTTAAGTGTTTTTACTGCACATTATTGTTTTATTTTTTGCCGTTAGTGCTAAATACAAATGCGAAAAGGCCGCTACAGTCTAATCACAAATATAAAAGTACAGCTCTGCTCAATACTTACTGCACGCATAGGTAGCGCTCGCCTCTCCACAGATCTGACCTGAAACTTCACCGGAAAAGCTACATATAGTGCACCCTTAATCATGACCAGTAATAAAAGCTGAGCAAACGTTTCCTCAAAGTTGTATATCTATTTTAGTTGAGGACATTAGGTAGACATTAATTTGTGCCCCTTAAAAATTACTATTTAAACAAACATGGAACAGAAATCCCTTAGGGAACAATGTACCGAATATTTTTGTTGACAAGGGCAGTGGCGTTGGCTTCACAGATTTAACTGCGGCCAAAATGTAGTTAAATTACTTTATTACTTTCTTTTTTGTAATTTTGCCCATGTATTTTTAGATTAATTCCCCCCTATATTTCTCAGCGTAGTATCTTTCCAAAAAAGATATTTCTGCTTGCTTAACATCGCCAAAAAAGATGCCGAATTGAATCAAGTTAAAAGGAGGAGAAGGAAAGCGTGACATAAACATATCCAAGCATGAGAAAGCCCCCCCTCCCCTCGTACTGCCCAGCTCCACATGTGCATAATTCTGTCTCAGAGGAAGCTCCAGTGCCCTTAGATGCTGTGATTTGCATGGATTTGAAGAGGAGATGGTGTGGATTTCCAGGACACTCATGGGTGAACGTGACCATGGAAGCATGCTGGATTAAACAGGGCTGTGTCTTTGATAAGGAGATGAAGGCGAGGGAAGGAGGGAGGAGCCGAGGAAGGGTGATTAGAGCCAACGGCCTGACACTGGCTGCACTGCATGAGATATGATAGATACAAGAAAGGTGAGAAGAGCCATGACAGCATGATTTATTAAAGATAAAAAAAAAACAGCATGGCTTATGTATGCGATGAGCCAAAGTGGACATTAGAAAGGTCTTGCATAAAGGTAAAAGTATTGCATAATGCTATATTTTTGAGGATATTAAATCATCAACACTCTGGATTTGGGGTGGAACCATCCGTGCACGGTGAGGAGCTTTCGTGTCTTAACATCTGTGGTCTGTATCTCTTCCTTTTGCCACCTTATTATTCCTGCATCTGATCACTGGCTGTAGCTGTTTATATATTTTCTGCCTAAAAAACATGACATACTGGGGACTTTAAATAAATACAGTTTTGTCAAAGTCGCTAATTTCAACCTTGCTTGAACTAGATAAATAGATAGATACATTTTGATGGCATAAACAAAGGACATTTCTGACCTCCAACCGAAAAAAGTTGCATACAACACGCAAAATATATGAATAATTAAAATATTCAGACCATTCAGATGCTAATATTAAATTCCTAAAGTGCTGAGATTGAGACATTAGCCAGTAATGTTCTCAGTGAAAATTCTCAAGGATTTTGGAAATAATGTGATCATGAAAATCTACAAATTTCAGCACCTGATACTAATTAAAACGGCACATTCCAGTTTGAACACATTGGGTCATCAAAGTAAAATGTTTAGCGACATATCTTTTGATGTATTGTACATAGATTTAAAAACAAAATAATGACATATATAGTCTTGTGTCCACCACCATCCATAACATGTGCCACGTGTCTTTGAAATGAATACAAGCTCATTTGTATTTTTGCATCAGGAGGTGAGAACACAAAGAAATGTGAATTCATACCAAAATTGCTAAATCATTATGTGTATGATTACCGTCTTGACATGATATATTATACTTCAAGTGCAACATGCAGTGCCCCAGAATGTCTTAATCAATACGCTTTCTTTTGCATTTTCAGAAACGCAATTTGCAGGGTACATTTGGAAACAATTTTGTGGTAAAAAATAAATCAGCTCTTTTGTCAAGTAATTTCTGTACTTTTCGTAAGTTTTCACCTCTTCCCTAAAAATCAGTTTTTAACTTTACCCTTTGGGCTGTTTTCTACCCCTCTGGCAAATTAATTATTGTTATTGTATTATAATTAACTGTTTTTCCTATGCTGGACACGAGCAAAGCTCCTCTTTTATCGTGGCAATGAGACGTTCCTTTGTTTTTTTCCTAAAAAAGTTAATAATGAATGACCAAAACAACACTTTGGCACATTAAATCAAAACTGAACCAAACTACTAAAGGATTGTTGTACCAAACACCAGGATGAATTCTGTGCAATGTGGAGTTTTACACACACAATATTTGGAGACCTTCTTCAATCAACTTTTGTTTTTATGACTAGACATTGGATGATATTGAAATTTTGTGTCACAATTATCATGACCAAAATAATGGTAATCGATGATAATACCACAATATTTATTTAAGTTGCTGGCAATTTAGAAATGCTATGGAAAAAAGAGCTAAATTAGGAACATTGCCATGGTGATTAACATTTAAAAAAATAAAACATATTTTGAAAGGGAAAAAGTCCTCAAATGTTGCATATAACTAGAATTGCACTGTAATAAATGAAAACAATAATGGTCTACACAAAAACATTATGGATAAGTAGCTCAATCTGGTGGTATAATGTGATCTTTGTTGGCGATTATCTCGAATTTCTCAATTTAAATGCACCTTATACTATTCTTTCTTTGAGATATATTTAGATGTTATTTTAGGGCCTGGGGTAAATGACAAATAAAATACCTTGATGTGGTATTTGTGAAATGTGTTGTAATGCGAATATTTTATAATGCGACTATTTTAAAACTTAAGATTGTTTGCTCTCCCTGGACGCTTACTGTGATGCCCGGGGCGGTAGGTCCAGGAGGAAGGACACTTTGTCCTGAGTGATAATACTCTCCTCAAAGTACCTTGACACAAGCGCTAATATTGTATATATTAATTTATTCTTATATTCAACTGTTCAATGTGCTTAAATTGTCCCTTGGATATAAAAAAAATATAGTGATTTATTGTTGTCAAGAAACGACAGTACAATATTAGACGCTTTAGAAATAAATGCATATTATAATAGTTTTTGTGTCATTCTCCCTGCCAAAGACGAGCATGAACCAAAATGCTTTCAAATAATGTTTCAGAGCTCAAGAAAATATTTTCATTACGCAACATACTACCAATGTTATGTTGAATATAATGATACTAAAGCTGTTAAGTTGAATTTCTGTCCTTCATTTCACTCTCTTACACTCTATTAAAACTACTTTTCTTCACATTAAGCGATCCTCACATTACTTCTGCATTATAATTCCGCTGTATCACCATGGCCATATTCTTTTCATGTCTACATCATCTTGAATAGAGTTGTAAAAACTTTGCAAGGTGAGCACTGAATGCAGAATGTCCTTGGTCGGATGCAGTCAGCCATTTCTTTCACACTGCACAGATGCTGCCGACCTTTGAAACAACGCTGATCACAGACTATAGATGAGAACGTGCCCTTGTTGGCCGGGGATAAAAGTAGTGACAAACTTGTTATTAATCATTTTGCACTTGCCTTGTGTTTTCTGCGGACTTGGCTGCCTAATTTAGAGTTCAGACAACTACAAGACATGCTGGCATTGTAAACAGTGCATTGTATTGTATTGTTGAAAAGTGGCTATGGGACATTTTGAAAGCCTACATGTATAACTTGGAGTCTTTCAAATAGGGGGTAGGAGACAACATGACATTTTCTGAGTACAAAAGCCTCCGTTGCAGGCAATGTGAGATCATTCAGAAACCAATGATGCTGAAACAATATCAATAAAGGTAATGAATATGTCCCCTTCAACATAAACGTTAACCCAGATTCTAACCCATATTTGAACTTTAAACCCTGCTGTTGATCTAATAATAAAGGATTTGCAATCAGATGTTTGTCCTCATAAAGGAGATGCAAGTGTGTAGATTTTGGTCCCCATAATGTGATAGATACCCACCACTACACACATTAAAGTGCCTTGCAAGAGAACACAAAAATGAGGAAAGTGGGATTTGAATATTTGAATCGGCCCCTGCACCATTGTCCTGCAAATATGATGTTCCATTTAGATTAAAAGAAGGATGTTATTGCATACTTGTCAAATCTATTCCCAAGTCAAAAATCTTCAAAGCTAATAAGGCGAAGTAAGGTCAGGAATGATAAATCACTAAATGAAATCAAAGCACAGCATTATATTTGACAGCTTCGTGATTTTGCTGATCTTGTATTAAATATTGCATAGCTCTTACCAATTTGTTCAGAGCTTTAAAGTACAGCCAAAAGTCCCTGTCAGCCTGGCTCTTTTCTCCTTCTGTCCACGCACTAGGCCCTTATTTTGCGATCCACGTCAACCCCTTTTTTGCCGCCTTGGTGGCCTCCCCAGAGTGCAGTGTGTCTAACCCGGCTGTCCGTGGCTGTCCATCAGTCACACATCAGCTCCAAGCCTCCAGGGAGTGAGCAGAGGAGAGGGAGAGCAGGCAGGGGAAGTGATCTGAGGATTAGCTTCCTTCATGAATATATGCAATATATGTACTGAAAACATATTTCAGTACATACACACACTGTTTAGGCGTGTTGTAATGCCCAAAGCCGCTGCTGTTCTTTAAATATTTAAAGGCGCAACCTGCTATGTGTGCTTATACCCCAGTCGTTTTTTTATCTGAAGACACTTAAAATGTTGTTTAAGTGAAATGTTTGAGTAACACAAGCAGTTTATAACATTTCAGAAACAGAAATACAAATTTGTTTTGTGGTCAATAGTCACCACATTACTGATGTGCCCCGGTTGAGCTAACTGGCGTTCTGGTGCAGTGGTAACAACCTGGAGCTCAGCAGAGATGATCGTGGACTAAAGGAAAGCCACAGCCCCCCACAGCCCCCCACAGCCCCCCACAGCCCCCCACAGCCCCCCAGCTGCACGTCTCCAGGACTCTGGGACGAACAGGTCGGATCACAGTTGAGCCTCCTCACCCTGCACACGGACTATTTGAGCCACTCCCCTCAGGCAGGAGGCTTGTTTTGCAGCCAATTTTGTATTTATATTGTATTTAAACTACTTTTATTCTACACATTTTATTTTGTATGTCCCTATTTTATTTGATCTTATTTCAGCAGGCTATACTTTACAGTTACTATTACTATTCCCAGTAAGTGAATTGCTCACTGACAATGGCAATAAAACTGATTCTGATCTGATTCTAATTTATGTTTTTTTTGCTAGAAAAATACATACTGGTGTCTATCCTTAGTGTGAGCAGAAGCGCCACTCCACAGATCTGACCTGTAACCTGGCCTAGTGGCATCATCATTTTTTCTAGCTTCCAAACGCAGCATGTTTGAGGTGAATGGGTGATTCTACTGTATCTTGCCCCAAATGACTGTGTGAATGATCGCCTGAGCTTCTCCTTCCATAATTCAACACGTCTGCTCTCTCATCCCATTCCATGTTATTTTTCCCTTATATTCCCTTAAGTGTGTGTTGCTGGTGTCGCGTACCTTCTGCTCCCGGGTTCAGAGACTGGCTCCTTCTTAGCCCTGTCAAAGAGCTGCCACCTGTGTGGGAGTCAGCGCCGAGCCGTGGAAGTAACGCACGGTTTTACCCCGCTCCCTTTCTACCAACCACAGTCAGAAAAGAACGGAAAGAACAAAAATAAAGAGCGAAATGAAAGTGTAGCAGTGTTTAAAGATCCAAATGCCGTGAGGTGGACAAGTTCTAAAGACGACTTGACACAGATATTTAAAAAGCGGACTTTTCTTTTTCTTGTTTATTATCGCGCTGACATGTTACTCTGATTGTCACAGCATCATAGAATCACAAAGCAAAGCCCCCCCCCCCCCTAAAAAAAGAAAGAAATTGCTTGGGATCTACTGACTGTCCAAGACATTTGTTAATTTGTCATCGTTCAACTTCAGACTCAGAGATGGGCCTACAACATGTTGCCTTGGATCCAGAACATACACTTCTCCGATTCTTTTCGAAGTTAATCTGGTCTTCCTCCGTTACACCTCGAGGCAAACTCAAACAGTGGCGTGCAATCCGATTTGTTCATTTATTTGACGCGTCTGAAACGAAGGAGCTCATTAGTAATACGATCCATCATTTACAGCAAAATCAAACTTCTCTCACCTCAGATTAATAGCGTTTTGTGCTCCGCTCATTGATTCTGCATAAAGCTGCACTGTTTTTCAGTGCATATACCTGATTGGCTGAACTACCACGCTCATCTGAACTCGGGGAGATCAACGCGGTGCCCGCACTGATAATGATCTCTATAATGATCTGATCCGAACAAATACAGAGGGATATCTGCACTTTCCTGGCAATAAAACATGTTTTTCACCGTTGAGTAGCTTCCACATGCTGTCCCTGCAGATAAATGTGTCATTTCATTTGCACTCTTCATCAGCCAGTTATGCCACCGTTAAGGAGCTTGACGGTTTGTCAAATCCATGGCGAAGTTCATAGAAATCAGCGAAACAAGCCCACTTCGCATCTTCTGGAATATGATTGGAATAAACTGGGAGAGATAAAATATGTACATTTTTAGAACCATAACTAAATCAATTCTGACAATTTAAGAAGAAAAGTGTAGCAACACACTCTACGCCTGGCTGTTCAGATCTTCTTTCTTAACCCCCTGTAAGTCAGTGAGTGAAAGGGAAAACAGCTCTGTCTATCATTACAGCCCCCCCACTGTCACAATCTCCCTCTGAAGGACCGCCCACTGCGCCCCTCTCAAATTATTCATGGGAACGACGGACCACCTAGCACCTCACAGGAATATCACTCATCCATCCAGCGCAGATACATAGACACTTTAATTTGATGGTGTGAAATTGGAGCACCTCTGGAAGCACCTCCCCCCCAAAAAATCTGACTTCTTTTCCACTGGCACGTCCCCAAAATTTGAGAAAATTCCATGATTCGATTTGTAGACGTATTCACACATACGTCTAAAACTTTTCTATCTTTGAACTTCCCTCAGTTTTTTTTTTTTTTTTCTTCCTCTCAATGTCTTTTGTGAAATTACTTGTCATAAAAAAGCTTCATGAATCATTTTTATTCGCCACTTTGTACTGTTCAAGACTCTATCCAGGCCTATATTAACCCATTATTCTAACTAATGTGAAATCTAAAGAGTCTAATGAGATTTTCTTAATTGCAGTTTTGATCTTAGGCTTACCATCACGCTATGATTTATTTATGTTTATCTTTATCTTTTTGTACAGAACGCCTCGCGCTGCCAGAAGGAATATGTCTTTGTTTGGTGGTTGGGGGAGCTGCAGTCTGGCGTGCCTTGGGCTATGGATGCGCCTGAGTGTTTTGTGATAGATACCCTTCTCTACTCCACTTCTTTTGCTCAAATACAACTTCTGAGTGGGCCAGGCTAAGAACACATTTGCTCCCAGTTGTACACAGTGCTCTACTTTAGTCCGACACCACTGGAGCTTCCAGACTTTCCTTTCACCAAAGCCGTTTCGGAGAAGCAGGTTATATTTAGAGTGGAATTGGACTAGTGCTACTCAAACGTTGGTACCAGGTACTGTTGGTGTTTAGTAGCTATGTTTGCGGCTAATCCTTTTAGTCTAATATTTTAAAGTGAGACACAGCATTGTGAATAAGAACACATCTTGAATATGTCCGTTGAGAAAAAAAGGTATCGCCAATGTTACGTTTTCATCTAAAAATTTGAAATCTAAAAAAAATATTGAATTGAATAAGGCCATTGCACATGTGTGGTTGCTGCCTCACGGTTTCAATTGACCCTGTGACATTTGCTGAATGTCCCTCCCTCTCTCTCTCTCTTGATCGCTCCTTTTTAACGCTAGTCTTGTCTAATAAAAAGTAAATACAAATGTAAAAAAAATTGTGCCTGTTGTATATCCGATGAAACTGGCAGAACTTTAACAGCCTCTTAACCTGGTTTGGAGAAACAGATTATTAATTAAAAGAAACATATATAAAGAATAATGAAATACACAAATAAAATGTCAGACTTTTTTAGTTAGTCAAGGATTAATCAGATAATTATTTCTGATGAATTCTTACTGTGTAGTTCTGGTGTTGCTTTTCTCATTTAGCCCTGTTTTTTTTTTTTTTTTGTTTTTTATAGCTGTCTCTCTTTTCACATCACCCTTCCTGGTAGCTGTATTTCTATTCAGAGTGGAATTGGACGGGCACATTTTTGGAACAATTTTAAAGCTTTCATGTCTTCTGTGGTCTGTTGAAAAAGCTTATATCGCTCTCACAGGCTGAAGTGGTTTACAGGCTCCCAGTAAAAATGAGTTCAGAGTGGTAATTGCAAACTTCCCCCAGTGCCTCTTCCTGAGTTGTTTTCTCTATTTTATAAGTCACTGCAGCTCTGTTCTCTACAAGAAAACTGTTACATTCACCAGAAAATACAAAAGACAGGGAGACATTGAGGAAGTAGTCAAATGAAATACAATTTTCTTTTGGCGGATGTGAACATGTAAAGACAGGAACTGCAGCTCTATATGAAAGAAGTGTCAAAAAGTGATTTGGAAAGGTAAAGGTCATGCTGTTTTGTCATAATCTGCTTATTAAACGGCCTGAATGTGATTTTTAACCATGATTCAGGACATTTTTTTGTATGAACCCACTCACTGAAGCCTTTGTGACTATGACACAAGAAGATAAGCCTTTATTTGTCCCACAATGGGGTAATTTTAATGTTGCAACACAAAGTAGGTACAGAAATAAACAACAAAGAACAGATAACTTAATAGAAACGCTCTAATAAAAACTCTTATAAAACCTCTCATGCCGTTGTTTCCATAGTTGTTTCCATAGTTGTTTCCACCTATACTTTAAGTCACACCTGATAATGAACCATGACCAGGAGCAGGATTGTCAGGAGGCAGTTGTTTTAGCAAGATTTTTAGTGAACAATATACCTGATTGGACAAAAAGAGGGTGAACCTGTCAGTAGCTTCTGTGTTAGTTAATACCTCACAAAACGCCTGGTAAAATGCATTGGTGTTTTTTGTTTTTTTTACAATGAATATTCTGCTTTTTTGTTTACCATGGATTATCTTTCACTGCAAACATATGCATGGTCTATAACTTCTGTAATTGTTTCTAATAACGTTTCATTGCATGTGAAAACTCCTGACATGAATTAAAAAGAAACATAATAATCATAAAACAGCGACAAACGATCCTGAGTAAGTTTTTAACCATACATACTATTATCACACCATTAAGCATTGCAATAATACAATCAATTTATATAGCACATTTTTCGGCCAAAATAACAGAATATAGCACAGAATATATAATATATTACAGAATATACCACAGAATAACAGCCAAAAAAGCCATGCAATAAAATCTGTGGTGTACTGAAGTTTGACCAGAGTGAAATGTGTATAGTCATGAATAGTCCTCAGGAAGTTAAATTTGAACTGAATGTTCATGTGGCAGTGCCTTTAGTCCAAACTTTGGTCCAACAGAGAAGGACTACAGCCTTTGGCCATGTTCACAAAAGAGCAGCTCCTCAGGGAGAGTTTCAGCACGCAGTTATAAGTGTTTAAATATTCACACAAGGAACAAAAGGCTAAAAGAAATACAGGACCTCCGTCACTGCACAGCGGGGCTCACAGACTAACTTCTGCCATACTCTGTCACTATAGCAACAGCTGCACGGGCTCACTGTGCTGTTTCCAGTGAGGAAAATCAAGTGGACACTGGGCATGTTCTGGGTTTGGCAATGTGGATATGGAAATCAGAGAAGTTTGGGCACTAGGAAAGGAAATGTGCAACTCGCAATTTTGGTTAGAAATTGTACCTCAGCATTCTAGTCGAGCTATAAAATCTGCAAGACTCAAAACAATGTCAATTCTACACTGCCTGACCAAAAAAACATATCACACATTCTAATATTTCTTTGGACTGCTTTTAGCTTTGATTACAGCATGCATTTCCTGTGGCATTGTTTCAATAATATTCTGCAAAAATGTCAAAAGATACATTTCCAACCAGTGCTGTATTCATTTTTCACCACTGTGCAAAGCCTTCTCCAGCTCTTCCCAAAGATTCTCAGTGGGGGGTAGATTGTGGCAGCCAATCCAAGTGAGAAAATGATGTCTCATGCTCCCTGAACCACTCTTTTACCATGTGAGCATAATGAATCCTGGCATCATCATCTTGGAATATGCCTGTGCCATCAGGGAAAGAAGAAATACATGGATGGAATAACCTGCATCAGTTGTGTTACTGTGTAGCAGCTGAAAGACAATCACCCGTGCAGCAATTACCGGTATCCAAAATGAAGATCGCACCTATTTGCTTTGTTGAATACAGGTGGTCGCTTTCTTTTGGACGGGCAGTGTATGAACGTTTCATTACGGAACTTTTCTGGTTCCACAGTATGGCATTAAATGTACAGTATCTACTACTCTAACAAAATACCTTGAAAAACGTGCAGGTTTGCCATTGCACAGATCTGACCTGTAACTTGGCCTGGCTGGTTTCCCTGGAGATAAGTAAAATGCTGTGCTGTGGAATATTCCAGGCAGAGGGTTCCAGCCTCGTCTCACGCCCTCTCTCCTTCTCGATTCTTTCTTAATCTAATTTTTAAATATGGTGTATCCCTCGCTATAACGCGGTTCACTTTTCGCGGTCTCACTGCTTCGCGGATTTTCATCATGCATTGTGTTCTGCATTCTGATTGAAGTTTGCGAGGCCGGTGAGAGCGGCGCGTGTGAGCTTCAATGTTTTATGGAGTATTTCATTGTATAAAAACTAAGAAAATAAAGGTTTCTACTTCGCAGATTTCGCCTATTGCGGGTTCGTTTTGGAACGTAACCCCGCGATAAACGAGGGATCACTGTAGCTTAAAACACATACTTAGAAGATGTACAAATACAGTAAAATATAGTTAAAAGTAACCACAACAACCACAACAACTCCTGGCAAAGTAGGTGGTGGACCCTCAAGTTACATATGTTGTGTATGTTTTGTATATGTTAAATGGAAAGGTTTTATTTATTTTTTTCTTCTGCAATAATGTTTATAAAAGCTATGGTTGAGCTCACAATAACTGTTGTTTTCCGTAGGTAATAGTGCATTGTCATTCTATATTAAAGATGTGAAGAGCTGCATTTAAAATCAATGCAAATTCTCATATTGATGTATTGCTCAAATGCATTTCCTTACTGAAAACTGAACATAAACATGCTCAAATTAAAATCTTGCAAGCCAATCCATTAGGTGTTAGCAATGTACCTTTTAATATAGGAGATAAGGAACTAACTAAAGTAAATGTATATGGAAATCTTGTCCAGAAATTATGAAAACCTTATATGTTCTTAACCACAACTGTTGGTCTGTCAGAAAACTTGAAAACAGAACTTGAAAAGGGCTCAAACTTGCCAGGATTTTTTTTGTTTTGTTTGAGCCTTGAGTACCTCTTTCTGACATTCACATCCCTCACAATGTGCATGCATTGAGAATATTGCTTACTAAGTTGATTACAGCTTTGGCTGCAGCAGGGAGCATTATGTGGGTGAGGAATTCAAGAATGAGGCAAATTGTTCCAACAAGAAAAGGCCATAACTCACCAACTGTGTGTGAAATGTCCGCTGCAGCCGAGGCAGGAGTCTGAAGTCTTTAAGTTCACTCTGATTGACTTCTGTGGAACATGTATAGTGTGCGCCTTTGTCATCATTCTACTGGACAAGACCGTACTAAACAATAGGGTCTTGCTCTGTACAAAGACCATGCTAAAAGACAGGAGACAAATAGTATATATATTTTACCCTCGCTCGTACCCTACTGTGACTCAATTCAAAGTATTTTAGTAAAGCCCAAAATCACAGTGCTCAAGCTGCCATATTTCAGACCAGCATATTTGCTCCTAGTTTGTAGCTAAACTCTGGGTTTTATTTGTGTTCCTAGCTGGCCTGTCCATAAGCTATTTCAAAGAGAAGCCATGCCATTTATGGCTTTATATGTCAGAAAGAGGATTTTAAATTTGATACAACAATACACAAGATTTGTGTATTGTTGTTTCTCTTCCCTAAAAATGGTTTCCTCGTTTGTGCTCTTTTGTCTGGAACAAGAGGAAAATAAATGAGGAGCTTGAATCAAAGGCAGGAACACACAGCTTGGTGGCCTGGGGCAGAGAGCACGCACACCACAGCTGGGTGCGCTGTGAGCCCACAGGCACAGGGCACCCCTCCAGTGTCCCGGGGCTGACCACTCCCCGCGAGACGCAGCCTGCACCCAAGGGCCCAGTGCAGATGGAGGAGTGCATGTGTGCATGGGATTGATACCACTTCCATAGCAAAATATTTATGTTGCGTTAAACACCACGCAAATTTAAATATAATGGGGACTTTTATGGGTGGGCAAGCAGATTTGGTGTGCACTCAAAAGTGAAAGAAAACAAACCAACATGCCAGGGCAGGATTTGAACCCCAAACTCACGCAAAAAGGGCACACGCCTATTTTACTGAGCTAAATCCACAGTCCTGTAAAATCTGCCTGTAAAATCATTGATCAATTTATTACACAAATTAGCGCTCTATGTTGTTAAATGCCTGTATTTCTTACAAACATTGAATCATTAGAAACGAGCATGAAGAGAGCATGAGCTACAAACAAAGTCTCTAAAAGCTACTTTTTAAGTCTGTTTGTTGAAACTTGGCACCGCTGTGTTTGCTTCTCCTCTGCACACGGGCAGTCAGGGCAGAAACTGCAAACATCCGTGATTCCCACACAGGTTAATTCAGCGTGGCTTGAGACTGTGTTGTCCTCAGAGCGCATGTGCAGACCTCTATAAAAAGCTGCTGTCACTTCTGATTATAAAAGCTCATGTTGGGCCTCTGAACATGGTCAGAGACTGCACAGCTGTGGGAAAAGAAGAATCAAGCTTCCCACAGTACTGCTCAGTCTCCTGTAGAGGCCACTACAAGGCACCGTGACTTCAGCAGCAGACATGAGGGGAAACAGGCTTATTTGGATATATTTTGGACCAATTTAAATATAGTTGTGATGGATTTTATTAGTCAATCACTGTTTGCCTTGATTACCCTGACCGCATACCACTAAGATATAATTATGAGTTGTTTGAATCCAGAGGGAGTCTCAAACCCAAAACACATTGAACCAACATTTTGCTTCATTGACATGACTTGAACTGGTGACATCCGAGTGGTTTCTTGATTGATGTTTAAGGGATTTTCAGAAACATGACACAATATTGCAATTTAATGCAGAGCTTTAAAACTAATAAAACAATTCCTCAAAAGCCTCAGTTGCAACAACAGTCTGAGACTAAACTAAGCTCTTTCTGTCCCCGTGACTTTGAGAGGGGAAATACATTTTGTGTACTCACTTCATGAGAAGCCTGTCTCCAGGAGCAATGGGGGAGTTTATTATCTTATCCGCGCAAAGAAACCATATTTAATACCGCGAATGAGAGTGAGGGAAACTTTAAACGACTTTAAGAAAACAATAATGGCAATCCCTTCCCGCTCATTTCTCCAGCTCTTTTCTTTCTGCATTCTGCCGAAGAGAACAGCTCCTCGGGCGCGTGGTGCAGACTGTAGAGGAGGCAAGGGGAGATGAAACGCACAAGAGCGGGAGAACAGGGGAGAGACAGAACCCTTTGAAGTCCGCCGTTACAACACATCACAAAGTCAACTCAAAGGCCTGCTTAAAAATGCATGACATGCACACAACTAGAAAATAAGTAATGAACTTAAAGAAATACAGATCAAGTGATTTCATACACGCCCCAACTTCAAAGAATCAACTTGACTCGAGGGGAGCAAAATGGAGGGAGAAAAATACATATCAATGATTCTCAGTAGTGAGATTGCAGATTAATTATGCTTCTGCGGAAGAGAGGAGGCCGGACATCACGACAGCTTAACTGTTGAATGTAAAGCAGTGAGTGTTACAGTAACACAAGGGGACTTAAGGTAAAGATGAAATGCTAAAGTTTAGTTGATGAATTGGTGAGGTTCCATTCTAAGCTGGATGACAAACAAGATTAAAGCAAACAAACCCATTTCCATAACAGAAAACACCCAACAACAAGTGTCACCATCACCTATAACCATAAATAAAAATCACCCACTAAAGTGAGCCCCAATCCTCCCCAGCAACCTCAAGAACTACACCAATTAGACTATTAAATACAAACTAAAAAAGTTTAAAATAAACTATATAAAAACACTTAGCACTTAGCTTGTAAGCACAATGCAGCTGCAATGCATTAAACTGTTTCATTACATTAATAATAAAATCAAATATAAAAGCGTACCTTTAAAAACACTGGACTGTTAAGACCCTTTAAAATGCAGAATAACATTACAAATAAGTCTTCTTACAAAAGGTTAAAACATAAAGATCACAATTATTTGGTTCACCTGACACCACCATGTGCTCAGGGCTGCTCAAGGAGAGGAAGTGACACACTTAACCTCTGACCTTTATAGTCTCATGTCACTTACTCACATGACAACCCTGCCACATTAACTAATGATATCATATATGTGCTGTGCCATTGCATAATACAACTGAGAATGTAACTAAATGTCTACTGCGCTGAGCTTGTCATGTATATTTACTGTAATCAGTATTCGAGGTTGTAGCATCATGCAACGTTTAAATTCTTCAGGGAATTCCTTGTGGAAAAGAGATCTTTTTGTTTCAGTAGATTATATAAGTAGCTCAACGGCGCATCTAGTGGTACTCATTGTTACTACAACCTTCAACTGTTTTAAATACAGTTAAAATTACTACACGTAAACGGACAGATCCATTTTTAGGGGAGCACGGATAAGTCTTAAAGCGCTATTGAGGAGCATTACTTTATATATATGAAACATGAAAGATCAGCAAGAAAGCAGATAAGAAACTACGTAGATGGCAAATGCCTAAGAATAAAAATCCCTTGGCAGCAACTTGTAATCAATAATCTCATCAAAACACTGAATTAAAACAGTGATTATGAAGATTAGATTAGATTAGATGAATATTAGAACAAAGAGATGGATACGGCTCGGAGGTGTTACAGGGAAAATCACTGTAGAACAATATTAGGATGGGCATCTGAGGGAAAGGGAGCGAGGGACACATAAAACAACATGGAGGAGAACAGAGAAAGCCAGAACAGCAGGGCGCCGGCAAAAGCAGAAGCCGTACACCAAGAAGATTGGAACGCAAGTGTGATGGCCTCAAAGATGACTTTTTATAGATAGTTGATGCTATTGTCCATCAGTAGAAGTTGTGGGTTCAATATCCAGATCGACCAATTAAAGACATGTCTGGATTAAGTGGGTGTAAAATACTGAATCAATGGGAATAGTTCATGTGTCCATAAAATGCTCCTTCTGCATCTAAATTTGACCATAATCCGAGGTCCACTCCACTGGAAACACACATTCTAGCCATAACAGGAATAAACTGAAGAAACTGTTGAATAATACATAATGTCCCGCTAAGAATAAATACACAAACTATAACCGCAATGAAACCGCTCTGCAATAACTGTTAGACCAAGGAGTACCAGCCACAATTCAACACAGCACAAAATGTTGCTTCCAAAATAAGCCCAAGCGCCACAAACAGAGAAAACAATGCAACTGTATTCCACCAGTTTGAGGCAAGGAAGCAGATAATTGCTACATAATTACATGCAACAGCGGCTATTAGAATATGCGATAAAGAATGGAAAAACACGATTATGAGCGGTTGGTAATGAGGATTCAAATGCCGGAAATGGGGGCCGTACAGAGACCTCCGTTCTGTCCCAGTCCGCCTCACATATGCTGGGCGCCATTACACCATCTGCCAGTTGACACAAACATGGAATGACCAGACACGACCACACAGAATGACTTAGGCTATATTTTCACTATTTTATGTTGACATTGGAAGGCTTCATAAAAGTTCATACAAGTCTGTGCAAGAAAACCTGAATAACATGGAAAGATCAATCTATTTCTGTAGTAGAGATTTAAGAGGTAAAACTGGCTTGTATTTAATATGCAAAGGAGATAATTGAAAGCTTTATTTGTTAATATATATATAATAGTTGAGGTACAGTAACTCTTTTTGTGCCGATTTCCAGCCAGTGCCAATTGAAAATGTTGACGGCTTGAACACTTTGGGTGTGTCCACATTCTGTCCTGGTTTGGGCTCAGTTTGAGTCCTGATTGGATTGGTTCCTCCCTCAAAAAAATCCCAGTTTAGTCCCAATGCTGATGTAGAGTCGCAAGTGTCCATCTAATCACATAATCATATATTTATCTCAGTTGTTCTTTGCACAAGAGTACAGTGGAGAGTACAGCAGCAACAAATGGAAAACATTTGACAAATGGCACACTTTTCTGTGGGGATTCCTCAATGGAGAACTGTTAAAAAAGAAAGAAAAAAAAGGCCTATTTGAACCAAAAAATGTGTTGAAATAATTTTAAATTCTACCAACCAATGATTTTAAATATTTAACACCCCTAACAGGAGCAAAATATCATTCATAAATTTTGCATTATAACAGAGCTGCATTTCCTAAGCCATTGTGTAATTCTTCCTTTCTATGACCTACAAGCCATTTATCCATTTTGCCCCAATTTCAATATTCACAATGTAATCCACTGCATTTTAAATCATTTCCAGCTCTAGTCGATGAATGCAACAATAACCCCATGGAAGATCAACCCCAGGAGTCCGTGAATAAACCAGCAGAGAATACCAAATGAAGCCATTGCAGAACAAAACTAGTCTTCTTAGGGTTTCTTTCCCAAAAATATAATCCGCTTAAGTCATGGCGGTGGTCTTGCGTGAGCCAAAACCGGTGCCAAACCAGATCTCACCATAGACCATAACAAAAATCAATGGCACACTGCCTCTAACTGAAATAATTTCCTGCATTGTGGTCTTGACATGCACGCTGGCTATGCCCTTGTGTCTTGAGCATGTGTGTGCTGTGCGCTTGTATGCATATTTGGCAAGCAGAATGGTGGGTGGTAAACGTCTGACATTTCCTCACAGCTGGGGGCATCTTGGGCATGCTCCGGGGTAGAAAATAATGTGGAAAAAGGAGAAGACAGAGCCATGAAGGAGAGGGAGGGGGACACGTGGCATAGAAGCCGCCACTGTAGTATCCAGCATTGTGTGGGCTTCTATGCAGGGGAAAGTGTTTGGTAAATGTAGGCAAGGCAAGGCAAGGCAAGTTTATTTGTAGAGCACATTTCATACACAAGGCAATTCAAAGTGCTTCACACAGCAGGAAAAATGCATTCAAATCACAAAGAAATTACAGACACAGAAATACAATAAAATTAACTAAATTAAAAATTATCAATCCAACTGATTTTCTAAACTAATAAAATCACAAACAAAAGAGAAGAGTGCAAAGAAAAAATAGTTTCAGTCATATGCGCAGCTAAACAAAACTGTTTTTAGCTTAGATTTGAACATTGTCAGAGTAGAAGCCTGTCTCACATCTTCAGGAAGACTGTTCCAGATTTTAGCTGCATAAAACTGAAACGCAGATTCCCCATGTTTTGTCCTGACTCTGGGCACCAGCAGGAGGCCGGTTCCTGAGGTCCTCAGAGTCTGAGATGGTTCATATGGCACTAACATGTCCAAGATGTACTTTGGTGCTAGGCCATGGAGAGACCTGTACACAAGCAGAGCTGCTTCAAAGTCTTTTCTCTGAGCCACAGGAGCCAGTGCAGAGACCTGAGAACAGGACTAATGTGATCATACTTCCTGGTTCTAGTCAGGACCCGAGCAGCAGCGTTCTGGATGTACTGCAGCTGTTTTACAACTCGTTTGGAGAGGCCAGTGAGCAGGCCGTTACAGTAGTCTAGTCTACTGGAGACAAACGCATGGATAAGTCTCTCTAAATCTGGTTTTGACACTATATTTTTGATTTTGGCAATGTTTTTTAGATGGTAAAAAGCTGCTGATGTTATTGATTTGACGTGGCTGTTAAAGTTCAAGTCTGAGTCTATTATTACCCCCAGATTTCTAACTTGGTTTGTAGGTTTTAGAGCGAGACTCTGGAGGTGACCGCTAACACTTTCTCTTTGTTTCTGTGGGCCAAAAACGATTATTTCAGTCTTGTCTGAGTTCAGCTGGAGAAAGTTGTTTTGCATCCACAAACTGATCTGTTGGATGCAGTGACAGAGTGAATCTACTGGTCCATAGTCACCTGCCGATAGTGAAACATAGATCTGAGTGTCGTCTGCATAATTGTGATAGGACACATTTTCACTGCGTATCAACTGACCTAACGGCAGCATGTAGAGGTTGAACAGAAGGGGACCCAGGACTGACCCTTGGGGCACTCCACAGGTCAGGGTCATGTGGTCTGAGACACAGCTACCAATTTCAACAAAGTACTTCCTGTCTTACAGATAGGACCTTAACCAGTTTAGGGCAGTGCCAGTGATGCCCACCCAGTCCTCTAGTCTCTGTAAGAGGATCCCATGATCGACAGTGTCAAAAGCAGCACTCAGATCTAACAGAATTAAGACTGAGGCTTTGCCCGTGTCAGTGTTCAGGCGGATGTCATTTGTCACCTTGACAAGAGCAGTCTCAGTGCTGTGATGAGGTCTAAAACCTGACTGAAAAACATCAAATGAGTTGTTTATTAAGAGGAAATCTGTGAGCTGTTGGTAAACAACCTTTTCAAGGACTTTGCCCCAAAATGGCAGATTAGAGATGGGCCGGTAATGACTCAGTACTGCGGCATCAAGACTGCTCTTCTTTAAGAGAGGCTTTATGACCGTAGGCAAATATATTTTAGTTTCGGGTTTTTTTGTTGTTTTTTGTGCTTTTTTTTTGTTTTTCCTCTGCTAAAATGGGAGATTAAAGCTGGGTTCCTGATTTTCAAATTGTAAAAGGAGGAAATATATAGGTATTTAACCCTCAATCTACCTCTCAAGCCCTTTGTATTCACATGCATTCATTTTCAGGCGAGTGCACGGCTTTAGTACAGCCTTTTTCACAGCCAAGTGAAACTACCCAAGTGCAGAGCGCTGGTTTTGGCTCTAACTTCCTGGTAGACAAGAAATAAAATACTTTCTTTTCAGTGCACAGCTGCTTTTACAATATACTCTTTGGGGGGAAACAAAAAAGTCAGTTTCTTCAGCTTTAAGGTCTGGTTTAACTGTGAAGCTTCTGAAAGGTGCAGCGTGTAACCTTTTCTGGTGACTTTTTTCTATACTGTAGAACATAGCAACCATATGGGGACTTGCAGGTGGCCGCTGGAAAAGTTACATATTGAACATATAAAAGGAAATTTTGTACGCACATGGATTAATAAGGATATGAGGACTCTCTTTTTTTTTTTTTTACACACACACACACACACACACACACATACGTGGCCTTCAGCCTTTACGTGGACATTTGTGTTTTAACAGATATTCTCTTATGTATTGTTCCGAAGCCTTGTAGACTCCACCTCACCTGATATAACCAGAGTCATTTATTTGGGTGCTGTATCTTGTTTATATCATCTCAGATACAATATTTTTTTTTATTGGAGGTTCTCGGTCAATGCATTATTCACACTACTTTATTACATGCAGGGCCATATTAAGAGCCATGGCCCCCACACAAAAAAACAACATGAGAAACTGTTCTGGTTCTCCCGACTCCGCAGGCATTGTTGGAAGCCTTTACTGGGAGGGTAGTGTTCTCTTTAGCAGCAGCCAGGATAAATTATTAAGTCGATTCCTGGGAGGGCATAGGGAGAAGACAGGAGGTGCTAAACAAGGCTGGTGAGAACGGGCTTGCACGTGGAAAAAGGCAGATTGAACGATCGAAACAGAAGGTACAAAGTCTTTCTACTTCTGCTATAGATCCAAATATAGCCGCTCTCCTCACATGCCCTACGTTTTTAAGTTTAATTTACCATTGCTCGCCAAGTTTCCACCTGCAGGAGTCTGCATTACCTTTCAATTACTGCTGATAAATCTATGTAAGGCTTTGGGGAGACTCCACTTTTAAGCCAGCTAACGAGGCTAATTAACAAACGAGGCCCGGGGGGTTGTAAGAAGAGGGTTTTTTAATGCACAATTAGTGTCTCTGGCTATTTTCAAAACTGTATGATTTAAACTCTGAGGCCTTGGAGTTTGTGATCTTTTGTTGTTAGGAGCCACAAACAGGAGATGAAAAGTGAAGAAATCAATTGGTGTTAATCAAGCTCATTATTTTTGTTCCGTACGTTACAAGAAGTTCAACTGAAGACAAGCACTCATTTACAAATACACTATTCTCATCCTCTTAAAGGAGTTTTAGAGTTTCACCAGTAGTTGCATCCTTTCCCCCCCTCACTGTTACACATGGCTACAAACGTTTTGCTAACTTAACATCTATGGAACATTTTTTTTAGGGTAGTTAATGGAAGACATCACGACTTGTGGGTCTATCTATGCTGAACTCTTAAACTCTTAGAATAAGTGACATTAAACATATCGAGAGAGGAAAAAGTGACATATTACAATATCTTTGTGTAATCTTTTCTTTGTCCAGGAGTGATACATGGTAGAAAAGCTTTATAATGTAGTTATCTGGCACTGCTGTTAGAAATTGAGACATTTCAACTGCCATCCGGAAGAAATTTTCAATCTGAAGGTACTAGTCAGAGAAGCTAGAATTTGCCCATAATAAGGCAAGCAGATACACAAAATTACTTCCGAATGACATTAAAACGTCTCAGCGTCCAGGGGTCTCATCTATAAAACTATAGGTGGAATTCTTACTAAAAATTAGCACACACACAAATCACAAACATCCACAAACTCACTAAGGTCTCATTTCACAGGCTAGGAAGTTGTTTTAATGATTCAGTGCAACATACAACAATGAACAATAAAAGCAAGATGTATCAAATAAGACAAAATAATTAATTAAATTTAAAAATAAGATAAAAATAGACTTCTTCTAGAAAAAATATTATATGTTTAAAATAACTCACAGTGGAGTACACTATACACACAAAGTAGCCATCATTCTTAACTTGAGATCCCGTACCAAAATTAAATTCATGCCTTGATTACAAAACGAAATGAAAAAGATAATTGTATTTGCAGGTAGCAGTAGATAAAACTAAACCTTTGAACTCCACACTGTTACTTTGCCATTTCCAAATCCAATACAGCTTTTCTCTCCGGTGATGATTTCCTGGGTAACACAGAACATCACAGAACAATGTCTTCTACACGGTTTTATTAATATGTGATGTGCCACACAGAGCATATCATAACAGCATTTCTTCAGAGATTTAGCTTTGATATTAATATTTATGTATTCCTCACGTAAGATCTGACTTGAACTGCGTGGGTTCTGTGGAGCATTAATGTGACACGGGAAACACAAAGAACTACAGGAGCAGGTCTAACGCAACATGTCATCAATAACTAAAGACAGTGAGCCATTTTCAACAAGGCGCTGACAAGGCCTCGTGATGGTTCAGTTTTGTGAGGTCCAACGAGGAGGAATGTGCTGCAGCTAAAAACACCCAACTTTAGGAGACATACACATTTAACCAGTATTAAAGGTGCACTATGTATTACTCATAACATAACAAAACACGTTCTCTCGGCTCTCCGAAGCAAAGCAGGACAGGTTCTGGTCAGTACTCGGATGGGGGACCGCTAGAACACCAGGTGGGGGGCAGCTAGAGGAAATATTGTCGTGTCACTTCACCCACATTGCGTAGTAAAAGCGCTCTGAGTGCCTTGAAGGTGAAAAAGCGCTATAAAAACACACTGTAATAAAAAATAAATAAAAGGCATCCAGGAAGAGGCTGTGTAATATATCATGTTTTATGATAACTGCAACTCCTTGAAGAAAAAACTTGTGACAAACAGAATGAAACAGCTTAAGTCATATTATATATACATCAAATGTTTCCCCTTCACTAAAACATGCCTTATAGATTCAAGGTAAACTGCATCTTCTCCCATTTGTCCGCGCATGAACCTGGCTACATTTTTCGGATGACTGGGCACCATGCTTTTATCTGCGTCCAAATGAGTGTCTTTAAGGCTGATTTGTGGGGCACACGGTGTAAATAAAGACTAGAATAATGATTGTTGTAAAGCTGTGGTTTGGACTTTGCCAGTGCAGCCGTGGGGGGGCTATGCACATTTCCCCCCGTCTCCCGCTGGGCTCAAAGCAACGCCGCAGATGACAGGGGTGGGAAAGTGGCATGCCAATTAGGGTGCCGAGATGGAGAGAGAGAAAGGGAGAGGAAGGGGATCGGTAGGTAGAGGTATAAAATAATAGCCTCGGACTGTCAGGGTGGACTCTGAACCGCACATAGTCTCGGGGAGGATATAAACACCAATGGGACAAACAAGTCAGCGGGGACGCCAGGCTGAGAGACGGAGAGAGGGGCGCGCAGAGGACTCATGCACGGAGGTTAAATTGGCCCTCTCTCCCCTCAGGCTCGTCCGCTTCACAATACCGCCTCACCGGGAAGGGACGTAATGCTCCCGACTGCGCCCACGAGGGACCCACGGGTGCTTTTGTATGACGGTGGCGTGTGCGCTTGTGGCAGTGAGGAAATAACATGGCAGGCGGAGAAGTGACTAAATACATGTGCGGCATTGGAAGTGACTGTGTTCCACTCTTTCTCGTTCTTTTGGTGGTATTCAGAATGTAGTTACTCTCCTAAAATCAAAAGGAGAAGACATGGCCGGGCTTTTATCATGCATTTTCGCCTTTAATTAGTGATGGATAAAGTCATTACAAATGGAGCAACAAATATTACAAAGGCGAGACACTACAGGCCCATTTTTGTATTTTTTTAAACGTATTATTTGGTCATTCTGGGCTCTCGATATAAAAGCTTCACTTAGAACCAACAAAAGTGTCCAATCTGCACCTAAAAATGTTTTATTATATAATCCAGATCCATAGATTTATATGGGACTTTGAATATATTTTTAATTTATTTAAGTACACTACAGAAGAAGTTTGTAGAATATTTTTGTTCCTATTCACCTGCAGTGTCTCACTTTAAGTTAAAACATTTATATTTATTTGATATCTTACAAAATAATATGATGCAATTCAAAGAGCCGTACAGTAAATACAGTACTCTGGTGACACCATAACGAATACATTAAAAAATACATTTTAATGCAGGTATTCTGTATTCTGTAACTAAATACAGTTTCTGAACACTGAAGACGGAGTCGGACAAAAAGCAGAGAAAAGGCCTTTGTGTATTCACATGAAGTTGGCCTGATTTACAAAAAAAGCTTTGTACCACTAATTTACCGCCTGAAAGGGAACCATTTATAGCAGTTTCAGTTCAGTGTTGTACAAGCGCATGTTTTGTTTCAGCAGACGGCTTACGGGTGGAATAATAATCTTTTAACAAGCACAGTTGTAATCGTTTATGGTGGACTTCTCTCATTAAGAAGTGGGATACAGTACGACACATGCACGAGACCACCTGTGCGGTCATGTGGACATAATAAAGCTTTGTTTAAGACCAAATGGTTTTCACACAACAAGATAAAAAAAACATTTTTAAGACAAATATACTTTGTTTTGTGGCCATTAGTGGGTTTTAGCTTGTGTTAGCGAAAAAACTTTCTTGTGTTTGTATGAGATGGTATGTTAGTGCTACAAGGCAAACAGATAGAACAAAAGAAAATAAGTAACATGCAATTTACGGAAAGATCTTGGCGTGCACAATGCGGGTTACATGCAATATTTCATGTTTTGTAAATGAAAATAATAACATTCTGAGCCCAATTATAGCACGGTAACACTTAAGGCAGTGAAGTGAAGACAAAACAAAGTGCTGGAAACAAATCGATCGAACGAGCGTGCTGCCGGTGCACTTTGGGGCTGTACATTAGCACTTCTGGAAACGTTTGGGAAAATTAAGTAGGTGTAAAGACCGTTTTCAGTGCAAAATAGGATGATTGAAACAAAACTCCAGGTATTTTGAGTAACATTGTCAAAAGCTCGAAGCTGGTTTAGCATAATAAGAAATGTGTCACATGTTTACTTGTCATTTAGTAAGTTATTTTATATTACCACATGGTTCAATACAGGTTTAAGGACACTACTTTTTGTAATTTGTTGTCAAGTTGAAAACACAGCAACAGAAAAATAAAATTCCTTGCATTTCACTTCATTCATCACAGATGTTTTAACCTCGGTCAGTACCACGAGCACTTGCTTTGCTTTATTTCCTACTTATTTTCAGCCTTGTAAATCCCATGAATCACAGTGAACAATTCTCAACTTGTCTGTAGTAAAACAATTTTCCCAGACTTTTGGATATAATGTAAAATATAGATGAATGTCTCTGGTCTAATTAAAAACATGTACGGATGTGTGTGGAAATGCAATCCTCGGTTATTTCTTCAGATTCCGCTCTCCGATATCTGCGGACGACAAGTCTTTCAACAAATGTCTTGCCGTGTAGCTTCAGCGCAGGAGTAACTGACCTTTATTTATAGATCATGCACTATTCCTAAAATATTTACAGGGAGGAGAGAGCTGGAAACAGAATGGCTAAGGAAGGCAAAAACACTCACAAGGAAGAGCCAAATCTCCTGAAAATCTCGACTGCTGCAACAGCTACAACGGAGCCACGGGACCGATAACTGGAATATAGCTGCTCTTTCTTCATAAGTGTGACTCCTCTGTGACCAGATTCATAAAATGGAAGATGCTGAGTCTTTAAATTCGCTTCTAAATAAATAATATATTGGGGGGTTTAATTTCCCAGCCCTTGTTACTTCCTCGGCTGTAATTAAGTGCAGTTTTGGACGCCCCTGCGGCTCTTGTTTATCACGCTGTCAGACAAAGTATAGTGTTTACTCTTTGTTTGAGGAGAAAAGCACAGTCAGAGATCAGCGTCTTTGTCCCTCTACATTTAAAGTCACTTGGGAGATCTCAAGTAAAAATTGCACTAAAGCGCACGGGCTCAATTATTGAAACAATTATAGTTATTCATCGACGGAAAAAGGGATGTACCGTGAGTGATGTTGGCTTGAGTAATGAGTCTTTTTTTCAATCCCCAAACAAACACTGCTCATGTCACAATTACCCATTGTTTCTTTGCTCTTTCATTCAAAATCTCACGTTAAAATGGAATAATATGAAGTACATCATTCAGCATTTGACACATATTTAGATATTTTAAATGGTGCAGATGATTTATGGTACATTAAAAGTTCAAATCTGGCCTTATATTTGTGATTTTTCATGTCATGATTGCTGAACAAAAGTAGAAAAAACAATATAGCCGCAAGCGGCAATGATCGGCCCTCGCTACGCCGCCGCCACGCCGCAAGAGGAGGGGGCGCTAACGCGCCCCAATTGTCCTTTTATTACGCCTACTGCTGAATCTGTGACGCTGTCACATCTTCTCCCCTTTGTTTTACCATCAAAAAGCAATTTTATTTTGAATTCTTGGCAAAATGTGCGGCTTTGCCGCACAGACACCGTGACTCTTTGAATAAAAATGTGGATAACTTTTGATGGTCCACCCCTGAAGATGAGTCTCACCAAATTTCAGGTTAATAAGTCTAACGCCCTAAGAGGAGTTTGTGAAAGTCTAAAGTGTAAACATGTTCTGGCGATTTCCCCATTGGAATAACATGAAAGGTTTCGGTCATCGTTACGGCAAAGCCATAACAATTATGACATGGGTCTCATTGACTTTTCTGATGGGAATGCCAAAATTGAGTTGTGTGTCAAATTTCATATAATTTCGCAAAACTAAATATTTAACCTCCATATAAAATCTGTAGGGGGCGCTGTGGCTCCAAATTAATTTATTTCACTTCAAGTAGGTTTGGGGCAAAGATTTTAACAACTGATTCTAATTTGACGCAATTCGGACTTTATCTGCGCAAACGGCAGAAATGTTAAATTTGGGAGATTTCTGAAATTCTAGCTACAGTTTGCGGCTTCGCCGCACAGAGACCGTGACAGGTATCAATGTAATTTGGATAACTTTTGATGTCCCACTCCTCAGTAGCATTTTCACCAAATTTCAGCTTTTTAGGGCCAACGCCCTGGGAGGAGTTCGTAAAAGTACGACGTTTGGAAAAACTCCGAAGTCATGTTTAGCAATTTTTGAAGCAATATGGCCGACATTTGGTTGGGCGGACGGCGTTGCCGTAATAATATTTTTTACTTCTCTTGTCACCATCTACCTCTGCGCCAAATTTCATGATTCTACGATCAGATTTTTTTTGGGTCATTTCCCATCTCTCAATGCATTTTTGGTACATTTGGGGGCGCTGACGCGCCAATTTTTTTTATTTTAGAAAAGGGAAATAGCCAGAATGTAGAGAGGCACGATTTTTAGAGGTGTGCAAATTTTTGTGACTTTTCGTCAATGTTCACTGGGTGAAAAATAGGGGGGTTGGTCCCGAGAAGAAGAAGAAGAAGAAGAAAGAAAGAAAGAATAATATTCCGATGCGAAAACTATACATTTTCGGAAAGCGCTCGCGCTTTCCTACCTCATGGTGTGGGTCCCTGGTCACTGACGGGTACTTTCGATAATTTTGAGTGGGCTCCGCCCACTTTGTGTTTTTGGCCCTCTATACAGTAATAATGTTCAATTTTTGCCTTACATGCTTATATGCACGGAACATGCAAGAGATGGGGAACGTATTCGTGAGCTACTTAGCGCAAATGAGTGCTTTATATGGGGATGACGACCGCTTCGCGGTCGTCATCCCAATGTAAAGTGCTCGTTTAGTGCGAACTTTTGCACGGGCTTCGCCCGTTTACAACGGTAATGTTCCATTTTCCTACAACTAATTAGTATGCACGGGGCGTGCATGAGTGGAGGAGTGCGTTAGTGAGTGTTTGGAAGTGGGCGAGCGCTTCGCGCTCGATTTTGTGCGCACTACGTGCGCACTTTCGCAGCCGTGCTTCGCACGGCCTTACGAGATTAATAGGCCTCTCGCCAGCTTGTGGCGCTCGGGCCTAATAATATTCCGATGCGAAAACAATGTTTCCCATTTTCCAAATATCATAAACTATACATTTTCGGAAAGCGCTCGCGCTTTCCTACCTCATGGTGTGGGTCCCTGGTCACTGACGGGTACTTTCGTTAATTTTGAGTGGGCTCCGCCCACTTTGTGTTTTTGGCCCTCTATACAGTAATAATGTTCATTTTTTGCATTACATGCTTATATGCACGGAACATGCAAGAGATGGGGAACGTATTCGTGAGGTACTAAGCGCAAATGAGTGCTTTATATGGGGATGACGACCGCTTCGCGGTCGTCATCTCAATGTAAAGTGCTCGTTTAGTGCACACTTTTGCACGGGCTTCGCCCGTTTACAACGGTAATGTTCCATTTTCCTACTACTAATTAGTATGCACGGGGCGTGCATGAGTGAAGGAGTGCGTTAGTGAGTGTTTGGAAGTGGGCGAGCGCTTCGCGCTCGATTTTGTGCGCACTACGTATTGAAGAGTAATTTTCAGCATTGTTTTGTATATATTTCTTGTATCAAGATATTCAATTCAAGTTTGTATTTTATCCAGGATGTATCTGTGATTTTAATTATTATTATATATATTTTTTGTAATGAACTGTTTTGTTTTTGAAACCACTACTGTGTGAATTGTAATTTAGTTTTTTTTGTATTTTTTTGTATTGTTTTGATTTTTTGAATCCGTCTTTGCAAATACATTGTAAAAACTACTCAAAAAAGTGCCATTCCTAAATTCCGCCCAACCTCTTGTTTTCAATTACGTCCCAAAGAAAAAAAAGTAGATTTTCTTATTTTTTATTCACGTGTTGTTTATCCCTTCTACCCGAGATGGCACATTTTCCTGGCCGCTCCAGCTCTTTCTGTCTGAAGACGCAGTGACACGTCTCCCCTGTGGCATGACCTGCTTCTTTTCAGCCAGCGCCGGATCCTCCGCGAGCCGCTGTAAGGCATCCCCGTGTTCTCAAAGCTACGCGCAGGCGGATTTTTGTACCAAACAACAATTCAAAATGTCTACCAAATTCCTTCCCGTCTCTAAAGTTCCATTTCCATCTAAATAGTCCGGTCTTGTGGAATGGAATTTGTCTCCGTCTGCGTTGGGAGGATGAGGAACGGCACATTAGCATTCGCGTTTGCTTCATCACCGACTGACTGCTGTTGCTTAGTCATTGCTTTGGCTCGGCAAAGATTGTGTCGTTAAAGTCAGTACACTGTCCAAATGTCCGGACCAAAGCTTCAACAAATGTTCAGAGTTTAAAACGTTTCAGAGGAGTCATTATGTAAAATCCTTTTCTAGCTGTAACTGAAATCCTCCTCGGGATTGTCACCAAAAAAATGACCTTTTTCTATCAGTGAATGTACAAGGCAAGCCTTCTCAATCCTTCCATTTATTCTTTATAGTTAGTTATTCACTTTCACTGAATAATGGATTAAAGGTTACCATGAAAAAAGTTACATCTGTAAGTTTAAGGCTTTCCGGGCCAGAAATTACGTAGTAAATACCAAATACATCTAGAAGGAATATTTATATTGTATAATTTCTTATATAACATGGGAATGTTGAGTATAATAGAGTATTTGAAATGCTTGAATGCTCACACTCTTTAAATGTAAAAGCAAAATAATTATGGGTAATGTTATTGGTGTTAATGGGTAATATTTAAACAGTTGTGTCAAATGGACCCCCTAGAAAGAGATGATACATCAAGCGGTTATCTGATATAAAGAGTATTGGCTGTCAATGTTTGTAATTTTTGTATTTAGATACTTAGAATTAATTCTCACATCCTTAATATTCACTATTTCCAATTCAGATATTTCAATATTTTATCAACAAAGAACAAATCGAGCCAACTGAATCTATGTGAAAGTATATTTTAATGCTGGAGGTCATGGGGGTCATCAGTGCTTTGCCAGTTCACGTGGATCGCACTATCACACACTCATGAGCTTTACTGTGGCACATTTAGCATTAAAACTTGATCAAAGAACAAATTATACACAAGCACACAGAAGTCTATTTTTAGTGCCACTTTCTTCCCCGTCTAAATGCATTACGACCGCAGTAGAACAACCATTTCACATTAAGAGACATCGCATTTAGTGCTTATTTAATAATGTTGCAGAAGAACAGTCTAACTTCAGAAGAACTTTTGACAAATGCCAATTCCAAAAATATTGAAAAATAGGTATAAAACTTAACTGTTTAACACATTAGAAAGTGTTTGTTTTTCATAACAACTACACTTATGTGCAGTGTCGTATCTAAGCAACGTGTTATTTAATTACTCCAAAAGACAATTTTACTGAACAAAATCACCACAAACTACATCAAAAGCGATCCAGAAGTCTCCAGCTTATTAACTAACTTTCTGAAAGGGAAATACCTAACAAACATGTTTCACAAAAGAAAATTACCAACTACTGTACGCAGAGACCACACTTGTATCATTATACAATTATTTTTTTAATTGTATAAATATCATCACTTCATAATAACGAGTCTAAAAGACATTGGTTAAAATAAAGCGTATGAAACCTAATAAATGTAGCATAAACATAATCACATTGTTGCAACTGTAATTATTTGGTGTTGAATAAGAGGAAAGTTATGTCACACCACATTTAAACAATATAATGGACCATACGAGAAAGCAGCAGCAGCAGCAGTATGCCTGGAAAATGCCCTTACAATCCTGTTTTCAGTACAAATCATCATGTTGACTGCAAATGTCAAAATGTACGGAATCCACATCTGTCCACACTGATGGCTCATATATGAGAACTGTTGTGCCTGTCACAGTCTCGGACCAGTCTTTGCTCCTCACTATTGTACATCAAACTGTGCATTTCTGAGCTACATGTGGCAGCAGCTGTCTGTAAATCATAATCGGGGTCTGACAGTGACGGGATCAACCTGGGGAGATATCGCTGTAGTTGAAAACAAGTCTATAGGAGGCTTTATAATTACATAGTTATAGAACCCTATGTTTTGTCATCTTGTCCTCAGATATACTCATTTTTATGTCTTGATCCAGGATAACCACTATTTTCCATTACAGCTGTCAGTGAATAAGCGGCGAGTGAACATTTGACCTTGCAGTAGTTTAATAATTAAGGTTAATGATGCTGTATCTGATTTGACCATCGTAGACAAGCAGTTAATTTTAAACACGTTGCAGAATTCCAAAATAATTAATTTCTTTTCACTTTCTTAACACATTCTTTGCATAATCGTATTCACACGTTTGACAACGTTAAGGGGGGAAAAGCAAGGTTTGGATGTCACACCACGGTAAAAAAGAAAAAAAATGCAATGTGTCAGCTTTTTAATTAAATGTAAGCAACACACAGATTTTAAGAGCTGTTTTTACATGATATTATGTGCTTGGGCAATATTTTTTTACCCAACCATAAAGAAAAACATGTTTATCCGCGAAGCCGGAAGTACACAGTTTGAGCTCTTCAGTTGTTCTTGAGCAAAACTCCCTTATAAGCACTTATAAACTCATTGTGGTCATTGTTCAGGATGGTAAGCGCAGGATACATGTGGACTGCGGCGAAAACCCTTTAAAATGAAATAGTTCTGTTTCACGCTTTTTAAAGATGGTAACAATTTGGTACCAACAATTGGAGTGGCATAATTGCTCAGTTCTGGTTACTGTGGCTGGAGTGCTCGCGGAAAACTCTGTCTTTTCACCCCACACTGTGAATCTCTTTCTTTATTGTTCAGCCCAGTGGCGCTCGAAGGAACCTAACCAAGATAAACGGGTGAGTTTTGGTTCTTTTATTTTCCGTGTGATTTCCTCAGTTGCGGTGAGACCAATAGTGACCAAAGTTTCATTGCGTGATATATATATCACGCAATATTTTTCCAAAGGGTTTTGAAGCCTTCCTGTATGACGCCAGCCTCCTTCGGTTCTGTTCGCAGCTAATTGGTACAACTCATTCTCCTGCTTCTAGTCTTTCTGATGCGTTTTGAATATTCATTGATGGATTTTTGGACCGTGCTGGTTGTGAGGTCTCGTGAAGATTGAGCAAATTGCAGTACGACATCCCTTTATACAAAATGAGACGTCAGTTATGCACGTTTGAAAACCCTTACATGATGTCAACTGTAGAATGTAACCATGCTCCCACCACCAGATTTATAGGCTGCACCTTGTGAATGACAGGAGCTTCAGATTTGTTTTGGGAGTGGCTATGGCTTAGGGGTTAAGAGTTGTCACCCAGCAACCCGAAGGTCAGGGGATTAATCCAAGCTCTGCCCTGTGCAAGCTGCGTGTCACTACGTTTACAAGCGAGCGCCAGGAAAAGTGGATAAGTCCAATTTAAACAGATTTTTCAAAATGCATGTAAACCTGTGAAGAGCAATTGTGTGGTCCCAAAAGATCCCAAAAGATCCCAATCAAACCTCTGGAGAACGAGACTAGAAGCATTCGACTGTATGGAGAAAGAAAAAAACTGCGGAAATGTGGTGTTTGGACGTGTACTCACTCATTTTGGCTCAGCAGTAGATGACAAACGTCCCTCAGCTGCAGACTTTGTTTTGGTCTGCTATGTTAAAATAAAAGTAAAAACTACCAGAGAGTCATTATGATTATTTGCGCTGTGGAGAGCAAATAACCAAGCAATGTTCCTAGCAAGTCTGAAAACCAAATGCTCTCGTTTTGAGATGAGATGTCGCTCTGTATGTATGACCGCACGTTTATTAGCAATTATAGGTGCTAATGCTAAATTGCTAGACAACCCGTAAGGTCCCTCTGCTGCCGCTTGCACCTATTTTGTTTCGTTTAGCTGCGTGTGGAGTGGGCCAAGAGTGATCTGACAGATTTAGGGGCAAAGACAAATTGAGTTTGATTGGTTAGAGCACTCGGAGTCCACTGTGCATGTAAACGTAACGTCTACCCCAGGACAGCTGTAGAGTTCAGCACCATCAAGTGCGGCGTGAATGAATAATGCAATGCACAGTGTCTTGAAAGGTGCAAAACAAGTCCAACACTTTTTAAAAATTATATCATTGTTATTATGTTCTTGGGCAGAGCAAGAAAACCACGACAGCGCAAACATTTTACTTAACCATCTAATCTTCACATCTCTGCTAGGCCTAAATACATTGTTCGAAAAGAGAAAAAGGCTTTATTATTCTCCGAAAAGTCAATAGCTATTTTGTAAGAAGTCCCCACACACACATGAAATAATAGCTAATCTTTAACACCAACACACCACGGTTATACTATGAAAAGATGAACGTCTGCAAACAGAACAAAATGATCTCCAAATCATTTCGCAAACAATCATAATATCAACTGAAAAATATTTGTACAAAGACAAACATACACGCACGCTGCCCCAGACACCATTGATATTTCACTTTGCATGTCTCATGTTGGCATTTAAATAGTTAAAGAGCAGCAGCTAGCTTTATTATTGACAACACCGTGCTTACAGGAGTTAAACATTCTATTTTTTATTGGTGTATTCATTTTTATATGTATGTAATTATCCATCTAAAGTAAAGATACATTTAGGTACCCATATTTTCCGGGCTATAAGTGGCACCTTTTTTCATAGTTTTGGCCGGGGTGCGACTTATACTTATATTTATACTCATATACTTATAGTTATACTCCGGAGCAACTTGAAATGATTTGTTATTTTCACACTTGCAACCGCATTTCATCTGGCAGTGCGACTTATATATGTTTTTTTTCTTTTCTATTATGCATTTTTTGGCTGGTGCGACTTATAGTTAAAAAAATACGGTAAATTGTTGGCCTATATTGTGAATAATCCCAATTATTGATTAAGAGAATAAACTTGACGTCCCTGAAGGTGACACATCGACTTAAAGCTTTTGTTATAAAGCTATTTTGGTCATATTGTAATTCACTATTCCTTTTCCCATTTTTCCCACCCACTCCTCCTAGTGGTCAGCCACTGTAAGACACTGAAATCACAGTGAAGTGTGAACTTTCAGATGAAGCAGATCACTGTATTTACATCAGTGAAAATAAAATCTAAATTGTGATCTGTGGTCACTTTGTTGTGACGTAGAAGGAGGAAATTTCAGTTTTCTGATTGTTTTATTAAGCCATTATAGCCCAAATGTCCAAAATATAAAATAATGATCCACTGAGCTCACAGATTATGCCTATATAAAAAGAATAAAAACACATTAATAATTGTTTTACTTTGTTTAGTTACTATAGTGCATGAGATGATATTATGGACATTTTCTCAAGGATTTTTTTGGCCCGTGGGGTTTATTAAACAGGACAGTGCAGCGTGAAATGGTTATGAGACTGGGGAAGGACATCGCAGCAGAGTGTCAAGTGCCGAATTCAAACTCACGACACTGCACTCCCTTCCAAAAGGCAGGAATGTGTGCCGTCCACTCGACCTCGACCAAATTATTCACATTTTTCATTCTAAAGAGACTATTCTATACAGTAATTCATCCTCACGTCAGCATCCGAATCCTTCTATTGGCCTCCTTTCTCACAATGACACGGCAGTATTTCCTGAAAACACACACACACACACACTATCACATCTCCCATACCATCACAGTCTAGCGGTTTGGCAAAGCGACAGGAGCGTCGCTGGTGTGGAGCTGTCTTCTCTTCTCACCTTTCACCTCCTGCCATTTTAGCCTCACTGATTCCATTAGTGCACCTGAATACAGATGCCGAGCTCGGTTCACACACAGACGAGCGCAAACATACACAAAGAGGCAACAAACATTACAAATCTGGAGGCGAAAAGAGGGGAAATGCAGCAATAAAAAAAATCTGATCGAGGGGGCCCTGACAGGTGGAGATGCTACGCCTGTGTTGTTTGGTCAGGACGCGACATAATTCATTTTCCACTTGTTTCGCCTCGTGTCAACTCCTCGGTTACATCCAGGCACTATGTCCTTTTTCATGTCCATCCGCTTTTTGTTTCTTTTGGGTTTGGTCTTGCCCTGTGACAATTGCGCAGCAGATGGAAGTTGTTTTTCTCTCAGGACTAGTATTGAAGGATTGTGTTAAAGACGACTAAAATCTTAACTTAAGATATTATCAGATGTTCATAACTGTTTTTGAAATGACCTTGACCATCACAATCGTAAGACTAGAGGTTTGCTGCAAGATGGACATGTGGAATAAAATGTATACCATGCAAATTGCTGCAAAAGGAGATGAAGTGGGTAACTGTTGAAATTCTGAGTATGCGTCTTTCTTCCCTCATCCCTCCACTTGGTATTCCTCCGTTTTTTCCTCAGCAAGAGAAAACATGAGTATCAAAAGGCCCTCGTCTTTGATCAGCTCTTCAAAGCCTGTGTCATCAAAGTCTATCAGGTTAGATATGAACTGGAGTGAGAGATTCCCGCTAACGGCTTTGGGTTACGGCCAGAGCGTGCACAATAACAAGTCACTAATCACTAATTACTACAGTGGAAAATGCCAGAAACGGAGCCACATTTAGACAAGCTGAACTATAGTGTGGTTTAGGGAAGAAAATAAGATAGGTGTGGCAGGGTCGTTCCGGATTCATTATCATACAGAGGGAGGGGTGAGCCCAGACCTGGCTTGTCTTTAAAGATTATTATTAATGTTTTAATTCTGAAAGTAATAAAATATCACATACACAGATCATGAATCTACAACTGCAACATTGATTTGAAAGCAACTTAATGACAGAAACAGGTCTTTATATTGACATTTTAACCATATCAAGCAGCAGATTGTGTTTTTATTTTTGAAAAAGTAGTAGTAAAAGTAGTAACTAATACTGGGCTGTGGATGGGGATATGTGTGAATACAAAAAGATACATGTGTTTTACTGTCATACCAATTGATGTTAAGTACACATGACACATAACAGTTTTGGGAGCATTATGGTTTGCATTGCACTTCTCATATTCAGTCTTTCATTTATGTTATGTATTAGTTTATTCAACAGGGACGATGTACATTCATTAATATTTCTATAAATGTACCAGTTGGCAGCTTTGATGATTAAAAAGCCACTCTCTCATTTGAAACTTTTTGTATGTGGCCATTTCCCTGATGATCACATCACTTTGAAATTATTATCAAAGTATAACATTTGACAATAACATTTCTTATTCTACTTTTATTCTATATTTGTATGCTACTGCTGCAGTTTCCCCACTGTGGGACGGATATAGGCTTTCTTGGTTTCCTTATATCTTACCTCACCTCTGTTGTATTATCTACATTTCAGTTATCTCCAAATGGCTCATTCCTCCACCCCATGTCTGGCTACAACAGTATTTGTCAGGTGAGATTCCTGTTATTCCACCAGTGAGGAAGCTATAAGCCTTGAACAGGGACAATTCTATAACATACTGAAAGAGATGAAGAATGAAGGGCATTGAGCTGTCCCCTTGGCTTTCCTTTAGCTTAAACGCTGTAATCTTTCATAACACAATTGCATATCACAACGAAAGCAGATAAAGCCGTGCCGAGCAAGATGTAACTGAGGAGGTTTTGGTTCGAGGATAATGGAGGAATAAAACGTGAAATGATCTACATGGATAAATGCCCTCCCAGACTCAACAGACTTTTAAAGAGACAAATTCTTTTGTAATGTATCCGTAGCCGCTCAGTGCATTACTTCTGTTCTCCCACTGCTGAAATATGACTGCTTTGTCACCTACGGCTGCCAGTGCTAACCGTTTGCTTAATATAGGAGGGAGCACCACAGCCAAAGAGCAAGAAAGGAAGCACTAAACGGACTGATGAAGACAGAGAGATAGAAAGGGAGGGAGGTGAGGCTTGTGAGGAACAGTGCCATCTGCATGTGAATGAGTCTCACCCGGGGACATCTCTTTTGGAGAAATTAATGATTGTAGGAAGAGCAGAAAAGAGATGGTGTAGAAATTGTCTCTTGTCAACCTGAAGACTGAATACAAACCAGTGCATATTTTTGTCAGGCTTATATTTAACACACTTTATGTGCGTTTTGTCAATTAATTGAACAGGCAAAATAAATATTTATAAGACTTAAGAGGGTGAAGAAGTGCATGCAGTGTCCTTGGTTTTTGATTGTGCATGTTTTTGGATGTAGTGAAAACCTGAGCATTTACAAGAAACCTAGAACAGACACAGGGAGAACATGCAAACCAGGTTGTTGGTAATGACAATCGCAGGCCCGGAGACCAATTTTTGTTGGCCCTCAGGCTTCCTGCTAAATGGCCCAAATAACCAAAAGCAGTACTATTTACTGCAACATTGAAAAAAAAAACACTTTAATGTGATACAGGCCTAATGTTAAGTTCCAAGCCTTATTAAAAGTGTGGTGGTTCATAAAAACGACGTCAAATACAACATTTTTGAACGATTCACTGTCTAGTCTGTGGGCCTCCGCTCCGTTTCAAAATGCATCCCTCAGTAAAAAAAATGTGGATACCCTGATCTACTGCATCAAACTAATATTTTTACTATTTAAAGTATAATGCATATATTGGCATTTTATTCGTAACATAGCCATTGTGTTTCATGTTTTAGTACTATTAGGCTATTTCACAAAACTAAACAGAAACTATGATGATTTGACAGGGTTGAGAAAAAAGTAGTGCTTTAAATTAACTTAAAATATCTTAACACCTTAAAAATCTCACTGTGAACAATCTCATGGTAGTTTGTGTTCCATTCCTATTCATCGGTCCGAAGTGACATCACACTGCTACTGCCATCTTGAGGATGAAAGCTGCATGCGGCCCTGTGGGCTGTGCTGACATAAAGTCTTAAACAAAGGATTCCCCAAAGACCCTATTTGTCCAGAAATGGATAACAGTCATAGGAGGGACTGAGCTGTTTGTTTCAGCGAGTAAGCAGCTGGCTAATGCTAGTTTACATATTATTGTGTGGCTACATGCTAATACACATTATCCTACGTTAGACTTTAATTAGCCTCATTTCTAACTGTAATATTTTAGGATCAGACAGTCACTTACCCACATACAAAATCCACCACTGTAGATAAGGATCAAAGCCCACAACTTCTATCTTGTTGAAGCATCAACCCTTTTCATTTTCATGACTATCTAACAGCAGAGACAGGCAACAACATGCAGTGACGTTTTCAAAAAACTAGGAACTTGCTTTGGCAGTAAGGTGAAACATACAACAATGAATAATGATAAAACCAAAAAATATCAAATAAGGCATGCATAAAATAAAAACAAAAATACTAATAAAATTAAATTAGACTTGTTCTGAGTATATACACAAAATGTACATATGGTCAGAAATGGTGCAAAAAGTTAACAGTGCAATGAATAGTTATTGGTCTAAATAACTGTTGAAGTGGCAGGTGTTCTCCTCTTTATTTATTCCATTTTGTCCACCATCTTATAAAAGGGAACTCTCACGCTGCTTGAGTGTTTCTCTAAACTTCCTGTTTCCCGGGCCTCCTCGCCGGATCACTCTCTTTTTCCTTCTCTCTCCTCACACGGGAACTCATGTGACTCATGGAATAGGAAAAAACACTTTACGACGTGTAGAGTATTGAAAATTAAAGTATTACCTGGTTTTTAACTTTTGTAAATATCTTTTAACCATCCGGGTTACACCGTGAGTGGCAGGTGGCTGGTGTTTAAAGTGTCCAACAGCAGAGGGAAAGAAACCGTTCTTGTGGTGGGTGAGAACGGTCGGCTGTGAACGGTCGGCTGTGATCCGACCTGCTCGTTCCAGCGTCCTGGAGACGTACAGGTCCTGCAGAGATGGAAGTCTGCAGCCGATCACCTTCTCAGCAGAGCGCACAATGCTCTTTAGTCTCTGTTTGTCCCTGGCTGTGGCTCCAGCGTACCACACGGTGATGGAGGAGGATGGACTCATTTATGGCCGTGTAAATTCATGAATATTGTCTCGACGAAAAAGTGCTATAAATCCTTCCCATGCATGTACGCCTGCTTCAACACAGTATCATTATTAACCAGGAACAGTTATTTGGTGAAACGATTGTAATCAGAGAACAAGAAAACTAGATTGAATGAAGAGACATTGAATGTCGGTAAGTTCAAAAAAATTAACAATCTAGAGAGCGAAAGGTTAGATCTGGTCTGAAAATTGCTGAAGGCTGTGTACTTGTTGCATGCTTAAATATGAGTAACCCAGAACCGGATAATATAATCAACCTTGCATTGTGGCTAGAACCATTATTTTTCAATGAGTCATTATTTCCATTGTATTGCATCAGAACCAACTTAAATCAGTAATTTAAAAAAAGTCAGAATGTACTTTTGACAATGAGAAAATATTTCATTTGGCCCATTTGTCTAATTATGTGTGGTTTTAACAACAGGAAATACAAAAGACAATACAATGTACGCTTTATATTGGGACATAAAATAAAATTAACCAGATATAAATATTTAAAGGAAAAATATGATGCATCATTGTGTGAAAAGCACAAAAAAGAACATTTTGTATAAACATCAATATTGTGGCACCAATAAAATAAAATGTTAAATCAGTATTTTGCATTGTTTATTTATAAATTAATTATTTCCGCTGTTGTTCAAACAGATCAAGATTTTCAGTATTCAATCTTTCTCAAATTTTGAGAAAGATTGAATAATGAAAATATTGCGCCTCAACAGCAATGACAGCTCTTATACCTGCAAACGCACTGATAAGTCTGGCCCCGATGAGGACGGTCCCAGCTCAGTGGCTTCACTCACAGTAGGTCAAGATAACACAAAAAAGAATAAAATGATGTCAAAAAGTTGTATAATTGAAATAAGTGAACTGAAAAAATAACAACAAATAACCAGTCTTGTGCAGTGAAGATGGCTTATTTATTTATGTGTTCACTTTAATTAAAATCACATATTTATAACATATTGACTACATAAAGCTTTGGACTTTACAGCTTACTTTAGTTTGTGTATATAATGAGCTGTCAACACAACTACATTTCTGGTGATGTAGTTCACAAACACAAAAGTGCTAATCTCAAGAAAAAACAAACAGGCAACTTTGCTATGTACACTGTTAAAATATTAAGTGGCAAGTTACAGCTCCTGGCATGAGATATACTGTATGTCCATGATGGTAGAAAAAGCCAAGGAAAAACATGCTACCGCCACTTAAAATGCCCCTATATGGCCCAGTTTATTTCTGGATATAGTTTGGCCATTGGCAAAAAATAGGATCCAGACATAATTCTTAGATCCACACAATTTACCCATATCTTTATCCTACTCCTTGTGCAAACGACTCCTCTGATGGAGTTCATCGATTGGTTCATCTGTACTCATGCTCACCATCTTAATGGGGACCGGGCAGATCCTTGTGTTAAACATGTGAAACTTTATATTATAATCTCGGTATGAAAAGCGCTATAGAAAAAAAAAGTTTGAGTGATTGATACTCTTCTTCTTCCTCATGTTCTACTGTAATAGCTGAAAAAAACAGAAATATAATATTTCCTAAACTTTCATCTTTTATACATTCATGCCACAAGACTCGCACATTTCCAAACTAAATTCTTCGCCATTAGAGCGTGCCTCAGACTTGGCCTGGTGGATGCATGTATGTGTGTATGGACGGGTTTTGGCCCATGGCTCCTCGCTCAGTCATGCTGACAATAAGGCTTCATGGAAAACCTCGCCAAGTCCAATTAACAAGGCCTGTTACCATCTTCTGTTGAAAAGAGCCACACACTGGGCTTTCATTCGGGACCATAACAGCCGAGACGTAATGTGCAACGACAAATGGTGTTTTCTACTTCCACGATCTGTTTGGAAGAGAAATGGAGGTGACAATTCCCTGCTTCCCTCAAAATGTGCTCTCTACTCTTCTTGTTATGTTGATAGAAACTCTTCTCGCACTGGCACTAACTTACAGTGTCGAAAGAAAACTTTGGGCAGGACTTAATGCACCGAGACCGTTTTAGTGGGTATGAATATGGAGATGTACTTACAAGAATAAAAATCTGATGTGTTGTCATTAAATGAATTGTATGTAAATTAGCCATGAAAGTTAAAATTGCTCGATGATTATTATTTGAGGTTTCCATATCTAATCTTTGTAATGGATTTATGTTTCCTGGGGACCGGCCGACGGATTTCAAACACAGATTTTGACCCCATGTTTCTTTTTCTATATTCGAGACGGACAGAGAGAAAGAAGATCTTTATGAAATATTATAATGATATGCTAGACTTTCAGGGCTTAACATCTATTCCTGAATTATTTTGCGTGAGTTTCAGCACAATTTTCCGATTAAAGACACCATGAACAAACAACAGTGAAATCCTTCATTTACTTTCACTAACACATTCCTATTCCTCTATTGTGTGACTAGTTTTATGATTCTTTATTAATGAAAAATGAAATGAACACTTTACACTTCAAAGCGAATAGATTTGAATTGAAATGCCTTACTCTTGATAAACACATTATTATCTGTTTTATTTTATGATTATAATGTGATCTGTATTATCACAATCTGGAAAACAACCCTTACCATATATTATGAAGTTGGTTGATTGTGTTATTCTTTTTGCAAACGTTGTTGCTGAGTGCTGCTCGGTGGTTGAGTGGTTAAGACGGCAGCACACATGCCAGGCTCCACGTGCAGTGTTGAGGGTTCGAATCCCAACTCTGACAATTTACTGCATGTCATCCCTTCTCTCTTATCTCCCTTTCACACTGAGCGGTCCTGTCTAATAAAGCCTAAAGGGCAAGAAATCCTTAAAAAAAGAAAATGCCACCGAAGGCTCTGGGTGTATGTTGTGAGTCTCTTGGCACATTCTCATCTCTCATTAGAGTTTAACAGTTAAACACCAGGCCTGTTAGACTGCCCCAACAGATGTCCTTCTGGCTGCATTCTGGCCTTGTTAAACCACAGACAGTGACGGGGTGGTGACCGGCTCTGATACAAACAGCCCCATGTGTTGAAGCTGAAGGAACAAAGCTTTTAATGATAAGTATACTGCACACCAAGAGCCCATTGACAAAAAAGCAAAGCAGTCAATCGGTCAAAGAGTTAAGTGTTGCTAAATGGAGCTGGCCAAGGAGGGATTATTTAGCATTCATGTCAGGGAAGCTAAAACACAGGAGACCAGGAGAAAAACGATGTGGGCTGTAAGAGCGGGGGCTCTCTCTAATAAAGAATGGAACCTATGGAACCCTTCCAGGTCAAAATGCTGTGTGGATCAATCAAAAGCACACTGGCCGCATTCCCCCGAGCAAGGCCACAGGTGGTACAAACTAGGAGAGACGGACTCCCCGTCAAACTGCCTTTAATCCCTGCCCGCACCACTAACCACAGTCTATGTTGAAGGTCGGGGAGCGCACCTCTGCCCTCTGACAGCGGGGTCAGGCCTCCCGCTGTCTACGTTCACACGGACCACAATAAAAAGGACTTTAGGAGCAACGCGAGGAGTTTGTCAGTTCAGTGAGGAGCAGAAAACAGACTACTGACATGTCTTTAAAGTTGAACAGCAGATGTAGCCAAGTCTCAGAGGCTTTGTGTTGTCCCAAGCTCATTATAACAAAATAAATTAATGGCATAATGTGTTTCTAATATTGCCTTTGCTCATATACTGTAACTTTCCCTGCAGACATTTCTATGTGAGGACAAAGAGACTTGTTAATGTAATCTGTGTTGTCCCAGTTCAAGCAAAATAGCATACTATTCTTTGTTTTTCATCTATGTCTATATTTGGCAACATTTCAATGACCTTATTCTGCATTAACTTTGAGGTCATTGTTCATTTTACTTCACACAGTTTCCATGCCTCTACACTTTCTTTTACAGAGCATTTTTTATCTTATTGTTGTTTTGGTCCAAAGTGCAGTTTGTTTTTTATGAACAAAGTGCATTTGAATACAATAAATAATATGTGAAGAACTTGGAAGAAAGTTATAAGTAATGCATAAATTAAACCAATTTGCTCTTTAGGAATGCATAGAATTATAAGAAATTTGCTGAAAAAAATCTTTTAATTAAACCTTTTTTAAGGATGTTTTGGACCGTAGGCTTTGTTAGACAGGACAGTATAGCGTGAAATAGGAATGAGAGAAGGTCGGACATTGCAGTAAAGTTCTGAGTTTGCAATTTGTGTTGTGTACTAGCCTCTCTTTTTTAGATTTTCTTAAAATGAAACAATGCATTTGTGGGATTTTAAAATACAGTGTATTGCCCTGGCTATGTACGTGAGCATGAACTTTAGCTGACAGTGTTTTCAGGAACACACCGCCACAGAGAGAAGGTCTGATTCAGGCCTTTCAGTAATCAGTGTCACATTGTCAGGAGCTGCCTTTGACTAATGAGAGGTGCTGACAGTAGTCCTTGGATACTCCCCTGACTGCGTAGGCCTCTACCAGCTCCACTCTCCGGCCTTCCTCCTCTTCTCCTCTCTCCATCCTCGTTCTCTCCTCTCCTTCGTCAGCTGGAGGAATGACCGGTGGAGCGCCCCAAGGACACCTCCAGGCAGTCCGCACAGTGACAAATTGACCACCAGGGATAGTGGGCCTCAAAATTGCCTTAGAGATGAAGAGGTTTTGAATGTTCAGTTTTCCCATAGGAGCCGAGAGTGCAGGTTCTGTCCCAGTGACAAAGGCGGGAAATGGGAGAGGAAAGTCAGCATGTCACCAAATAGGCAGAATGGTAAGTGAAGGGGAGGCAGGGCCAACATCAGAGCAGAGAGAGCCGAGGGTTGATCGAAAAAAAGCTAAAATAGCCCACAGTGTACAAGTGACATGGCAGTCACCATTCAGCATGTTGTGATTCAAAGGCCAAGAGGAGGAATATGCCCATGACATTGTGTGGAGCTCAGCTAAAATGCAACGGAGATGACCTCCGCAGGGGTGTGGATAATCTTTTAAAATCACAAAACCACTGACAGGCCGCGGGATGTGCAGCTCAAGCAGTTCATATGCAGTGTATGTGGACAGTGCGACTGACCTTGGTATTGAAACCTGTACAGACAAACGCGTGTCAGCTCATAGCAAGCGTTTCCAGGTTCATAGGTTTCAAATGTGTGCCAGTATGATAAGAGAAAGATTGAGCTGTGTCTACCAAGAGTTCAATATGAAAGGGTCAAAGCAGATCAATAGTTGCAGGTATAAACTGATCATTCTTGTTTACGGTCACGAAGAAGTCATGGAGGCGTCCTTGCAACCCATTGGATCGATGACAATACAGTTAAAAAAGGCCAAACATTTATTAAATCACACCTATACACCAACTTGGAGATGTCATTCGTGGAGGTGATTCATTTAGATACACTGTGCCTTGGTTGAATTCAATGGGAAAGTCTTTCATTCCGTTTTTAAGCAGGTGATAATGTTTCCTCATCAAAAACATACATGGAGTAGTTTTAGTTCATGCACAAATTTGAGAAATGAGCAGATTTGGTCAGTTTTTTCCATCTCATTTGATGGTTTCCAAAAGCGTTCCTTGTTTTTAAAGCGCATTCATTTTCACCAGACTCTTTATTTCAGTCTTTTGCCATTTTATTAGAAGGGTCAGACAAGGGTTCAGATCAATTTAATTCTCTACAAATGGCAGGTGTCCAAAGCAGTTTAAAATCCATGTATACTGCATTATATGGTTAATAGTAACCAAGGATGTTTGCTTCTATCACTCCATCAATCAACTTTTTTGTTGGCATATTTTGATGATTGCAAAGTAACATTCACAGTTGGTGACCTTGGTATCATTTAACATTAAAACAAACCGATAAAAGCTTGAAATTGTCGCAGGCAGCTGGTGACATGGCTTAGTCGTCATTTTGTTGAATTCGGAGTCTGAAAATAGTTGTAACATTAATATAACTAGATACATTGGTGTTGACGACATTGTCCACATCACATTGTTAGAAACCCATTTATTTTCTCATGCATCAACAACTTCTAAACAGCCTTGACGCCAATCAACTTCCCATCAAGTCGAGGAAGGCGATCCACACAGGTGCATTGTGGGTAACTTGTGCCAGTCGTCTAAGCTGGCTCTCTCTCCGTTCAGGCGTGGTGTCGGAGCTAATCAGGCCGTCTCAGTTCCTCAGATGCCCCCCCTGGGACAGCACAGCCACTAGCACACTTAATTGGTTCATTTGTTCCGTCATGTTTTGCTGAGCAGCAACAGAACGGGAGGAAATGCCACCGTGCAAACTATTGTCTCTGCGCTCGTCTCCAAGGATAAAGCAAAGTGACACATGAATGCTCCCCACGATAGATAAATAGAACAATGGAAGTTAGATAAAGTCTCTAATGAAAGGATGAAGGCAATTCGTTTTCCCAGCGTGCTGTGAAGGTCCCATTTGATTTAATATACGTCGGGTCTGTAGAGATAGGTTATAACATGGGGAATACAACAGCCAGAGATGGTGAAGGGAGATTCAAGGTTTGTCTTTCTCTTTGAAACAAATTTAACAAAGGAAGAAATTTAAAAAAAAGTACTTAAAATTACATTTTAAAGTACAACAATGGTATAATGTATATCAACAACTTTGAAAATACCAGAGGTGGTAGTGCTCACATTTACACATTTACTTGAATAACTGTATTTTATTTTACTTTTGGCTCCTACTTAACTTACAGTTACTCTTTCTTGAGCTGAGTACTACTACTGTGCCAGTGATACTGAATACACTTAACTACTGCTGCTACTACACCTAATAATTCATTGGCATTGTGTTTTGGCATAAACTGCTTAGGACATGACACAGGGAGAGAACAAAACACGCAACACAAGACATCCACATAGAAAAGACAAAAGAAAAACGCACTGCAAAAAATGTTGAAGGTTAATGTCCCACCTAGGCTGCCAAAAAGTCCCTTTTCAAATTGAGTCTGAATGTAATTTTAAGGATGTCAGTTATAATCTCAGTTCAGTCTTTGACTGACATTTCAGTTTATGTCATGCATTTCTTTGTGACGGTCTTCTTCCATGTTTTGAGGCCCAGATACATTTCACGTTGATTGGGTGCAGAGGAAGTGCGCCATGCCACAGGAGGAGTAACTCGTTGATTGAGGCTGGAGAGCGGGTGGCCCTGGTGTAGCAGTGGACATAGATTGGGTGGAGAATGTCAAGTTAAGGAGGTATCACTTATTAGAAGAAAAGTGAAATTTAAGCCTCAATACATAGTTCTGAAGTCAAGTGGAATGGCGATGTCAAAAACAATAATTTTCTTTGTATCCAGGAATGGACAGTGACAAAGAATATATTTACTTGCCCATAAGGATGGATTACAGTAACAACAATAGTAGTAGTACACATCTTTGACAACGACAACGACACTTACACCACAAGTATACACAGGAAAGATGTTAAGTGTCTTGCACAAGGACACACGTTAATGGACTTGTCGGAGCTGCAAAACTGCTCTTCTTTAACATTTTCAATATTAGAGCAATATTAGAGTGTGACAAATACCACAACGGTATCGAACTCGAGTTGTTTGCAAACCCCACACAAAATGAATGTGTTTTCTCCTTTCCTTTGCACACTCAAAATGAACACGAGAATTTCACTGGAATAAAACACAATCCCATAGAAAGCTTAGCTGACACAGTGCCCCTGCATGTGATCCCGAAGCTTATCACTTCTATCTGATGAAGGGGTAGATTGGATTGGGAGGGGGCTCGAGGGGCAGAACAGGCAGAAAAGGGTGGGAATCCAACCAAGACAACATGCTGCTTAACTCAACCCAACCCTGCCCGCCCATGCTAAGATTATCAGGCTATGATTTTCCAAACATAAAATCAAGATGGATAAATAAAACCCAGAACCACACACAATGAATAACAATGAAAATCTATAAAGGTTTCGGAGTAAATGATTCACCTTTTGCGAGAGTACCTGGAGCGAAAACAATCCAGTGGAATGGAAGGATGAAAAAGAAATAAAATATTATGTTGGAGTTGATGGGTATAAAATTACATCTGCCATTAACTCCAAAATAATACAGCCGTGGTAATCAAATTCAGCCTCATCAATATTGTTAGTGAAAAACAGTGGCATCTGTGTCCTGATTACAGACAGAAGAGCACAATAATAAAGCCGAGATTAAGCGATATGTAAGCAAATATTTACACTCCAGAACTGGTTTGACAATGAAGATGTGTGACCCAACTAATGATTAAGTAATCATAATCAGCAGTGTAACTAGGAGCAAAAAGGGAGCGCTCCTCTCTTACGACACAAGAATATTTAAAGGTGCATAATGTTACTTTTCTTCAGAGAGTCAGCCACATCCTCGTCTTCATGCTTTGCCTAAAACAAGTACCACTTATGGCGGGACACTACAAGAAAAACACATTTTTAATTATTTTTTTAGTTTGTTCTCCCAACATATTAGCTGTCACCTGGGGGAAAAAAACATTGTCCAATCTGCATCTAAAGAGGTTTTATTATTTAATAAAGGAGTCTTAGTGTGAACACAGTAAATGGTCGCTCCGAGACCACTAAAAATAGATGGTCTCGCAGGGGCATCTCCCGCAGTCGGGTGTGAGCCAAGTGTGGCATGAAAGCGGACCAACGTCAACATGAGCGAAAGTGCTTGGAATGTTTTCAAAAAGCACTTGGACAACATATATTTGCATGAATGGGCACTGAAAAGCTGTTTGTGACCTGCGTCTGACGAGGCAAATTGGACCAACTTTATATCACGTCTGCCACGCAGTAAAGCCTCTGTGCACTGCTCAGACAGCTTTGTATGCGTATCCAAGCGGCTGTTGTCATGGAAATAAGTATGGCGGTCAGCTGATCACATCTCACGTGGCTCATGGTGCAGCATTTGAGGAGAACCGTGCAACGAGCTCGCCCCTGTCCAGGGTGTACCCAGCCTAAGGCCCAAAGTCACGGGGATAGGCTTCAGTCCCCCGCGACTTCCACAACAGAACAAGCAGTGGAAAATGAATGAAAAAGGAGTGATGTATGTCAACAAAACCAGCCCAAAAGTGTGTGAAAAGGATCTCTGTCAACTTATTTCCATAGATCTATTGATATCCAAGGTCGTTTTCACACTGCCAATAGTCAGGTCGATGTAAAGCAGCTTTTGCTCCGAGAGCGGATCGATTGTCCCAGTGTGAACATGGCAGTCGCAGCACATTAAAGGACCGCTCTGAGACCCAAATTTCAGTGATCTTTCACATTCTGGTGAACAGAACAGAACTAATTCTAGTGTGCACTGGGGCCACTTCAGGGAGCGCGCTATTTTTTTATTTCAAATTTCCTAGTTTACCCAAAAAGTATACGATACTATCAACAATGTGATCAACGACGTATGGTTGATATATAAGATCAACCATCCCCTCAACACAATTAAGCAAGCCATCTGAACCTGGCGCTTTCCATTTTTCAGATTAGGGTGGCCAAAATAAATGTGACATTTGGGGTTTATTAATGTAGAGCACAAAACTGTATCTAAATTAAACCAAAAAACTTGTATCATTGCATTTTCATTCATTCAATTACAGGACACTTTTGTAGTCCTTTGCTCAACTTTTCTCGGCGAGTGTGTGGTGTCGCTGTCTATCATGCAAGTGTGAGACACAAATAATTGTTGCATATTTCTGTCTGTGGTCATGTCCTAAAATTGAGGATGACCCCCCATATGGTTATATGGACATTTCATTGATTACCTTTTTGTACGGATAGACTCAAGCTATTCCCAAGCCCTTCGGGGATAAACAACAGGTAGTGAATGTGAATTAAATTGAAAAAGAGATTTGGGAATATTCATAATAGCCTTGGATTTCAATCCATCTTCCATCTGCCTGAACAAATGTGGCCAACCTGACTCCCAATCACAATGTGAGCCTCCTGAGAGCGCAGGGATCAGATGTTGGACCTCTCTAACCTGGGCGCTGAAGGACTCTTCTGATGCTGCCCAACATAATTATTCAACAGTCTAGAGATGGGAAAAACAAACCAACTGAACCAAATTCAAGCTGCTTGAAAATGTTCACAATATTGTGGTGTTTACAATAAAATCATTTGATAATTTGATCGTTGACTTACTAAATCAGAGTTTGAGCGGGAGAAATGTATGGGCAAATTGTGTTTTTTAATTGTGTGTTTATTGTATAAATGATATGTGTGCCTTGGTTAAGAGCAATGCCCAAATGCCCATTACAACAAACTACTCTTACAGCATGGTAACATTAAAATTGGGTTGAAAGTGTCTGCTTTTGCTTGTATTTGCAAAGGATAATCAAGGTCATAATAGGTTTATACCACAGACAAAGAGGTGTGTTTGCACACACCATTGCAGTACAAGACTAATCTGTCAGGATTTACTGTGTTGTGAGTAAGATAATGGTCCATTTGTGCAAGTGAACTTGTTCCCATAGAAACAAAAAGAATCAGACAAGACCCTTTAAAGAAGACATATTATGCTTTTGTCTGCTATATAGCTATAATCTCTAACAGCCGTGAATCATTATTTCATATTTATCTAAAACAACTGAAAACTGAAACCGCGGTTGGATTTCTTTTTGATTTCATCGTTTCGCTCGCTCTGTTTTTTTGTATCATGACAAAGAAGGAAAAAAAAGAAATACTGAAACATCCACAAATACTTCCAAAAATAACAAGTGAATATAGCATGATCAAAAGCTCTTAAAAGTACATTTTGCATATTGTAATGACCCGGCTCTGAGGACACGGCAGTGAACTAACAAATAAGCTCAATGTAACAAACAAAATAACCAGTTCCATGGAAGTCTCGGCGATGCAAAAGCGTGAGTGATCAGAATATGCAGTGTTATATGAGCCCTTGCAGAATAAAGGAAAAAAGGAAAAGATGAAAAGAGTGTGTGTGGCACAGAGATGACTGGCTGGACACAGAATGCAGGAGGAGCGTGGGTTACGTGTACAAACTGTCAAGGGCGCAGGACGCCCCAAGTCTGCATCAAAATCCACCCGTACACAAAACAACCATAATCTCACACGGCCACAACATGGGGTCATGGCATTTATACGTCTCCATTAATCATCACTTTACAGCAGAACTATACTAGCACCTAATTGTAATGCCGCTAACTCCAGCGAGAGTGGAGACACAGTTCTGGCTTGTTGCCCTGCAGTCACAGTCAGAGAGTCTGCTTGGAGAGCCTCATGTCTGGGCAGAAGGATTGCGTGGCCGGGCCTGATGGCAGGAGACTGGGCAGGGGTCTGGACCATTGCCGAGAGATACTCCAGAGAGACACTGTTAATGGGGGTAGAACGCTCGGACATCTGTTTATGTGGAGGCATGAGATTAGAATGAGCTCAGGGTCGCATATGCCATCTTGTACACACATCTGGAAAAAAATACAGCTGCAAATTCAAATGAATCTAAGATATTTGTAATATTGCACTTGTATTTGCACAACACAACCCTGAAACCCTGTAAACCTTGTAAATAAAAATGTAATTGTTTGTTGGAGGAAAACATTTTAAGAAGTTCAATTCAATTCAATTTATTTTTGTAACCTTTATAAGAAGTTATAAACCGTATAGGAGATCCTCACATCCTCGTCTGTCCTAGTCTTGATCCACCTCATATAATGTAATGTAGTGAATGAGACCATTGACTTTTGTCACAGTGGCTCATTGCCCCATGGTATATGATGCATAAACGCTGGTCATGATGGAAAGCTGTGCATTTAATCAGATATGAATTTAGATTTTATCAATCAATTTTATGACTGGAGCATTTTAATTCAACAATTCAAAGCCAGTTTTTGTCAAGTATTTTGTTTGGATCAGAATTCACATATTTGAAGGAACACATTTTTTGTGCAGATGGTTAAACGGTCTTTTTTGTCTTCATAAAATTATGTTAAAACAACTAAGACTTTGTTCTTTAATAATACCTTTAAACTTGAATCAATTTGAGAGAGAGAGAGAGAAAGAAAGAAAGAAAGAAATTAAGATTAGCCTAGCCCTAGATTCCAAAGACAAAAATGTAAACTTTTTATCTAGTTCATCTTTAGCTGACACTGGCCAGTAATGTTTCAGGATTTGCTTACTGTCCCTGGGTCATTTCTAGAGTTGTGAATAATGTGATGAAAATGCTTGTCCTACAGCTACTTGCACACACAAATGTTGTATTCACATACCCTTTTACAAACCACTTTGGAATATAAACGGCCTCATGCAAATCAGGGCCAGCGAGTGCAGTGCTACACTTTCTCCAGCGCACCAACTTCCGGCCTCAGACTCCAGTTTGTGAGGCGCTGACAGCCCATATCTTTCTGTGCGCCCTCACTAAAACCAGGAGAATGTCACGGTGGTCACATTACTCTCTCCAAGACGGCTACTGCTGCATCATTGCACATGCTGCGGCTCAATGACTTCTCTAACCTTTTACAACAAATCAGGCCAGGAGATAGTCGCCAAAACACTCATCTTTGCAAATGGTACATTTTGGGTAACTAGAGGGCTCGTAATTTGTGCACATGTACCCATGTAACTTTTAATTCATCATCCGAAGTTGAGGATTTACTGCAAGAATAAGCCTTGCCAGATGTATGCAGTTCAGCGCACTGACTGCAGTTGTATGTCAAAAAATGTGTTGCAGTAATGCAATAATAATTCAATTTTGTTTCTCACGCTATGATCTCATGTACTTCTAGGTTCACGCCAATGAATAACCTGTGTTCTTATGTTTATGTAGACATATTTTCTGTAGTACGTTCCACTGGCATTGTTGGTTAATTTTATTCCAACATTATATTTAGTTATTCTCACTGGCATTGCCCCGTACAAGTAATCTAATGATTAATTTTGGCAACCAAACAAAGGAAACTGTGAGCTGGGACAAAATACATGGTAATAAGACAATGTAACCTAGGTAAATAATTCCAAAAGGAAACAAAAACCAGGCTAGCCCACTTTAAAGTCCAAAAGTTACTTTTCAACAACTTCCTTCATTAACTATGTATTCTATTTCATCCCCCAAATACAGGTTGTTCTGTGTTCCATATGCTAGCTGCATTTTTATAGATAACCAGGACAATCTCTGAATTTCTCTCACAGCTTGTCCTATTTAAACTGATGATTTAATTAATTAATTTATTTATTTTTTCATTTTAAGATCAGTACACAAGAAGTTACACCAGTCTTTCCAAGGAAGAATGAAGAGCCATGGTTCACAGTAACCTAGTTAGTCATCAAGTTCAGGGGCGGGAGTTGTTGCAATGACTCTGACACATTTGTCCCTTTGCGGGACCCGTAGCCTTTCTCTACTGACAGACAGTCAAAGACCCTTCACAGTCGGACAACCAGGCATGAGAGGAATGAGACTGAAAAACCCAGGAGAATATAGTGTTCTATTGATCTCTGACAGTGGCTGAAAGCTTAAATCAAAATGAGTAGTGCCTATGGAGTACATATATCCCTGTGTATAGTGACAACTGACATTCTTAGTAGACATATGGACGGATGGGAATCGCAAAATGAAAATTGTTTTAACCTCTGGAATAGCAGACAAGAGTATTTCTTACAATCAATCGTGTTTAATAGTGTGAAGCTCCGGTGCTGCACCTGACAGCATTGCAAAGTTATCAATTTGACCTTTTCCACTGTCCTTCAAGTGGATCTACCTTTTGACTTCACTTCTATGAGATACACAGTGAGCGCAGTTTTTTTTTATAGTTGAGAATAGCTCTACTGTGCAAACAAAGATTGTATAAACACTGAACAGCGTACAAAAATAATCAAAAAAATGAAATAATAAAAACATAATTTGCGATCCTGTTCCACTTCGCAAAGTGAACCGTATCACACCCTTTGATGGGGCCGAAGGGGGCCGTGAGAGGTACTAGCTTCCAGAGTGAGCGAGCTGCTTTAGGCCTGTGGAACGCTTTAACGCTTGAAGATTGCATAAGAGAAAATGCACAGGTTAGCATCAGCCGTTTCCTGTTAATCGATGCATGGCACTCACGTAAAGACTGACTAATACATATATATTATATTTCTAGCGCATAATGTATCCAACATTATCCACACCCAACGCATTTCATGCAGGGACACCACAACGCAGCAGAGAGGTGGGGAGAACTGGACGGAAGTTGTGTCTTTAGCCAGGTTTCACAGCCCAACAAACGTGAATTTACCAAAACGTCTTATTGTGTATTGCTGAGATCGCCGTTATGAAGAAAAAGTATTAAGAATTAGATTGTATTAATTATGAAAACACTTGCAACGCAACATCAGCTGCTCACAGAGCAGATCCTGATGGATATGCGGACGTCCATTAACAGAAGTGCCCCGAGACCCCCCAAAGTGTAAAGGTCTGGGGGACGTCAATCAGGTGACAGTTCTGATGAAGGTGGAAGCCCTATCACCAAAATTGTCAGGTACTAAATAAACTCATAGCTTTTTTTTAACACATCCTTATTAGAAGAAAAACAAAAGTTGAAATAAAAATAAAAACTATGTAGCACAAAATTTGCTGAGCTGAAAAGTTACAATTGCAAACAGTAGTGAACTATTCACAGTCCTTTTACCCTTAATAACACATAAAAGTACAGTATACATTTACTTTTTCAATGAGATAAACCCATCCTGTGCTTTAAAGACATAAAGCTGCATTACTCTTCAGGGGAGATCCAGATGGGGGTCCGATCCAACTTCTAGCACAGACCCTATCACTTAGCTGAGCCATGCAGACCTGGCCTTTAACTGGAGGCCACAGGGAGAGCAGCCTGTGGAGTGAGATCCCCTTTCAAAAGTAAAACCGCCCATATGATGTCAATTTATTTTCAAAGCAGCTATTTATGGAAGGTGTTGGCATCTTAATCTGAAATCTGACAGCCATATCCAGAAGAAAAACTGAGTTAGAGTATGGAGCTACAACTTAAAATAGCAAAAGGTGAGACCATGTAAATTGCACCACACAATTCAGACAAGTAAAAAAGGAAGTCCATTGAACTAGTCCATGGAGTGTGAATTTCTCTACACTTTCACATAAAAGGCCTACACAAATAAGTCTGTCTCTGGGGGAAGGTGATTGGCTGGAGATTGCAGTGGCAAGAGTTCCCACTGAGGGACGAATGTACAATGGGGCCCCGAGGGTCCCGCCAGAGAGGGGCGTTTAGCCTCCAAGTGGCCTCCCGTGGTAACTCTATCTCGGGGGTGGCGGGGGGCCCTCAGCTGAGGCTAAGTGGAGGTGTGTAAGGCAGTGCGCGTCCCCTCCGGCTCTACCACCTCCCTGAGCTGGGAAATAGAATTGGTGAGTGATGGTTTGGCTTCTCTCTTCGCTCCCTCACGTCACAGGATAGCGGCACATTGTGTCCTATGCTTAAGATAACCTTGAAGAGCGTGGCAACAGATAACAGGAACACCTATGTAGGGCTTTTATCACAGTGATGCGTCCTATACAACTGTCTGACAAGCACTCATATGTGGCTTCTGAGTTTGAGGGAGAGGGATATTAAAAAGTAATTCTTACATACTACAGTATGTGGCATTATTCCATAGAATAAAGGTAAACACATTTCTTAATTCAATCAATCTTACATGATCCTTTTCAACTGCCTTTTTGAACTATTACATATTATTGTTTTGTTTTATTGGCCAGATTCTGCTAATTAACTTATTATTACACTATCATTTCAAATAAGAATTTCATCCAAGCGCTTTTACTGAATCGCTGTCCATGGTGCTGATGCAGGAGCTGCCCAAGGTGTTATGGGATTCCAGCTCACTAGCAGAAACTAAAGGCCAAAGTCTGCCTTGACTGAGCAGCCGTGGAGTGCCGTGTCTCATATTAATTTAGCATTAGCCTGTTGTTCTTCATAGTTGCCTAGGTTTCCAATGACAAACTAGCACTTCCCTTGTGCTTAAGTGTTGACAAATTGCAACCGTTTACATCAGTGACTGTCTGGTAGTTCCAGAATGCTTGATAGTCTTGCCACTTGTCTTGGAGGTCACATCCCTGTGGCCTGTCGCAAGAATACGGTTGAATTTACAGAGTTTGGGATTTTTATTATTATTATTATTATTATTATTATTATTATTATTATTATTATTATTAACAATCTGTTTCTTTTCTTTTTTCTTAATACATTCACACAGACAAATTAATTTTAAAACCAATTCAAATGTAGTCAGCTGGACACTGTTTTTAAATCAAGTTTAAAAAAAGAGATTAAAAATTAAATAAAAACAATGTCTAAATGTCTACTATTTCTACAATCCTGCCAAATGAAAAATGCAAATACCACCATCCCATCCTCTACTTTCAAGTCATGCCCACTTGTTTGCAGGTGTAATTGAAAACTTGCTCTGACCGAACTAAAACGGTGGCTGCTTATTGCGGATACAAATGTGTAGCAATTCCTGGTGTAGCTACAACATTTACAGCTGTCTGGTTATTGGAAAGGCTAGCAGTGCCTTTTAATGATTCAATCCATAGGTTATTGTACTCCGGAGACAAGCTGGAGCCCAGGACTGGTCTGACAAGTGGTTCCCCGAAGGCTCTTGTTCTGTGCTCATGAACGCTTTGTGCAGAGGCCCCTTTCTCTGATCATAACCATTGTTTCTGAGGGTGGAGGAGGCTGCCTCACATTTAGCTCAACGCAAACAGGCTCTGACTCTGTTGCTAAATGAATGTTTCGCCGCGCACTTGATCGCGGCAGATGATTGAGAGCTTTGCTAATGCTCACTGAAGTCGCTGTATAGGAACATCACGGTTCATCTCCTGCTTACTGTAATGTATGTGAACTCACAAACACTGGGTTTCACTGTTTATTTGCATCAACGTGGTGACGATGACGACTGTCACCGTCTCCAGAAAATGTATTCCTTACGTTCAGTCACTGTATGGAAATGAACTGCAGTTTTGTGGCGTTATTTTAAGCTTTTGTGCTGAAGATGCATATGCAAATCGGTCTGTATATCATATGAGTCACACAAATACAGAATTATTAAAACTTGAGCTATGATGACAAAAATAACATCATTTAAAAAGGAATTGCAGAATTTTAACAATGTAGATAAACCTAATCCGCATCATGGGTGAATGTCTCTCCCCAATCTCTTTCTCCATTCATCTTACCAACCGTCTAAAGGCCAAATACTAAGAATACAACCACACTCTTGAAAATGTATAATTACGTTTGAAACCATTTCATCACATGCTATTTTCTCAAGCTCAATTAACAAAAAACAGTTACACTCAGCACGTGCATATTTTGTTTTGTTTTGTTAAAGTACACTCTGTATTGTAATTGTTAGAGTACAGAGAAAATCACCATGAGAGCTAGCGGCTAAACAATGCAAATACTAAAAGGTTTATAATAATAGTGGGTTAAATTGCTGTTATGTTTATGTTCTTGTGCAAAGGATAGTAGTTACTAGTAGAAACCCTGCAAATAGGGATGTCACAATATCACATTTTAGGGTAGTCATAAGAATTATCAAAAAATCACACTTGTTAAAGATACTCAAGTTCAGGAGAATATCAAACAGCTAAAATTATGTTTAGAGTACCGGAGAATTTGTGGCAAAAAAAACATTTTAATCTGAAGCATAGTATCTATAACCAAAGGCAATGTCAATATCACAGTATATTCCCTTTTATAACCTTTATCAAATACAATATGTGTATGTGACCAGCTTTATGAAGTCTAAATTCCTGAATGATAAAGTCATGTGACATAATCCGCCAAATAGGTTTTGGACTCTCGATTGAATTGTCACGATTATGATTTTTTAATTGCTATGATAATATTGTGACCAACAATTACTAATTACTTTTAACTGAATAATCTTGACATCCCTAGATAATTGAAACTTCCCGTCAGATGTACAAATACTAAGCCCAAGTGCGACACTGGGTAGTGGACTGGCATGGTGCCCGCCTATCTTTTACTGTCATCTCCCAATGGCCATCTGTCTTTACTGTATCACTCTCCCAGCCCTCTTATCCCATCATTGATCTTTTTGTCAGCTTTGGGCCCACCTACTCAGACCGCTCCCTTCACCGCTGTATATGGTGAGTGATGCTGCCTTAAGTCTTAAAACATGGGGAAAACAGTGCAATAAAAGTGGATGTGTCTCTCAGGAGTGTTTGGAAATGTTTTAGCCACTGCCCACAGACAGCTGTTCGGATCATTCTTCACTGTAGCAGACACGTGCCTTATAGCAGAGCGGGAGTCTAACTTTGTTGAGAAGATAAGTGAAAAAGCCCCTCTCTTTTTCACATTTGTCTGATAAAGAATGCTGCGCTTGATATTGATGACCCACAAGGCATTGTGTTTTAGTCAGAAGAAGTTTACAAACGCTGTATTCAACAAAGTACTTGTCATTGTCAATGTTGTGTGCCTATGTCTTTTGTCTCTGATGAAATGTTTCTTACACAATGTATGTCTTTTGTTGAATGTGTGTAAACCTGTGTGAGAGCTTTTACAACTTTCGGGTTACACAATTGTTTGTAACTTAACTCAATATTGTTTCTTTGTCTCCCTTTAATGGCATTCAACACCCAAGAAGTACTTGAAAATTGTGTTTGATTGTGCGTGTGTGTGTGTGTGTGTGTTTCAAATAAGCAAGGTTATTTTTACTGCAGACCATTATTGTTCATGTAGGGGACAATAGTTATAGGGGGTCACGTGCACCACGTTCATTATTAAAACTGTAGTTCAACCGCACATGACATCGCAACTTTCAAGAAACACTGAAGTACTAAAACTGAGCTGAATGAGAGGTAGAATCTGATGTTAAACTGTCGGTTTGCAGATTTCTTGCTTGGTTTGTCAAAATTCTGTAATTACTAAGCCTATCCACAAGAAACCAAAAACTGACACACAGTATAACATATTTTGTGTCAGAATAGTAAAGTGGTGCCTTTATTTAACACCAAATATTCAAGCCAACAGATTAACATGACACGTTTGTGGAGGAAAAACCTAACAAATAATGATAAGTTTAAAGATTTGTGGGTTCAAAGTGTGGATATTTCTTTCAAAAACAGGGATTCAGTGATACAATTTAGATTTAAACTTTAAAGTTGCCTATTACGAACTGCTATCTTGACACCACCTCGATTTTTCTATTATTCCTATTGGTACATTATTATCAGAGTAATTGAGCCTGTAAAACAAATTAAAATAAAGCGTGTTCAAGATTTTAATTGGAATGTCATTTATATTAATTCGACCAAACTTCAACCGTTACAAAAATAAAGCATTTGTAGCGGGTCATTCCTCTGATCTGCTGAACCACACTTGGCAGGATAATTTGGCCTCATTTGGGAGCACTTCCTTTGCTTCTTTTTCTTTTGGGCAAAAGCAATTGGGCAATATGACACCTCTCTCTCAATGCAAATCTCCCATTCAGCCCAATTAGCCTTTCTTTCTGGCGCACACTTCCATTCACAGTGTCCATCTTTGGGGCATTAGCTTTAACAACCTGTGTTTTCGGTTGTAAAGGCCCAATAAGGCAGTGCACCTGAAAATTGTGCAGTCATTTTAGTCCTAGACAAAAGCAATTACTCACAATGCTCACAATGTGGATTCAGACAATTTCCAGTCTTGTTACAACCAAAATATAGGTGTAAAGTGAATGATTGCAGAGTATGAGTGATAACCTACCTCGTAACAATAACCAATTACAGCTAATAAATTGGCTTTTGCCAGACCAGACACATGACAAATGCAGTTCACGTGAACATATATATATATATATATATATATATATATATATATATATATATATATATATATATATATATACATATACACATTATATATATATATATATATATATATATATACATATACATATACACATATATATATATATATGTATATATATATATATATATATATATATATATATACATATACATATATATATATATATATATATATATATATATATACATATACATATATATATATACATATACACATATACATATACACATATATATATATATATATATTTATTTTCCAAGATGTAAAATTAGGTAAAATAACTTAGAAACTTGGTTCAAAAACTGCAGCCCAACTTCCTCACCTAACATCACCTGCTTTGTAGAGGAGATGGACAAATCTGCCACCTGACACCATATTATAGAAAACAAACTCCAAGGTAAACATGCATTGACAGCCCAAATTATCAGTATTAAATCAGTTGTAGGTGATTTTGTGCTTTGAGTGCATCTGCTTTAAGCCAATCCACATGGGGAGAAAAGAAGCACACATCTTTCTGTCAGTAGTGAATAGCTTCACAAAGTGGTGCCTTTATTTAACACAAAAGCTAAGTTCTTGAAATAAAAAAAAAAACATCTGCTTGTTATAAGTCAGTGAAAAGTCAGTGTCCTGTGCTGATGGTCCTGCCTTAGTTGGCAAAAAAACTGTTATTTGAATATGAATCGAGTCTGATCCCGTAAAGCTGGTGTTTCCGTCATGAAGCTTTCACATACATGGACCTTGTCTGGGCCTTGTCTGTCTGTCAACTCATGGCACTAAAAAGGCTAAAGTGATCGGACAGGTCTCGGTCTGAAAAATGGAGAAAGTGAGAAGAAAGACGCGAGAGGTGGGGGCTGGGGACGTGGCCTTTAGACTGGCTTATAAAAATAACAACTATGGTTGTTAGAGCAGCTTTTGATTGTAAATAAAGATCCAGTTGGGCTTGATATTGATTGTGAAAAAATGCTATTGGCAATACATGTAGTTATAGAGAGGCATTAGCCAACACAAGTAAACAAAAGAGCTGTGAAAAAAACTGATAATCTGCGGTGTCATTACTGTTAATGTCACACTGTATTGTTAGAATGCTTTTACATGAATGCTTCTTTTAGCATTTAGCATTTAGTGTTAACTGAAATTTCTGTGGTGTGACAACACAATCCCATTCTCCATATAATATAAAGTATAATAACATCCCACCCACTAAAGCTATTTTAACATTTGATGAATTAAAAACAAAACAAATTAAGGACAATGTTACATTTAAAGGCTTAAATGTTTGTATTGTGATGGCCCCTTGCCTTCTGAGTCAGGGCGGGCCCCTGGCTGTGTAAGAGTGGGCCGTCCTGGATGTCTGGATGGCCTCTCCCCTCTTCCCCGACGGCCAGACTAGACCTGGTGAGCCGTGCTCCTGCATATGTTTTGTTTTGTTGCTGCCTATATACTAATACTGCAGCCCTCTGAGACAGGGGTCGTAACAGTATATCAACTATATATAATTGCATGTTTTCTGTCTAAATTTCAAAATGAACAAGCAGTACAGTCAGACCTCTTGCAATTTTGTATGTTTTTATCTACTGAAATGATTTACTATGCTTTTAGATGCTTTTAGACATCACAACAAAGTATTTAATTAAAATACTTTTCACATTGCACATTTGACTTTCACTTATTTGCCATTGTATGCTTAAATCCAATGATAACCATGAAGATGTTCTTGAATACAGAACAATAGAAGAAGAAGCCAGTTGTTTATTAAATATGTCTTTGAGCTCTTCATTTGAAACTTTTGTCCTTTTTAGCTGCACACGGCGCATATTGATGCCGTCCTCGCATCTTAAGGTCACCACCACAGAGCTGCCGGCTAATACCTCTGATTTACTGATGTAAAAACACATCTTTAAAATTGTGTCTGGGGTCTCTCTCCTTGAATAGCAGGGGGTAATGGAAACCGCTCAGCCTGGGTCACCAATAGGCAACGGCTGCAATGATGATGACTTTATAGAGACGCAAACCACACACTGCACTGTGTCTTGGTCGCAGAGCTCCTTGAAGCAGAAAGGAGACTGGAGATTGGAAATAAAGACCACGGTGTGTGTCTGAGGACTGTGAATGGGAGCGGTAATGTTTTCAATTTGAGCCGAGAGAGCCATAATACAGCTCATTGTAACACCTCCAGACTGGGGCCCAGGGATTCCTTCACTGCAGCCTCTTCCCCCACTGTTCAAGATGGGATTAATTTGAAAGGAAAAGAGGTTGACTTGTGAATGGAAGAAAAAAAGAGGATAACTGGATGAAGAGGTCAGGCCCGTGTGAATAAGCTGCTGTTTGACTCTTGGAGACATGTCTAAACCTGGAATGCTGTGTTTGAATGACACCTGCTCAAAGTAAGCCCAGGTCAAAAGACATGAAGGCGGGGCAAAAGCCGGGCCTTGACAAAAGAGGTGAAGACGAGATGGAGAGGCTGAGGAGGCTGATATTACTGCTGCTGTGATGGAGAGGGGCATTCATGTGTATTGGAAGATGAATCCTCACAAACTCACAAAAACCCATCTTGTACAGTTCCCAGCCCCCCGCTGCTGTGTTTGGGCTCGAATCACCATTGGGCCAGGGAGGTTGTCCAATCACAGGGCAGCATTGTCGACCAAACGCTCCAAAACAAATATGGTGACATCAAGGATGTGAATATGCCAATTTGGGCAGAAATCTGGAGAGAAGTCCTTAAGTGCACTGATGGAAAAGGTCTTATAAATTCAGCAAAGTTGATTTTGCCACTTTTGTGCTGCTTCGCCCAATCATCAAGTATTCGTTTGGACACTTCCACCTTTTTTTGATCACTTTCAGTGGTAGCCATTCCAGACTGAAGTGTACAACTCAACTCAAGAGTGCTCCACGTATTAATCTGGCGTCTACTAGATTAGATAAGGCACATACCCAAAACAGCAGTAATACGGTATACTTTAATGTCCCCATAGTGAAATTTTGTCCTCTACATTTGACCCAATATCAAATGCCTCTTGGACAACTCGCCAGTAGCAGTGGGCAACTGAAGTGCAGCCCCTGGGAGCCATCTCTAGATCTTGAGCTAAAGACTTGGTCAGAACCTTACCAAGAGCATGTTAGTGCTTTAGTAACAAATAACTGCTCTGCAACTGATCTGGACCTCATTTATAAAAAAGATGATTTATAAAAGCTGCGCAGCACACCTGTCCACACTTCTCTCTTCCTAAATCCAAACCCACCTTACTTCTGTGTTGCTCTACTTCCTCATGAGTTTCCGCCCTGAACCCGCCCTGAGCCTGCCCTAATATACCATATATGGCTATGCAAATCACTGAATTAACATATTTAGCATATTTATAAGGATTCTCCAAGATGGAGGTGGAAATGCTAAATGTCTTGTGAAACTTTTGCTGCTCATTAAAAACAATAAACAAAAACTCGGGACCCACGCTTAATTTGATCGTCAATGGAAACAAGACTTCTCTCCTCTATCAGGAATCTGTCATAATATGTGCTGAATGTGGAGATCAGACTGTAGCCTACACTGCCCTGTGAGAGAGGCTCAGAGAGGTGAGAGCGCTAATGATTTGTGACACTGAGGGAGGGCATCTGAACAGAGGAGCAATGATGGGAAAATGTAAAATACGTGACTGGTCTGAAGTGAGTGTGTGATGGTGCACACTCCTGCGCGTGAAGGGTCTGTCTCCCATTTGACTGTGCACAAAGATCATAACGCACATTTTATTCTTGGTTTTACTGAATTAATTTGACCATCCTGCCATGTGTGTCGCTATTTCAACTCTGACCTCCTCTTCCCAAACTTAGCGCAGCTTTCACGCACGCTCCAGAGCTTGCGTGGAAGTCCGCAGTATTTTTTTTGTATAGATCACACCCCTCACGTGAAAAAGTGCGTACACACATTTTGTGCTTAATTTTGTGCTTACCGGGCTTTATAAATGAGGTAGCATAGGGGGTGAGTGGCTCATGCCTCACAACATCCCTGGTTTAAATGGTTGTGCTGGGAGGGTTTGCCCTGACTGATACAAAAGACACCCCCTGATTATGAACTGGCACAGTTGGCACAGCACTGTGGTCGCCCACTCTTGATAAGGATTGTTGATTTTAATATCGCACTTCTTGGTACTCCACATCTCTCTGTTCACTTGTTCCGGCTGGACAACAAAGGGTAAATTCATTTGTGTCACGAGGTTATCGTTAGCCCCCTGCTGCTCTTCTGCTAAAGTCTCCTGTAAAAGATTTTTAAAAACTCCCCCGGGAAATAAGTCTGCTCATCCGTAAGGGATCGGCATCCGAAAAAACATGATTACTTTTGTTGACTGGAATACATTGATATTAAATCCAGCCCTATAAAGGAGAAATTAATAGCAGTGAGAAGTAGTACCAAAGGTGTCATATAAGCTGAGCAAACTCTTCATGGAAATTGAAATGTTATCAAATAAAAACTCCCAAGGACAGAATGGAAGGACATATTTTTGCGAACAATAAAGTGGCGTCGGTGTCTCGGGTCCACGTTTTCAATCACTGACAGCGGGTCTGTACATCTGACGAAAGCGTGTGCAAGTGGTGAGAGCAGACGCGCTAGTCCGCCTGACCTTTTCGAAATAGATCTTACACAGAGAAGTGCGAAAAACTCAGACGGACAAACTCAAAGCAAAAGACAAGCCAAGCCTTATTCCTGAACCAAACTGGAGTGACAGCCAGCGGCTTTTAATCTGCATATCTCAATTTCTTGGTCCATCAATCAGAAACAAAAGACCAATGTGTTGACAATTTAAGAGCGCGATGCTTGTCGGTTTAAGCCCTTAATGTCCGATTGTGGTGAGGAAAAGAGGCATCAGGGCGGCATCAACGTTCACTTTTGTGTTTTGTTATTTTTTAGCATCACAAACAGAACGTGTTACCTGTCTCACAGCTACTCATTGGGTAACCTGGGTTTTGTTTGCGAGTGAAGCAGAATTAAATGTACTCATCTGAAAAATGAGTTTAAAAAAAGGAAAAATGGGGGGTATTTAAGCTATTGTTTTGCCGTTTATGTTTTATTTATTGTTCTAAAGAATCAGAACAGAATATTGGTGCAATCTCTCTGTTGTAGGATCCATATCACAGGAAGGCTGAATTCTGTAACATGTAAAAACATTTAAAAACGTTTGTCCAGTTGACAGGACGCAGTCTTTTTAGTGCAACAGATGTGCTTTTATTACTGGTACTGTTATTGCTTGTATAGAACTTCCATGTATATATATTACAAGTTAATTAACCTTAGCATAGTGTAAATGCTTGAAACTAGATTACTATGGGCTTGTTTTTCACATTTTCATAGTGTAGATGCCATGTATTACCTTTAATATGTTTATGATCTCAACACTTGACTCAAGCAACCGCTCAAAAACTATCTCAATGTCAGGCGAACCTTGTAGTGAGAGCCGGCGCTTAAACTGTGCATTTATAACATGTAAAAACATCGCCTTGTCTCTCGCTGCTGAAACGAAACATTTGTGATCAAACTCAAACGCCGTTGTCCTTGTCTTAACGTTAATGTATGGGAGCGCTTTAATAGTATGCCAATGCGGCCGTGATGTGTGGGCCCCTCTCTGGATGACTGATCTCGTAAAGCCATCTGTCACCGAGCTGGGACTGACATACAAGGTACACAGCACAAGGACACAACGTAAGGCTCTGCTCGTCGCCGCGGAGACGCTTTTGACTGGAGCCATTTAGTGGACGATTCAGCCGTAACGTTAATGAGAAATAAGCATATAACAACCTATACATTTCAATCATTTGGTAACGCTGTAAAAAAAAAGAAAAAAAAAAAAGTGATTTTAATAAGGCATTTAATACTAAGCCATTTATAAGCATTCTTCACTTGATTACAGAAAATAGTTTAAAAAGTATTGTATAATCAATGCTTGCGCGAACATTTTAGAGTTTAATATCACACATATTTTTGCTGATTTTAGTTTATGTATAAAGGTATTATAAGCCATCTACAAATGCTAGTAAATGTCTTGCAAGTGCGTAAACTAGTTCTTATTAATGTCGTATAAGTAGTTTACAATCAAACAAAACAAACTTAGCGTTACCAATAAGTCAAAGATTGTGGAAACTTCTTCATAAAACTGTATCCGGGTAAATGTTTGCAAACTACTCCAATAAACCACTATTATTTTACCACTTTACTGCAACCACAACTTGGCAACGCTGCGTGCAATCAGTGCCACTTTTACTACCATCATTATGAAGCACCACAAGAAAAGATTATACCACTTAGCCAATATTGTTCGCATACTTTCATATAAAAGTACTAAATATATGCAAAAAGTATATCCCAGGGAAGCCACCTCTCAATAATTATAAGCTAAATGTTTAATCCGTTGATAATTGCGGAGGCATTCTGAGGCGTAGTGGACAGTCATGAAGCCATATGTGAGTGACACACTGTTACTGACGAGTTCTGGATTCTTGCTCAGAAACATAAGCCACGTTTACTTTTAGTCTGTCCCGGGCCTGACTGGAGGACCACCTACTCAACAGATGCCCTGAGCAAAAAGGAAATAATTGCTCATTTCAAAGTCTGTTTCGTTTTGTCTGGAACACTTTTCAAAATGGTACAAATGGTGTACTGTGTATTTTATTGGATATAAAATTAATAAAATGTTCAATATTGGAGCAACACTGACATTTGGCAAAAACCCTCCGATGTCAAAGATACAGATTCAGCACCAATAAATCTATCATCTCCTTTTGAGAGTGGATTCCGTTACAACTTTGTGGTTATTGTTATTGAAGAAGAATGAATAAATAGCAAATAGCAAAGAAATCCACATTTTTGGTTCGCTGTAAAATGTGATCAAGTTAACAGCAGACGTCTTGCATTTCAAACATAACATCCATGATTTTAGTGATCACTTTGATGTCAAAATACATCTTTACAACCCTCATAAACATGAAAGTGAGCTGCTGCATTGTGCATTAAAACGACACACTTAATCTAAAGATGAAACAGAAAACAAACATCGCTGTGGGCTGTTGGACAAGCTTGTTTACTGCATACAGAGCAAGTGTTTGAAAAGTGAGAGGCAGATACTCTTCAACTCTATGGGAAAACATATGTTAATGCACATTTCAGCAGACACGCGTCGCCTACTTCCTCGTAAGTGACAGTTCACTTTGAAAGACTCTGACGAGCTTCAGAAAGACACCAAACTGGGCTAGCGCACATAGGAGACGGTCTTATTTTATACCTAAGCCTTCCCACGTGGCTTTTCTGATGCCCATGAGCAAAGTTTGACTATGTCCTCAGTTGTGACATTTGTGTTTTTATGATTGCTCCGTGTGTGACGGCAGCCGCGGGGAGGTGAAGGCTGAAGAACAGGCTAAATATAGTTTGGGTCATCTCTATGGCAACACTTTGGTTCTGTAGAAAAGTTCACACTAGAGAATAAAACTTTATCCTGCGTAAAAAGTCAGGTGACTGAGTAAATGACAAAGACTGGACGGTAGATGTACAAAACCATGAGGTGCTTGTAACTTCAAAATCTTGTAATTAATGGCTAAATGCTTATAAATTGTAGTTAAATGAAGCTAAAAGAATTGTCTAACACCACTTTGTAATCTTAATTGGACTTTCCTGGTTAAATAAAGGTTAAATTAAAAAATTAAAACGTCACATAAAACATTTAGTGTGCTATTGCTTCCACACGGGAGCAGTATAATAATGACAGGACAATTTTAAACATATCCAAACTACCTCTATTATAAAAAAAAACAAAACAATATAAAATAAAATAAAAACTCTGTGACCTCTGTCAGAGTTTGCAAAATACTTTTAAAACCAATTTAGCATTTTGAAAGCAAAGTATTATTCATTGTTACCATCATTTCTCTAAACCTCAAACAGCAAAACAAATCCCAAATTTAAATTGTAATCTCAGTGAACACCGAAACTAAACTCAGATTGTTCTATTAATTGCCTCTTTTCCACAACAAATAACACAAAGGTGTGGCAATAATACAAATCCATACTTGAAACACTAAAATGAATGTCAGATAATGGCTATTGGAATATAATGGGTTTCTTTTTAACTCCGTATCGTTGTGGGCTTGCCTTGACAGCCCTGGAGCCCGCGTGCGGAGAGAGGCAGCTGGTTATGCCAAAAGCAGAAAAAAGATGCAAAAAAAAAGAAACCCAAACAGATGCGATTAGAAGCGTTGAAAGAAGACCCATAATAGCGTGTTGTGTTCAAATACGCCTTCTGTTTTCTCACGGACAGAATATCTTCATCATGTACGTTAATCGCTTTTTTTTTCTCTTCCACCGTGAGGTCCGGCAGGTTTATCAGCGAACAGAAAAGACTCATACACCAAGGGTTGACATTAAATTATTTCAGGGGGATAATTAGTCTTCTTTCGGGGATGCCAGCACTCTCACACTCGCACGTAACCCAGCTGACCTTGGCGCAACTACACGTTTGAGCTATCTATTTTTATGAAACCGAAAGAAATAATTAGCGCTCTCGGATGTCTTGTTCCACGGTGACACTGAAAGCATCCCTCGGCGTTCATTGTGCATTATTGAAATTAACGATTTGAGTGGTGTTTTGTAAATAGTGCCGTTTATATTAAGTGAGTGAGACATAAAGTACCGTGTTTTCCACACTATAAGGCGCACCAGCCAAAAAATGCTGAAAAAGAAGAAAAATATATATATAAGTTGCACTGGAGTATGAAATGTAGTTGCAAGTGTGAAAATAACAAATAATATCACATATAAGTTGCTCCAGAGTCTAATTATAAGTATATAAGTATAAATACAAGTTGCACCCCGGCCAAAACTGTGAAAAAAGGTGTGATTTATAGTCCGGAAAATAGGATAATTCATATATATGGCGCACTGGATTATAAAGCGCACTGTCGCTTTTTGAGAAAATGAAAGGCTTTTTAGTGCGCCTTATAGTGCGGAAAATACGGTAATGTGTTTGTCATAGTAAAGAGTATATGTACACGTAGCAACCGTGGTAGTTACAACAAACGTATTCAAGGTTGTTGTGGCTCTAATGATGCACAGTTTATAAGAAAACAGCACGGCGCCATTTATTTCTCCATCTTCTTGCACTTTATACTTTATATTCTTGCTTTTTATATAAGAGGAAAAGGAAGAAAAAGATGTGCTGAGATAGAATGATCGTCCATGTTTGTTTGGATACGACCGGACGCTCCTGCCTTTCTCTGATTCGCTAATCCGCTTGTCAATAATGCCCTGGGAGAGAGGATACGATCTGAAATGTATTGTCAGAGCGTGTGGTCCTGGCTGGTGAGGCATGTAAATAGTTGGAAATAATTGAAGCCCATAAAACCCACGTGAAGGGGGGGCATCCACTCTCTCTCAGCCCTGGGCCTCACTGACACCTTAAGACCGCTTTTGGCCTCGGGATCAGAGCCGCAACCTTCTCGCTGAGAGGCAAAAGCGCTAATCAGCCTTCACCGCTGGTCATGATGAGCTGCTGACTGCCGGTAATTATAACATCCCGGGATAAAGATAATTTAAAAGCACACACGCCACTGATTTGATCCACTTTATTTACTTTAATTATGAAAGCAGAAAAGAGGGAAATGAAATAATTAGCTTTTCAGAGTCAAGTATATTAAGTACAATGCAGGTGTTAAGCTTGAGTGCCACTGCATGCCCACTGAAAACCAGTCATTATTTTTAAAACATGCCACAGTTTCTCTCCCTAGTTAAAACACTGCAGTTGCTCATTTATTTAATGACATGAAATTACAGGCTGCACTGGCTCACTGATGGAACCCAACTTGTGTTATTCAACCAGAGACCTTCCAAGAAGTCACTCTGCTCTAATCACAACTTTGCAGAGGGGAATTTACTCTCTATTTTACCCCTTAGTTTGTGTCTTGAAGCTTTTTCACCCTCCATGAAGTCAAATTAATGTGGATGCCCCATCAAGGGAAATATGATTTGGCTGTCACATAATAAATACTGTTGCTTTCATGGACTGTATTATGCAAAGTAATGCAAATTAGCTACACGGCGATCAGACAAAGCAACCCCTAATTTTGTCCTTCTGCTTTCCCCGTGTTTAGTGTGTAATGCGGTTATCTGCGCCAAATGAAAAGTCACTTTCATGCTGGGTTATTTTCTCATGTTGCTGTGCTGTTGTTGATCAAGTCCACCTCAGCAAACTCACAAACACAATAAAAGCTGCCGCCGCCTGCACTGTCACAACTGGGAAACCGCGGCGGGCATTTTGAAGTGCACTTAACCCTGATAGATATGCAGGCTGGTGTTGTTTATTCATTTGGAAGCCCTAGTGGAGAATGCCGATTCAATTAGCCGCGTCCATTGGTAAAAACACATAGGGTTTACAGTTACTTAGACGGGCCCGTGGCTTCGTTCACTCTTTCAGTGGGTCATTTGAGGGGTAAAGAGTAATTTGGCATGAAAATCCAATTGCTTTAATCTAATTTCCCTTTGATATAATTCGCACTAGGCTAACAGCCACGGAGCATTTACCTTGCTGAAACAGTGCAGCACCCCTGGGGAACAATTACGCAGCAGCAACAGCTAGCTGACTCACACTACAGTAAATAAGCAGCGTCGCCCACCATCGGATTTACAGAGAACAGGAGATCAAAAGCAAAAAACGCATACACATAGCAACGGTGGTAATGCCTTTGATACAGCAAATGCACTGAAAATTACTGTGGCTCTAATAAAGCACATTTTATAAGGAATTGCAAGGGGAAACACTACAGTGGCATTTATTTTTCCATTTCCTTTCTATGACTCACTTTGTATGAGGAGGGAAAGTTTTAAAAGGAAGGAAGTCACTTCTATAAATATAATACTTTTACTCCAAAACAAGTCACCTGTACATATGATGGTAATGCCTGGTGGGTCTTGTACTTTGGCAGGGCGTTTCACCACGACGCCGCATTCAAATTATACTTTTTTGGCCCAACCTGACCCGCGGAAAACCAGAGGATTGAACGTGTGTAATATTTTACATCTCAAGGCTTGGAAACTTGGACTTAGAATTAAGTTCTGGCCTATGATTATTAAACACATCTAATGTAGTCCAGTGGCATGTTGAACGTTGTGTTCACGTTGATCACTCTGAGCTAATCGCCTGGTCCAGTGCTCAAATGTTGTTTGTGCTTTGACGCCCGTTCGCGCTGCTTGATAAATCCGAAACTGTTCGCAATTTGAGAGGTTTTGAGATTAGACATTATCATAACTCTCAGGAGGACTATTAAATAATGGCCAGCAGAAATACATGTTTGAAATTATGTTTCTGTTGTTTGAAAGTCATTGTATTATTTGCTACAGTCACAGTCAGCTGGTTTGAAGGCAGAAAGTTACCTTAAAGTCCAACAACATTTGAAACAAACCTTCACATATAGGATTTGCAAGAACATTTATTTTTTTTATTTATTTTTTTTTTATTAATTGAATGTTGAAACTAAATTGAAACCGTACACTTCCTCTCACACAGTAGTCCGGTGTGTTTGGTCTGGGAGCCCAGATTCTCCATAACACCCGCTGCTTTAGAAATTGCAGGGACACAGTGATTAATCTGTTGCACTCGTGGCTGAGAGTGGCCCGCAACAACACAATATAAACAGTGATAGCGATTCTGACGGGTTTGCTGTTCCATATCCTCATGGCATGGCTGAGGAATTCTGGGTAATTTTTCTACCACAGGTGGCTGTGCAGCTGGGGCAACAGGAGGAAATAAGTGCATAAACTGAAGTAGGCTTGAATCCATGTTTTGGGCCAAGTCATTCCTTCGAGCAAAGTGTTCATCAAAAGTTGTCCACCTTAATAAACAGAGCATGACATGGACCTTTATTGGTAAGGGTACAAAATATTGAACTTTTTTTTTTAGTAGTAGAAGGTTCAAGGCAAGAATTCCACAAATTCAAAAGGTATGCTTTTTGCTCACTTTTATGAGACTTAAGAGCTTTTGTATTAAGAATAGTAGAAAAAGCTTCAGTTGTAGTCATCTGGACTCAGTTTGAAAAAATAGACGTTTCGACTCTCATCCAAGAGTCATTGTCAATAAAAGAATTTAGATCGAGAACTCCGATATTAATACTGTTCAGTGGTAAGACCCACCCATTGGGAGGAGCCTTCCTGAAGTAGAAAGAGTTGTTTGTTTCAACAGAAACTCCCCCCTTGTATCTACCGAGCTAGCCTATTCAGAATCTTAATGGGCTATTAGAATCCTCTTTGTCTTTGTGAGACCCTGGCTCAACCACCCTGAGTACCTGATTAGCATCCGAATGTCCTTGTCCTGGTCCTCTACCTTTCCAGGGGTTCAGTAACCCATTATAAATAACAGGAAGATTAAACCTTAGCCCTCCATTTCTGTTTAAAGAAGGTCTTTCTTTTTTAACAAAAATAGCTTCCTTGACTCCTCTTTCAAACCATCTTTTCTCCCTGCTTAAAATCTTCACCTCACCGTCTTCAAACGAGTGATTAGAGGCTTCAAGATGGAGATGCACGGCACTCTGAGGTCCTGAACTTGTATTTCTTCTGTGCTGATAGAGCCTCTTGTGTAGAGGCTGTTTAGTCTCACCTATGTAACGTTCTTTACAACTTTCTTCACTGCATTGGATCGAATAAACTACACTGCTCTGTTTTTGAGTCGGCAACTTGTCCTTAGGATGAACCAGTTTTTGTCTTAAAGTGTTTCCTGGTTTAAAATAAACAGGGACTTTGTGTTGTCTAAAAATTCTCTGCAGTTTTTCCGACAGGCCAGACACATAAGGGATAGAAACACCCTTCCTTCTCTGTTCAGTTTCCCTTTTGTCCTGCTTCTTGGTTCTCTTCACTCTGTTGAGAGCCCAAGCGGGGTAACCACAGGCTGAGAGGGCATTTCGGACATGTTTTTCCTCTTTCTTCTTGCCCTCTGAGCTGGTGGGCACACCTTGAGCTCTGTGTTGTAAGGTTCTGATCACACCCAGCTTGTGCTGTAGTGGGTGGTTGGAACCAAAGAGCAGATACTGGTCTGTGTGTGTAGGTTTCCTATATACTTCTATTTGGAGTTTCCCGTCCTCTCCTCTGATCGTGGAACAATCAAGAAAGGCCAAGCGATTCTCCTTAGCGTCTTCTCTTGTAAACCTGATATGTGGGTCCACAGCATTGATGTGATCAGAGAAGGTTTCCAGCTCTTGTTTCTTAATTGTTACAAAAGTATCATCGACATAGCGAAGCCACAGTTTTGGGGCTATGCCTGAGAATGAGGACAGTGCCTTCTTCTCAAAGTGCTCCATGTACAGGTTGGCCACTATAGGAGAGACGGGCGAGCCCATGGCACAGCCATGAATCTGTCTGTAAAATTGTCCCCGGAATTGAAAGTAGGTGGTGTTCAGACAGATGTCCAACAGTTTACATATGTGTTCAGGTGTCAGTTTGGTCCTTTCCTGTAGGGTGGTGTCTTCCTGCAGTCTGATCCTCACTGCTGCTACTGCATCAGAGGTCGGGATGCAGGTGAACAGGGACACCACATCATATGAAACCATGAGGTCATCTGGGTCCAGTTGGAGATGTTTCACTTTATCCACAAAGTTGTGCGTGTTTTCCACATGATGTTCCGAATTCCCCACAAGCGGAGCCAATATAGTTGTTAAATGCTTGGCCACATTGTAAGTGATAGAATCTGTGCTGCACACTATGGGTCTGAGTGGAACATCCTTTTTGTGTATTTTTGGAAGGCCATAAATGCAGGGCATGGCTTCACCAGGATACAGTCTGTAATACAGAGGCCGGTCTATCGCTTCCTCTTTTTCCAGCCTTTGTAAACAGTCTATCACTTTCTTCTTGTGGCCGCTGGTCGGATCTCTTTTCAAGCGTTTGTATGTGGTCGTGTCCTCGAGGAGGGTGTGGACTTTGGCTTCGTAATCAGCTGCGCTGAGAATCACAGTGCAAGTTTCTATTAAGAGTGTTTTTCTATAAGTTATCTGTTCTTTTACTTCTGTACCTACTTGTGTTGCAACATCGAAATTTCCACATTGTGTGGACAAATAAAGGCTTATCTTATCTTCTCTTATCACTGACTGTTTATAGGGCTACAACCAATGAAGTTTGATAAACTGGAATCTACCTGGTTTTCTAATTTAACGCTTTCCTCATGGAGATATAGTTTGCATGTTTGCTATATCCAAATAAGCAAATTTCCTGTATTCTTTTCTCGTCCTTTCAGAATTCTTCAAGGTTTATCTCAATTTCACCAATTAATACCAAGGTTCCAACTCAACAATAAAAAAACTAAATAAATTCTCATATGAAGACACCACAATAGCATAATTGAGCTTTTTTAAAGTAGTGGAAATGACTAATTTTCCACAAAGTCTAAATAAAGCTCTCATATTCTTTCCGACAACACAATTCTGTAAAAAGAAGATTATTAATGCAAAAGAACAACTACATTTCCACTCACAGGGCCATTTGTACACCCCATTTTGCATCTCCCAAACCCTCCACCAGCACGGCATCCATCATATCAGTTTTAATGAGTTGACCAAAAACCTGGATTGGGTGGTGAAAACCTGCTCATAGCTCATCCTTGTCCATTAGGATTGTGTGAAGCGAGGTCCAGACGTGGAGCGGGTGGCTGAGCAGGTGGACGATCTGCTCCCTGCGTCTGCTGCTGCCATTGTGGTTTAACTCTGAGTCCATTAAAAAACCAAGGACGGAGAGGACACTGAAGGACACGCCGTCTCCTGAGCACAGAGGAGGATTACTCCACCGTCCATCCCAATGACATGACCTGACCTCAGCATCGGCTTCAGTGATGAGTTTGGAGTTTTCCTGACGCTGTACAGAGCGATTCCTTTGGACTTGTATTGTCTGTAATCCAACGTTGTGATTGGTTTGTTGATTGAAGAGCTTTAAACACTGCAGAAGGACACTTTCTCGATATTGGTGTGTACATATAAGGGCATAAGTCATAAATGGCAACATCTAAACTGATATATAAAAGAACATTGCAATATTTACTGCAAAAACGTGATTTATTTATCACAATCCTATATAAACTTTATTTGTAAAATGTAAAAGGCACAGTGTATAAGTATGTGTTCACATTTTAATCCCAATGAGGGTAGGAAGACAATTATTTTTGCTACTTTTTGAGCTATAGTTGAGTGTTCTGTTCATATATGGAAACATGTTAATACTTAGACCACTGGTTCTCAAACGTTTCACACTAAGTATCACCTAAGAAAATATTAAGCCTTCAAGAAACAAGCCAGTCTTAAACCAGGTCAAAATGGGAAAAATTGGTACAGTATATCTCTACACAGACAAACAGAAAGAAAGAAAGAAATGTGGATTAAATTGCAAATTTTACTTGAGAGGAATCTGTGTATACCACCTGAAGAAGCCCGCGTACCACAGTATGAGAAACACTTATTAACAGAATAAATACAATTGCATTAATGTAAAGGGATTACGACCACAAAGACAAACAATGCTGGAGTTAAAACAAATAAATCAAATAGACTACACTACACTGTGGCCCATGTTGGCAGCCCTTTACCAAAGTGGTGAAGGTCAAATAAGCAGCAGTCCTTCATATGAGATGAGCGGTCTCTACTGTGAATAAAATCCAAATCGCTTTTTCATGTTATTTCTGTGATTTTCTTCTCTACATGTGTGTGACTGAAAAGACCCATGACAGGAGGCATGCTGGCACTGTGTGACCATGTGACCTCACATCTGCAGAGGAGCACGAGGGAGACAAGGAAGAGGCAACGGGGGGAGTAATGGAGATTCCATCATTCCATTCTCAAAATAATAATAATAGTATTTTATTTTTAATGTCATCTACTCAAGTAAGGTAAAATAAATATGTTAATTTGGTTGTATTTGATTGAGAAAGATCCCTCGAAACATGTAAAAATGGTGATGAAAGCCATTGGGTTATCAGCCCATTAGAATACAAAAACAAGAGTGAAAGAACGGAATGTTTGGCAATACTTTTACCAAACGGTGAACAGGTGAAGGTCAAGTAACCAGCAGCTCTTGATGGCAGATTAGAGCTCTCACTATGAATAACCCAAATCCTTTCTCCATGTTAGTTCTGTGATTTTGTGCTCTGTGGGCCTGTGGTATCAGTGACCCATGACGGGAGCCACGCTGGGATCGGGTGACCTACATGCTCTATCCACAAGACCTCATCCTTCCAGTGGAGATCGGGGGGCACGGGGTGCTCTCCCTGCGGCTGTGGGGGCCGTCTGTGTCACACGTCAGCCTGGTTGCACATCAAATGCGTGAAAAACTGCTGGGAGAGTGAGAAAATGGCGACGCCGAAGCATTAGCTCTTTTCCTGCATTGGACCATTTCAGAGGATGGACCAGTGCGTGCGCAGGGGGCAAACCTATTACTTATATTAACTTTATTTATTTACTTATTATTTATTTTTGTGTCAATTAGATAAAAAAATGGAAAGAAGAAAATACCAAATACAAAATGACTAAAGTGCCCAAAAGGAATAGACAGAAAACAGAATGAAAATAAGTTGTGTTGCTTGGAGTGGAGATAAACCATATCAGGTTGATACATTCACTTTTTTAACATATCGACTATCAGTTGATCATTTCTAACAAACCACTTTTAGACATCCGCAACAATTTTACTTACTTGAATCCTGACTAGAGATTTGCTCACACCTCTTTTATCAAATAACATTGTATAGACAAACATTAAACTCATTAAGTCTGTGACCTTGAGAAGGAAAATATCTAGGCTTGTGTTTTTTTTATTGTTTTTTTGTTTTTTTAGAATTGTTCAAAGTGATGCTGCTCGCGCAACAGTGGACTTTACGGGGATAAATAGTAAGGACAATGTCATATTTATTTATAACGCACATGCAAAACAACCACAGCTGACCAAAGTGCTCTACATACAGTAAAATATTATAATAGTAAATGCAAAACGTATCTTAATAACATCAATAAAAGACAACTCAATTACAACACAAGATGATCTGATCTAAACTGAATGAATTAAAAGCCAAAGAAAAGATGTTTTGATTATCATGTAGCTTGGGATGTCTAAAACCCATTGCAATAAATCTTCATAAATGTGTGAGTTGCGCTATTTATCCTACAACTGAGTTTAAAGTTAAGTTTGGGTATCTAAATCTACCCCAAAATTAGCAGTGTTTATTGGTCATCAGCTACTATAGATCAAAAAAATTACAAAAAACATTGCAGTTGATCTTTGATGGTCAATAGACAAATAAAACACAAACTAATAGTATGAAAAGTGCTTTGGTATGGCATAGAATGGATGAAATACAAAATATACAACATGGACAGAACAATAGGGCAAAACAAAGCAATGCAAGTTAATGTGTAATAATGCAAATATGAAATAAAGCAGCTGCTATAAACTGCATTATAGCAGTAGTAGCAGTAGTACACTATATATACACACTGCTCTGTTGTCCTGGAGTTTCATCCAGACTGAAGGATTTGCACAAACCTCTCTTTGGAAAAGGGTCTTGCATGGTAAATCACAGCTTCAGAATCCTTTACTTATTATATTTCACAGTTCGGTTAAGCCTCCTCATACAGTACTGGGGGGCCCTGCAGTCCCTCACCACGGATGTCCCACGCTGCCTCCACACGCCCACGTTTGTCCCGGCGCCTCGTCGTTTTTCACCGTCACTTTTAAAATGAATGAGAGCTGCATTAAGTCCCCTCCGTCTCAAATCATAAACCTCAATAATGATTTGGAACAGTGTTAGTGATACGCTCAGCTGTGATCAGGCTTTCACACGAGGGGATTCACAACGTATAATCATGTATCAATGATCAGAATGTTCATTTACGCTGGTCAATAAAAACACATTTAGTCTGAACTGAAAAACAGTTACGTTGTGATTAATAGGGATGTAACGATAATGCATATCTCACAGTACGATATTTATTGCGATATAGTGGAAAGACTTACAGGATTATAAATATGATAAAATGACAAGACTAGTGTGAATCGTTACTGTCATATTCCAAAGAATTACCGTAAGATATAAATGTGCTTTATAACTTATTTTGTCATCGCGTCTGCACTGAAATGGAGCAAAGGATCATGTTTCGTAGTTATATCTGTTTCTTTAGCTGGTGCAGCAACACAACACAACATTTAAGGAAAGACAATTGCAATTCTATGTATTAAATTATCTACTTTTGTCTTTGTTGTACTGTTTGCCTTTGTGCTATCTTTTATTTTACTTTATGGACCAAGTAAGTGTCTGAAATAAAGCTAATGATAATGATATTGTGTCAGACTTTTAACAATAAAATAGCACAATATTTCGGTTATTGTTACATTCCTAGTGATTAATGAATAAAATAGAACACATTATAGCTTTATCATTTATTATGATTTTCTATTTATGTCTTATATCTTTTATTTTTTTTTCCACAGGCCCGAAGGATTTAGTTGACAAGAGCTTTGAATGGTGAGAGAGGGAAGAGACATTCGGCAAACGGTCGAAGCCAGAAACCCCCAATACCAGCATAACTACAGTATATTAAAGTATTTGCGCACAGGTATTGAAAGCTTTTGGCCCAAAAATCTAAATCATAATAAAACAATTGTTGGTTATGCTAGCAGAAAATATGCATAAAATAGTAAAAATGCTAACAAAAATAGTTAAAATCTTTTATCATATACTACTTTTGTTAGGTTTGAGGTGGGCGATTTTCTCTAATAACAACCGAAATAAAATATTGCCTTTCAACCGCAATGACAAAATTGCATTATTGACATAGTTCTTTTTTTGAAGGAGGTGAAAGAAAGGAGCACCAAAAGAAGACGTGGGGATTACGATGAATAACAACTCTATTATGTCTCTTAAATCCCTCGTCCTTCTCCTGGTCCCTCTAATCTCCTCTCGCCGGGGACCACAGGCGGTGCCAAGGAAGTTCCCCAGCGGTATTACCCAAGAAACAGCCATCACGGGAGGGACAAAATGAAGCAAATAAATACAAAAATACAAATAAAATGCATTCAGCTGTTGTGGTAAAGCGCCGGCCAATGAATCAGCAAAATAAATTCTCCCAAGAGATGAACAAACATGATATTTCAGCGGGAAGCGACAGGAAGGGCGAGGGGTTTAGCTGTCGTAAAGTTCAAAGCTTCTGAGCATAAAAACGGAGGGGGAAAAAATCTGGTCTTTAGTTTATGCCATGTGATGAAAAACACACAAGAACACACCTTGCACACATGTCCCGGGGTTTAGTGCTGTAGATATACAACCTTGTATATGAGGGTATTACAGTGAGATTTGGAAGTGCAAGTATCTTCCAGCACACTGTCAACACGCTAAGTGCTACTCTACGTGATTTATACATCTGTGTACAGCGCGCTACCTGTAATAGTAAAACATGCAGCTATATCCTGATTAGACACATATAAAAACCATGAACTGTGAACCCTGTAATGGAGTCATATACTGTACAATACGGCAGGTATTTCACATGTGATGTTGGAACCATCTATGATACATAAGAAATGTGATTTTGTGAGTAATTGTAATTATTTTCATTTGGTTTAGCGTTCCCTGACGTAGCTCTGGAATAAATACATGGATTAAGGTTGGTCTGGTCTTAATTTACCTGATTGAATTTACTGAGTGTCCTTTTTGGATATGATCAAGTAAAAACTGAGCCTGGTCAAAGCCACATTTACCAAATGTTTTATTGTAAATAGTTAGTAATTAGGTAAATGTATGCTCTTATTGTAAAACATTTTATCAACTCAAACGTGTAAGAGCCAAGCGCGTGGTCTATGAAGCTTTGGGGTGAGAGCTGATTGGCTGTGTAACGCAGGGTGTACACTCTGGGTGCAACTCTGGGACCCCCGAGGGTTAATTGCAGATTGCCTATTACACAAACTCCGGTCCGGTGCTGGACGTTTTTGACAAACGCCAGGCAGATTCATCTGTTTTTGAATGACCTGGAGGCGATCAGACCACTGCAGTCTCAGTCAGTGTAACAGGGCACATTGATTTTAAGCGACCCGGCGTAAGCGTGGTCCGCCCTGCTTTACTTTTCTGTGTAAGGCCACAGTTATTTTATTACTTGATTATTTATTGAAACATTTTTTTCTTTGCACTCTTCTCTTTTGTTTGTGATTTTATTAGTTTAGAAAATCAGTTGGATTGATAATTTTTAATTTAGTTAATTTTATTGTATTTCTGTTTCTGTAATTTCTTTGTGATTTGAATGCATTTTTCCTGCTGTGTGAAGCACTTTGAATTGCCTTGTGTATGAAATGTGCTCTACAAATAAACTTGCCTTGCCTACTTGGTTTACGGATCCGCCGCACTTAGATTATTGATTTCTACAATATAAATTAAAATAAATTAATGTATGTATATATATTTTATAAAGTACCGCCGACAAGGCAAAATAGCATTGAATTAAATATAAAAAGCGGTATTAAGTCAAAAGATAAGAGCGCGTGAAGCAATTTTTCGTCAGAATCCTGCGTGAGTCTGCGTGCAGTCCCGGGAGAGCATGAGAAGACGCGCGCGCCCGTTTCCGTGTCTGCTACGTGCAGCGCTAACTCCTTTATATCGCAAATACACATTTTAAACCCTTTTACCACATTTTATCCAGCGCGTTTTGCCATGACTAAGGCTGCACACTTAGAAGCGTCTGTTCTACCGATGCAAAACACGCTAAATCTACTGTTACACTAACCTGGGCGTCACGTCTCCCCCCCCTCTCCTCCCTGCGTTTTGGGTAAACAAGGAAATTGAAATTATATTTATATTTTGCCCACCTGTTCAATATATTTAATTTAAAAATCCGTAAACCAAGTAATAAAATAACTGCGCCTAAGAGCTGCTTTAGTCAATGACGAGCACTAGTGTCATTCTTTTGCAACTTATAGAGCAAGATCTTTGAGATGGCATTGGCACTTAATAGGAAAAAGAATAATAAAGATACAACTAGACATATGTGGCTAAATACAGTGACTTTTCAGGCTATACATGAATCGGTGCTTGTTTTCTGACATTAAGTGAAAGGTCAGAGCATGTTTCACACCCTCGGCTGCAGATGGGCTCACGTGAGGTGAAGCAGCGCGACAGATCACACGGCAGAAAGACAAATACTATACACAACAAGCGATACCTCATTGCCTTTAACATTTCACACAGTTCACAAGTATTGAAAATCAAATATTTCGAACCGTCACGCACATGCAAACTGTGACTGTGAAAATACATTTGGTTCCCGGAGGTTAATCAAACTTTGTCACGTTTGATTTCTCACAAAATAGTGTCACTAAATAACTTAATAATAACTTAACAAGTAAAAAAACGGCATAAATTAAACATTGTTAAAACAAAATCTTATGAACTTTTTTTTACTAATAATAGTTTCCCTCGCAGATTTTAATCAGTTTTTTTTGGTTTTGGTTGTAAAGATTTTAACATAAGCTTATCATGAGTTATCTTATTAGACTGAAAATGAAAATAAAAAAATATATTACTGTTCATTCATAACTTAACCTAAACAAGGCCAGACCAATTGGTGGTTTTCTCAACTTCCAAAACTGAGGAACATTTGAGTTATGATAAGGAACGAGCTGGTTTTGTGTATTTAGCAAAACATGCTCTGACACAAACTCCTTGGCTGAGGTTTTGCAGTTGCCTAATTTCTTGGCCAGCGTCCAAGCGCAGAGGGAAGCGCTGCCTTGACAGGTTAAATGGTTCCCATAACACACAGATACATTACTTTGGCAGAGGCTGAGTATTTTGGTGGAGCAGTTTGGAGAGCCGCAGCCTTCTCTCTCGTCTTACTTCAAGGAAACAACACATAATTGGTCCGGGCACTTTGCTGTTAGTACTGTACAACTCGTGTACTAGGATGTCCGCTATCTTTAGGGATGAATGGCTTCCTGTGGAAATGAAAGGGCAAGAACGCGCTACGAACGCTAGGAACAAAGAAGGTTGTAACAATGAGCAAAGAGAAAAGTCGAACAAAAGCGCTTGTAGAAAGAAGACCTCCCGTAATGGTGAAAATAAAGTGTCCAGACTTTCAAATTCAGCGAGAAATACGCTTTCACCACAAAAACGACATGTAATGCAACAAAAAAGCAGAAATAAAAACATAGCCATTCAATAATTTACTTTTCACAATAAAAGCTTTAAGCATTTCTAGCTTCTTTTTAGCTTTTTTCTTTATTATCTGATGTATTATGATATGTATTTGTTTATTTAAAGACATTCAATAGGTGTGTGGGTTTTCCTTTCCGACAAACTGTCATTTTATTCAGCTGTATTTAAGCGTTGAGAGATGAAGGCTGCATCCCATCACCACCACATCTCACTCCAGAATCGATAAGAGCCCCCACGACATTGTGAATGGCTGGCCTATCATCCTTCACCATTTACAGCGTGTGATGTGCCATGAACCGTGAAATTAATAAATAGCATGCTCAGTAATTGCCTGGAAACCAAACACTGTGGCAGAAGCGTCGTATAAAAATCGGCAGCATCAGACAGGCTTTCTAATAAGTTGTCACGTTATTGTCGGTGACCTTCAAGCAATTAAACTGCTCAGGTGTACACATGGTTTCCCCTGGAAACGATGCCTTTTGGTGACCATTTCAATGCAATTTCCAACATATTACAGATGATTGTTTTTCCTCCTGATCTCAAATGCATGAACAATAGAAGTCGAAGGCATAAATTGCTCAATTTTAACTCAAACAAATCAATATGCGCTTTCATTTTTGTATGAATTAATGACAAATACAATATACCAGTGCCTTTTAGAGTCTTTGTTTTAATGCGTTATATATAATCCATTGCCTTTTAATGCCCTGATTTAAATGGAAGAGGCCAGATTGGGGGGAGGGTCATATTGAAGAACTAATTTGATGGGAATACAGGAGAACTCTATTAAGACACAAGGGTCATCATTAAAAACCACGGATGGAGAGAGTCTGAGAGAGAGAGAGAGTCTGAGAGAGAGAGGGAGAGAGAGAGAGAGAGAGGGAGTCTGAGAGAGAGAGGGAGAGTCTGAGAGAGAGAGAGAGTCTGAGAGAGAGAGGGAGAGTCTGAGAGAGAGAGAGAGTCTGAGAGAGAGAGGGAGAGTCTGAGAGAGAGGGAGTCTGAGAGCGAGAGGGAGAGTCTGAGAGAGAGGGGGAGAGTCTGAGAGAGAGGAGGGAGAGTCTGAGAGAGAGGAGGGAGAGTCTGAGAGAGAGAGAGAGAGAGAGAGAGAGAGAGAGAGAGAGTCTGAGAGAGAGATGGAGAGTCTGAGAGAGAGGGGGAGGGAGTCTGAGAGAGAGAGGGAGAGTCTGAGAGAGAGAGGGAGAGTCTGAGAGAGAGAGGGAGAGTCTGAGAGAGAGAGGGAGAGTCTGAGAGAGGGAGGGAGAGTCTGAGAGAGAGAGGGAGAGTCTGAGAGAGAGAGGGAGAGTCTGAGAGAGAGGGGGAGGGAGTCTGAGAGAGAGAGGGAGAGTCTGAGAGAGAGAGAGAGTCTGAGAGAGAGGGGGAGAGTCTGAGAGAGGGAGAGTCTGAGAGAGAGAGGGAGAGTCTGAGAGAGAGAGGGAGAGTCTGAGAGAGAGAGGGAGAGTCTGAGAGAGGGAGGGAGAGTCTGAGAGAGAGAGGGAGAGTCTGAGAGAGAGAGGGAGAGTCTGAGAGAGAGGGGGAGGGAGTCTGAGAGAGAGAGGGAGAGTCTGAGAGAGAGAGAGAGTCTGAGAGAGAGGGGGAGAGTCTGAGAGAGGGAGAGTCTGAGAGAGAGAGGGAGAGTCTGAGAGAGAGAGGGAGAGTCTGAGAGAGAGAGGGAGAGTCTGAGAGAGAGAGGGAGAGTCTGAGAGAGAGAGGGAGAGTCTGAGAGAGAGAGGGAGAGTCTGAGAGAGAGAGAGAGAGTCTGAGAGAGAGAGGGAGAGTCTGAGAGAGAGGGGGAGGGAGTCTGAGAGAGAGAGGGAGAGTCTGAGAGAGAGAGGGAGAGTCTGAGAGAGAGGGGGAGGGAGTCTGAGAGAGAGAGAAAGTCTGAGAGAGAGGGGGAGAGTCTGAGAGAGGGAGAGTCTGAGAGAGAGAGGGAGAGTCTGAGAGCGAGAGGGAGAGTCTGAGAGAGAGAGGGAGAGTCTGAGAGAGAGAGGGAGAGTCTGAGAGAGAGAGGGAGAGTCTGAGAGAGAGGGGGAGGGAGTCTGAGAGAGAGAGGGAGAGTCTGAGAGAGAGAGGGAGAGTCTGAGAGAGGGAGAGAGTCTGAGAGAGAGAGGGAGAGTCTGAGAGAGAGAGAGAGTCTGAGAGAGAGAGGGAGAGTCTGAGAGAGAGAGGGAGTCTGAGAGCGAGAGGGAGAGTCTGAGAGAGAGGGAGTCTGAGAGCGAGAGGGAGAGTCTGAGAGAGAGGGGGAGAGTCTGAGAGAGAGGAGGGAGAGTCTGAGAGAGAGGAGGGAGAGTCTGAGAGAGAGAGAGAGAGAGAGAGAGAGAGAGAGAGAGAGAGAGTCTGAGAGAGAGATGGAGAGTCTGAGAGAGAGGGGGAGGGAGTCTGAGAGAGAGAGGGAGAGTCTGAGAGAGAGAGAGAGAGAGAGAGAGTCTGAGAGAGAGGGGGAGAGTCTGAGAGAGGGAGAGTCTGAGAGAGAGAGGGAGAGTCTGAGAGAGAGAGGGAGAGTCTGAGAGAGAGAGGGAGAGTCTGAGAGAGGGAGGGAGAGTCTGAGAGAGAGAGGGAGAGTCTGAGAGAGAGAGGGAGAGTCTGAGAGAGAGGGGGAGGGAGTCTGAGAGAGAGAGGGAGAGTCTGAGAGAGAGAGAGAGTCTGAGAGAGAGGGGGAGAGTCTGAGAGAGGGAGAGTCTGAGAGAGAGAGGGAGAGTCTGAGAGAGAGAGGGAGAGTCTGAGAGAGAGAGGGAGAGTCTGAGAGAGGGAGGGAGAGTCTGAGAGAGAGAGGGAGAGTCTGAGAGAGAGAGGGAGAGTCTGAGAGAGAGGGGGAGGGAGTCTGAGAGAGAGAGGGAGAGTCTGAGAGAGAGAGAGAGTCTGAGAGAGAGGGGGAGAGTCTGAGAGAGGGAGAGTCTGAGAGAGAGAGGGAGAGTCTGAGAGAGAGAGGGAGAGTCTGAGAGAGAGAGGGAGAGTCTGAGAGAGAGAGGGAGAGTCTGAGAGAGAGAGGGAGAGTCTGAGAGAGAGAGGGAGAGTCTGAGAGAGAGAGAGAGAGTCTGAGAGAGAGAGGGAGAGTCTGAGAGAGAGGGGGAGGGAGTCTGAGAGAGAGAGGGAGAGTCTGAGAGAGAGAGGGAGAGTCTGAGAGAGAGGGGGAGGGAGTCTGAGAGAGAGAGAGAGTCTGAGAGAGAGGGGGAGAGTCTGAGAGAGGGAGAGTCTGAGAGAGAGAGGGAGAGTCTGAGAGCGAGAGGGAGAGTCTGAGAGAGAGAGGGAGAGTCTGAGAGAGAGAGGGAGAGTCTGAGAGAGAGAGGGAGAGTCTGAGAGAGAGGGGGAGGGAGTCTGAGAGAGAGAGGGAGAGTCTGAGAGAGAGAGGGAGAGTCTGAGAGAGAGAGGGAGAGTCTGAGAGAGGGAGGGAGAGTCTGAGAGAGAGAGGGAGAGTCTGAGAGAGAGAGGGAGAGTCTGAGAGAGAGAGAGAGTCTGAGAGAGAGGGGGAGAGTCTGAGAGAGAGAGGGAGAGTCTGAGAGAGAGAGGGAGAGTCTGAGAGAGAGGGGGAGAGTCTGAGACAGGGAAGGAGAGTCTGAGAGAGAGAGGGGGAGTTTGAGAGAGAGGAGGAGAGTCTGAGAGAGAGAGGGAGAGTCTGAGAGAGAGAGGAAGGGAGTCTGAGCGAGAGAGGGAGAGTCTGAGAGTCTGGAAGAGAGAGAGAAAGAGAGTCAGAGATAGTCAGAGACAGGTAGGGAGGGAGGGAGAGAGGGAAAGAGTCTGAGCGAGTTAGAGAGAGAGGGAGAGTCTGGAAGAGAGAGAGAAAGAGAGTCTGAGAGAGTCAGAGAGAGGGAGGGAGGGAGGAAGAGAGTCTGAGAGAGTCAGAGAGAGGGAGGGAGGGAGGAAGAGAGTCTGAGAGAGTCAGAGAGAGGGAGGGAGGGAGGAAGAGAGTCTGAGAGAGAGGGAGAGAAAGTCTGAGAGAGAGCGGGAAAGCGAGTCTGGAGAGAAAGGGAGAGAAAGGGAGAGAGAGACAGACACAAAGAGTGGGTGAAAAAGGGATGAAAAAGCCATGGTCATTAAACCGAAACAAAAGTAAGATCATGGGAAATATGTAGAAATTGGTTCATTTTATCATATAAACCAACTTTATTGAAAATATGTAAAAAGAGAAAACTGTCCGTCTACAAAAGCTCCTTTTATAAGCTTGTAAATTCCACATTTAGTCGGGAGGCCATGTGCGTGTTTTAATGTTCCAACAGCATTTTATTAAAGACAGTTAATAAATGGCGGCAGACTGTCTGTGTGAAGTCACCGCTGCTGTGGGATTCATTCCGTGTAATGTCCATGTCCAACCATAAAGAATTATAAACTCTCCCAAAATGTCCTAACTAGGGAAAACGAGCAAACAATTACAGAAAAAATCTTGAATATTATCATGTTAGTCAGTCAAATGCGCTTACAAAATATTACAATGTATTTGCGTTGGCTTTTAACACAAGATAAGCTGTATTTTGATCTGTACGTATCTGAAAGTAGATTTTGTACCGTTTTTTTGTCGTTTTTTGTACCATTTATTGCGCACATGAAGCTCTTTCTGCTGCTAATGTTGTTGTAAATGTGCTACAGATATAAAATTGACAGTGACATTAAGTCTTGGCTGAAAACAAAATGCAAAACTGTAACTAAGCACATAAAGCTTCAACTAAACTGTTTGTTGTATTCAGACACGTTCTCCAATTGTACGAATAAAACCTCTAGTTTTCCCGGCATAACAAAACAGTCCCATAAGCAGAGTAATATATGCGACCCAAAACAGCCCAACACAATTGCAGAAGGATCTACGGCAACCAGAACATGACAAAAAACCATGTCACAAGAGCGCAGTTTGTGTCAATGGAAAAATGCGATGGGCTTTTGAATAAATATTGCGTCGTTACATCTTGGATTGAGAACTGGTTTCATAAATTGCCTTAACTGGCCTCTAAGACGTATGCGGCCATTTCCAGTTTGCGGCCGGCTCCGGGCGAGCTGGAGGCGAATAACTCACCGGACACACACGCGGACAGTAAGGTCACGCTCGACTCTGGACGGTCAAACGGGATCCGGTTCGTTGGATTTCCGCGACGTGTTTACGCCAATAGAGCGGTCGTTATTAAATCATGCAAAAATGGCAAAGGAAAAGGGGGTCATTTTGACATAAGCGGTGAAGCAAGGGCGTAAAACATCCCATTTATTTTACCAAGGATCAAGTGTTCCTGCTTATCACACTTAGCAGGCATTAGTACATCATGTTAGTGTCTGGCATCGGAGTGTTTCGTGCCTCTGTCATGCCAAGCTTTTTAGGGAAGAACTCCAACGCGACAAAAAACAAAACAAACACAAAAAACCTGCTAGAATGAAAAGAAATTAAAAATAAAAAAAATTTAAAAAGCGTAACCGAACAACTGCAAATAAATAAGACGTACAACATTGGCTTTTGCTAAATAAACCGTATTTTCTGGAGTATAAGTCGCACCAGCCAAAAAAAAAAAAGCATAATAGAGAAGGAAAAAACATATATAAGTTGCACTGGAGTATAAGTATATATATATTTTTTGGGTAAATTTATTTGATACAATCCAAAACCAAGAACAGACATTTCAACAGCTACATGAGGCACAGACAACAAACTGTGGTAAGTGTCTGGTATGTTAACGTAACATATTAGCAGTTATTCAGATAACTATAGCATAAAGAACATGCTAACAAGTTTACCAAAGCATCAGTATTACCTCAAATCACTAAATCCATTGAATTCTTCTTCCTCTGTGTCACAACTCTGCAAACTCCGGAGGTAGAGGAAGTGCTGTAGAGATTCTTCTTCTGTGTCGCTTAGAGCCTAGAGCGCCCTCTTGTGGTGGTCAGGGTGAAAATAATCAAAATGTGACATACGGTAGCCAGTGTGAAAATAATGAATAATATCACATATAATCACTCTGGAGTATAAGTATATAAACTATGAAAACTGTAATAAGGCGAAAACTTGCTCTACCTTTACTAGTAATATTATGCCATCTTTGTCATATACAGTTAATATTGATACACATAGATCTACAATTAGCTGGTATGTGCATTTATACAAACATATGACGGTGTAGAGGCAGTATGTCAGGGTGGTCCTGTGGAATAAACAGCAGATGGTGTTTAGGTGACTACAAGATGTACAACTTGTGTATTTTAAGCGCGCATTCGACGTGATTCCAGCGCTTTTCCAACTTTTCTTTCAGCCATTGCCGTGTGCCGTTTTAAGTTGTGAGTAAACACGTTTTACATATATCTTATTGAATTAATTCTTCATACTTCTTGGATTAATTTCATCTTGGCATTGAACTCGTCATAGTTTGATGGCTACATATTCTGGGAAATGTGTTGTTGTTGTATAAGAAGACAAAAGGAAGATCCAACTAAAGAGATATAGACTTGAAGTAATCAGAAATAATGTTAATCACAGTTATTAGTTTGAATTAAAATTGTAAATATACTGTATATGATCAATTCAATGCATCTGGGTCTCATATTGTTCTATTTACACAGCTTTAAACTCTCTTCTTCTGAACTGAGCTTGTGTGAGCTGGCTTTGTGAGGGGTTTAAGATAAGATAAGATAAGATAAGATATTCCTTTATTGTCCCACATGGGGAAATTTCATTGGTGCAACGCAGGTAGATACAGAGGTAGATACAGAAGAACAGATCACTTATAGGAAGTATGAAAAACACTTTCAGTAGAAGATCTCCTATAAATAAATAAAAACTCCCATAGACAAATAAATAAATAAATACATAAATACCATTGCATGTGATCCCGACAGTAATTGCACATGAATATGTGTCACGACAGCACATAGATTGCACATGAATTTCACAGTAATTGCACATGAATTCCAACAGCAATTGCACATATGACAGAATTGCACATCAGTATTAGGTTAGGTCAGTATTGTGAGTGTTCAGTACTAACAGTTTTTGTTATAAAGTCTGACAGCAGCAGGAAGGAAAGACCTACGGAACCTTTCCTTCACACATCGAGGGTGGATCAGTCTCTCACTGAAGCTGCTCTCCAGAGTGGACAGAGTGTCCTGCAGGGGGTGACACTCATGGTCCAGCATAGATGTGAATCTAGCCAGGACCCTCCTGTCCCCCACCTCCTGCACCGAGTCCAGAGCACAGCCCAGGACGGAGCTGGACTTCTTGATGACTCTGTCCAGCCTCTTCCTCTCCCTCTCTGTGATGCTGCTGCTCCAGCAGGCCACACCGTACAGGAGGGCTGATGCCACCACAGAGTCGTAGAAGGTCTTCAGGAGTGGCCCTGTCACTCCAAAAGACCTGAGTCTCCTCAGGAGGTAGAGCCGACTCTGGCTCTTCCTGTACAGTGTGTCTGTGTTATGAGTCCAGTCCAGTTTGTGGTTCAGATGAACACCCAGGTACTTGTATGAGTTCACTCTCTCAATGTCCCGTCCCTGGATGTTCACTGGTGAGGGGGCAGTGGGGTGGCGTCTGCGGAAATCCACCACCATCTCCTTGGTCTTCCCCGCGTTGATGAGGAGGTGGTTCCGCTGACACCAGTCCACAAAGTCCTGCGCCAGTCCTCTGTACTCCTCGTCATCGTCGTCCGTGATGAGTCCGATGATGGTAGAGTCGTCAGAGAACTTCTGCAGGACACAGCTGTCCGTGTCATGTCTGAAGTCTGCAGTGTAAAGGGTGAAGAGAAAGGGCGCGAGGACAGTGCCCTGGGGCGCCCCCACACTGCAGGTCCGAGTGTCAGACACACAGTTCCGGGCTCTCACAAACTGGGGTCGGTCTGTGAGGTAGTCCAGGATCCACTCTGCCAGGTCATACTCCACACCAGCCGTCTCCAGCTTGTCCCTCAGGAGCAGCGGCTGGATGGTGTTGAAGGCGCTGGAAAGATCGAAGAACAGAATCCTCACAGAGCTGCCAGGCTTTTCCAGGTGAGAGAGAGAGCGGTGCAGCAGGGAGATGACAGCGTCCTCCACTCCGATGCCAGACCGATATGCAAACTGCAGCGGGTCCATGGCTGAGCTCACGGTGGAGCGGAGGTGGTCCAGGACTAGCCGCTCCAGTGTCTTCATCAGGTGGGACGTGAGAGCCACTGGCCTGAAGCTGTTGAGGTCTTTGGGGCGCGGTGTCTTAGGCACAGGTACCAGACAGGAGGTCTTCCAGACCTGTGGTACCACCCTCAGCTTCAGGCTAATGTTGAAGACATGCTCCATAACTCCACACAGTTCATCTGCGCAGGACTTAAGGAGCCTGGCTGGGGCTGATGCCATCAGGTCCTGCTGCCTTCCTCACTTTAATCCTCTTCAGCTCACTCCTCACCTGTGCTGCTGTGACAGTCAGTGGTTGGCAGGGGGACCGTGTGCTGGGGGGATGGGTGAGTCCAGGCGAAGTGGGGAGCTGATGGTCCGGGGCGGAGAAATGAAGAGGAACGGATGCAGGGCATTGTCCAGCTGTGGAAGAGGGAGCATGCAGCTGTGCAGGGGGAGGGGCGGGTGACTGATCAAACCTCAAGAAGTGAGCATTTAAATCATTCACCCACTGTAGATCCCCCTCTGTCTGGGCAGGGGGGATTTTGAAGCCCGAGATGGTTTTCAGGCTCCTCCACACTCCCTGAATGTTCTTTTGCTGCAGCTGCTCCTCCATCCTCCTCTTGTAGCCGGCCTCAGCCTGCCTGATCTTCCTCCTCAGCTCCTTCTGCACAGTCCTCAGCTCCTCCTTCTTCCCTGACCTGAAGGCTCTCTTCTTCTCCTTCAGCAGAGCCTTCAGTTCACGGTTAATCCATGGCTTGTTGTTTGGAAAACACCGCACCGTCCGGGAGGGAACAATGTTCTCAAAACAGAAGTTGATGTAGTCCGTGATGCACTCTGTGATGGTGTTGATGTCCTCCCCATGTGGGTCATAAAGCTCAGTCCAGACAGTGGTGCTGAAGCAGTCCCTCAGAGCCTCCTCGCTCTCAGCAGACCACATCCTCACCTCACGGGACACCACAGGCTGCCTGCGCACGATGGGTTCATACACAGGCCTCAGATGTACAAAGTTGTGGTCCGAGCTGCCCAGGGGAGGGAGGGGGGAAGAAGAATAAGCCTCCTTGGTGTTGGGAAAAAACAAGTCCAATGTTCTATTCTCTCTGGTGGGGCAAGTAACATACTGGGTGTATGTTGGTAGAACAGAAGAGGGAGAAGCGTGGTTAAAGTCACCAGAGATGAGGAAGAGAGCCTGTGGATGCTGTGTTTGCAGCCTACAAGTGCAGGAGAGCAGTGCTTCACTATTTTGAAAAACAAAGAACGAAAATCCTAGGTAAATAGTATGTGCGTCTCTTGTTTAAATGTACACATCTTTTTTTGCTTTATCAGAGTGTTGCTGCAAGTTTCCCACCTCGACCCAGGTCACTCTCGCTCTCAATATCCTTTTGTTTTTTACCTGGTTACATAGAGGTTTAATAAATAATAAAAATACCTCTCGGATCTCGAAACAAATGATGGTAAATTTGGTAGACAATGTTTTATTTAGGACACAAGCAGGCTTTATTGCATTGTATACGAGTTTTTCCAACGGCAGGCAAGTATGATTTATTAGGCAATACTGAGATATCTTTGTAAAATAGTCATTACTTTCTACCTGTGTATATATACTTCTTTACATCTCCTCCATGGATGTAGCACATGTCAGGTTTGAATGGTCCTTGTCTTTGGATAAACCTCATTTCTTTTGAATACTATCAGAATCCATTTCACCATCGGCGTGTACATGTATTTGCCGATGTTTTTTTTCTGAGATTGATGTAACATTAAGTGGAAGAAGTGCCAGAAAAAGGACAGCATTTAAGTATTTTCGGAGTTCATTACCAGTGCACTTTGTTCTTTGGGAAACGAAAAAGCAACCTCTCATTTCTTAATTAGTCACCTTCTGTACCTGAGGGCCAGCCTGCCACGCTCAAGTGATTGATGGAAGGGGACTATGATTACTGATGAGAATTATAAATACTTTTTAATTAATGGGAGGCCCTCATCTGTAATTGTCTTCCCAGGTAAGTAACTAGTGCCAGGTCTTACGCTCAATCATCGATCATGCGTAAATCACTCTCTCCTTAATTTAAGAGAATATTTTGGTCTAAATATTATGATGCGGGTAAAAGGACCAAGGATGCAAGGATTTAGGACTCAGTATTAAACAATAACATACATGGACTGGGATTTTGCGTGTTGCTCATGGTAAAACGCAACATTAATCGAAAATTGTTTCCTAAAAGTAACAGGTTCGTTTGACTTTTTGTTCAAAACTGCCGAACTGGCCGGGGTAGTTTATTTTGAGTTGTAATACAAGTACGGGTAAGAGAATGAGGCGGGAACACGGTAATAACATGGCTAAAAGTTCATAAAAGTAGATTTTATGTTATATGTCACCTTGAAGACCAGTTAAATCCACAGCGAAAAGTGGTCCAAAAAATAATGAGTGGTGAACAAGCAACAAGTAACGTCCTTGCAACATAAAGGATCAGCAGAAGGCCTGTAGTTCAGTCTCTGTTGTTGTGTCAATGGGCTAAACACATCATTATGTCAGTATCATTACATTAATTTGGCTGTGATTGTCAGTGGAGGAGCAGTCAGCCACTCTTCCGCCAGTGTGCCCCAGGACAGCTGTGGCACGGACAAATATAACTACCGTATTTTCATAGTTTTGACTGAGGTGCGACTTATATTTATACTTATACTCCGGAGCGACTTATATGTGATATTATTTGTTATTTTCACACTTGCAACCGCATTTCATACTCCAGTGCAATTTATATATGTTTTTTTCTTCTCTACTATGCATTTTTTTGGCTGGTGCGACTTATACTCCAGTGCGACTTATAGTCCGGAAAAAAAACGGTACATAAGAAGTGAAAATTTTGAGTTTTAGAGATTAGAGATTTGCTTAATCCCTGTGACCGTTGGTTCATCTGCCTCCAGAGCTGCTGTTGTGTTTTTTTGCCTTGACAAAAATAAATTGAATTTGAAATAAACGCATAAATAATGTACCAGATTGTGCGTCGAACGTGTGTCAAGAACTGCACAGTATAATAGAGGTTATATTGCTTTGCCTGGATTGTTTCACAGTCTGACATTACATGTGTATCATCATGTACAGGTCAGATCTGTGAAGAGGCAATCCTGCACAAAGTAAGAATGCATGTTTGTCAAGGTTTACCGTACACTTCAAATGGAATAAAAAAAAAAGTGGGAGAGGTTGCACTTATTGTACTAAAATACATTCATGATAATCATATTTAATTTTTTGCTATGTATTTATTTATTTTTCTTGGTTTAGCCATTTTTTGGTATATAATGTTACTTTCAAACCGTAAACACTAAGAAATTCGATAACATAGCAACCAACTTACGTCACAGAAATTGATCAAATGTGTTTGCAGCGTGTAAATTCTGGTGAACTTTTGGCTTCATTCTCTGCTCAACTTGCTGTCATTTTCAACTTTTCTTCACAAACTGCTACTCTATCGGTGTAAAATCATCATTTATATTCACCACAAGTTTAATCCCGTCAAATCAAAATGACAAAATCATAAAATACATAAAGCTTGAATGCCTTACTGCGAACCATTCCAACCTGAACAATATAGATCGCTGCATAAAGGTTGGTCATGGTTACATGCTTCGTAACAAAATGAACACAAAAAAAAGCGTAAAGGAATTGCGTGTTGAAGGGCGAGAGAGAGTCTGAATGGCTGAGTGCAAAGAAAGATGGTGATGCTGCACGGTACTCTTCAATAACCAGGGCATCAGAGGTCTCGGAAACTAGACATGAGCAACCCAGTGGACACTAGAGGGAGGGCAATGGGGTCACGCGGCTCAGAAGAGGAAGACATACAGTGTCGCACCCACAAAAGATTGATGTGTTTCCCAGGCAATCTACGAGCCCATAAAAAAGGGCACGGTCTTGTGTGCGAGCTTAAAAACCAACCAGGGAATTGGTGTACAAAAGTTCATCTTCTGCTGTCATAACACTGCGGCGTGACAACATAACCTAATAACATCGCAGGTGGAACGACCGCGTTTTTCATTCAAGGCAGGGATTGAAAATGTTTACTTCATTCATACAAAGAGGGAGTGTATTCTTTAGTGGAATGTTTGGGAAATTAACAAACCGTTGTGGGTGAGAGATGTCAAATGTGGAGTCACACAGTCGCTTTCAAAGGTAGTGACGCTGTCGGACGCAATTCAAAACCTGTGTTTACTGCTGAAAGCTCATCACATTCCACCCATATGATGAAGCAAACTGATAGATGAAGCAAACTGTCACGTTCATGTATGAGTTCAATTGTTGATTTCTTTTGATAACACTTTCCCACAAAAAGATGCCTTTGAATTATTACCAGTGTATTTGGTAAAAATGTTCAAACCGCAAAGGGAGGAAGTAGGTATTTCACAAGACATTTTTGAATTTGCATTATAATAATAATAATAATAATAATAATAATAATAATAATAACTTTTATTTATATAGCACTTTTCAGTGACCCAAAGACGCTGAACATATATAAAAAAGGGGGGGTCTTTACAGACAGGGGGGAAAACACGTACAATACACATTAATATACAGATAAAATGAACAAGACAGAAGAAGTAGAGAGAAAAAAGATGGGGATGTAACAGGGGGTAGAAGAGTAGGCAATGGGGTAGAGGAGGCTAGGGGTAGGGGAGGTCATAGGCTTGGGTGAAGAGGTATGTTTTTAGGCGGGATTTGAATGTTGTGAGTGAGGGAGAGTGGCGGACAGGTTGGGGGAGGGAGTTCCAGAGTCGGGGTGCTGGTCGGGAGAATGCTCTGTCGCCAAAAGTTTTGAGTCGGGATGTTGGTGCAGCCAGGGTGAGAGAGGAGGAGGATCGGAGAGCTCGGGAGGGGCGGTGGGGGATGAGGAGGTCAGACAGGTAGGGGGGGGGGGCAAGGTGGTGAAGAGCTTTGAAGGTGAGGAGGAGTATTTTAAAGTTTATGCGCTGCTTGATGGGGAGCCAGTGGAGAGAGCGGAGAACGGGAGTGATGTGATCACGGGACCGGGTGTGGGTGAGGAGGCGGGCAGCGGAGTTTTGGACCATTTGGAGTCTATGGAGGGAATGGGAGGAGATGCCAGTGAGGAGGGAGTTGCAGTAGTCGAGGCGGGAGGAGATGAAGGCATGGATGAGGGATTCAGCAGCGGGGAGGGTGAGGCAGTGTCGGATTTTGGCGATGCGGCGGAGGTGGAAGTATGAGGTCTTGACGATGTGGCTGACTTTTCACAACCAGTGTTTATAAAATAGTGGAGATTTGTTTCACATTTACCCTGGGCATTCTGAGCAAGCCTGAGCATTCAGCCCACTTACACATGCAAAGCAGGTTGTGCACATGCGGGGCACGTTGTACACATGCGGGGCAGGCCGTACACATGCGGGGCACGTTGTGCACATGCTGGGTAGGTTGTGCACATGCGGGGCACGTGTGCACATGCTGGGCAGGTTGTGCACACGTAGGGCAGGTCGTGTACTTGAGACGCAGCTAAAGAATGAATCCAAATAGCGCTAAATTCCAACTTCAAGTTTGTTTATGGGACCCCACCAGCTCAGCAGAGAAAGAGACAATGTTGCAACTTTGGTTCCCAATTGAACCTAGTCCGTTTACATCTGCATTGTGAATGTGACATAAGAAAGAAAATACTAGTCCCCAGCAGCATTGGTCTAAGATGGATCAATCACAGAAGACCAATTCCACTATGTCTGCAGTGACAAACCAAATAAATGAAAAAAATAAATAAAAGAGATACATATTTCTGTTGCACTCAGAAGCAACACTTAAATAGCCCTAAATCAAAGCTATCTGCTATTTTACATGCAACATTGTACAACTCTTTAAAATAGGTTTGTTTTTGTTTTTTTGTTCTTTATTCTTTTAACTTATTACGGGTTAATCTCATGAGGGCTTAGATAGCGACCGCTCTCTGAAGATTAAATATTTGGCTTTGAAACACACTCCGCGTTTTAAATCCAAATGTTTCATCTTAAGACTTACAAGTTGTTGTTTTTTTTTACACCTACTCATGTTGATAGATATAAAACCCAAGGTAATTTCCACAGACTCTTAAATACTTCTCAAGTCCATTTGCATGTACGGTTGTGCCGCACCAGGGCACAAAAGCAGGCTGAGCATTTAAACACCTCTTTTAGGACTTTCAGGGCCATTGCGTCTCCCGCAGGTCTCCCATTCACATCAAAGACCAGTTGAATTGTATGTCACTCTGGTGGAGGACAGTTGCACAAGCGGCTTCAAAGCTCGTTACAATTATGAATGCAATGATAACGTCAAAACATGCAAGAGACTATAAAGAGGAAGGGCTTTTGATTATGCAATGTTAATGAAGAAAAATGAAAATGCTCAATCTTAAACAGCTCATCCCACTTTGTAGAGTAGTCTTTTTTATACCAATTTATACAACAGCATTCATTTTTAACCTTTAGTTCATGTGTTGTTTTTTTTCAAAGTGTCCACATTTTTTTTGAAAGAGCTGGAAAACACTTTCATGTAAAATTATGGTTAAATTGAGATTTCTTTTTTATTTATCTTACCAATTCCATTCAAATGCATTTTCATTAACATTTATTTAAATTTTGCTTTTGCTAGTTTTGTTTATTTACATTTAACAGTGTCAAAAAAAAATTGAGATACATTTTTGAGACATTTGGAAAAGACGTTGTTAAAATGATGGTGAAACTGCATTATTACAATTCTTTGGACAATTTGTATTCACCCGCATCTATGTTTACATTTATTTTACATGTATTTTAATTATATTTAGACCCATTGTACCAACATTGTCGATAGAGGGCTGGTAAACTGTAAGTTATCTAGTTTTGTCCGACACAGAAAACGAGGATGCTTCCCTTAAAACATCCTGATCCCTGCCGCAGTCCCATTCCCGTGATGCTTTCCCATGCTCCATTGCTTTATATGTCGTGTGAAGCAGAAGGGGCCTATTCCTGATTCAACACTGCCCCTGGTGGATACAACCCCACACTGCAGCTGACAGGCAACAGCTGCTGCAGCACTAGACTGTGGCATATGTTGAGGAGGGGAAGATGTTGCTTGGCTATATTTCCTGGAGCCCATATTGGTCCTGGCGCATAGAGGAGACTTGAACTCTTATCTGGGTAATGTGGTTAATCAATTAGAAGTCCTTGTCCCCCGGGGGTACTCACATTAACTTGAGTATAGGTTTTCACTTAGAGTGGATCAGTGATCTGCAGAGGCTCTCCCCTCCAGACTTTTTTCATTATCTAAAATGAGAGCATATTGAAGAAGGGCGCACAGGTGCAGGAGGTTGGCGCTGCGGTGGGGGAGTTTTTTGCACTAAAGCAGGTCACTTTCACACCGAGTGCGTCACCCACAGCCCCATGAGGTCTGGCTCAATCCATCAAACTGTGTAATACATCAACATCAGCTCTCTGCTTATATGAGAATGAATGGCCAAACAAAACTGGAAAAAATACCATGACGACGTGCTAAATGTCACCTACATGGCTGTCTTTTCTTGAGAGCAAAGTGGATGACAGTGGTTGTAGTCATAGAAGATCAGCTAATACTGAAAAGAAGTGACTGGAGCCATCTCAAAATATGTGTTGAATGTGAAAATTCAAAATGTACTTATTATTTAATCTAATATATTTTAAATGTTTCTTTCTTTGGGAATCTGAATCATCAGCTCTGTAGGTTAAAGAGCAACAGAACACTTCTTCCCTTAGTAAATGACTTAAAAAGTAAAAAGTTGAAATGCATTTTGTAGCAAACATACCGACATTGGTATTGAATGGATGATTGCAATCCTTTATTACTTGTTATCTTATCTACACATATTTATAAGAACAGGCCAAGGCCATGGAAAATAATGGCTTCAATCAGTGCTTGATTTGTAAATTAGACAAAACAAAAAGTGGCTTTGGGACGGGGTACAGATAAGGTCAAAACTTCACCCATAACTTATGTACACGCTCTCAAAAATGCTAAAATACAATGTAACTGCGCACCCATCCAACCCTGTTTTAACCTGTAATATTTGAGTGTGTTTTTGCGTCGCACTGGGATGTTCAGCCGACCTGCTGCAGCACTACAATCCTGCACATTCTCTCACAACAATGGGAAAAAGAGAGAACTGATCTTTTTCTGTTTCTGGGCCAAAACTCCCTCTGCACCTTGGGCCAACTAAGTCACTTTTTGTTTTTAAAAGTCTCCTTTAAAAACGCACCTTTTGGAACATGATTTGGAACGCTGACTGTAGTTGTTTTAAATGTGTGTATAATCTGTCATTTTACTTTTACACGATCTACAAACAAACTGGACTGAGGTACAAGCATCGCACAAAAAGTGACTAGACTGAAAAATGAATCATAAACGTAGAATATTTCCTCGAAAAGATTACACAGCATGTTTCTGTTCTCCTCGAAACAACATTTCAATATTATGGATAATTCAAGATCCCTCCCGTAGTGTTCGTGCCAATTTTGCTGCACACAAACCGTATTAGTAAGATGCGATGTTTAACCAACTGATGCTTTAGTTACCAGTCATTTTGCGCCCTGCTGCTCCCGTACCTCTGTAGTTTCTCCATCCTGAATCCTCCCTCCATCACCGGCTGCGGTTCTAGACTGCTCCCCATCGGACACTTCATCACAACAGCCGCGTGCAGCCCCGGAGATGTCTCGTGCTCCGGAGTGATGTAGTGGGCCACGCTAAGGCACCCTCTCGGCCACTATTATTAACCAGGCGCGCGTCTCATTTCTCAAGCCCTGCGAAGACACGCGTACACATATTCAGCGGGTTCACGTGGAAGAATGAGCGTGGCAACAAGTGCATGCGAGGACAGTCCTTTAGCATTTGAATTAATGAATTAGCAGCAGTGCATTACGGCAGAGACACTTTCGGTTCCGCCACTGCAGCGGCGAATGATAAAAGCAGTATTATTACCACAGTATGCAATATTCAAACAAGAGATTTGTCATCTAATAAAGAGAATTACATTTCACAGAACATGTATAATTCATTGCTATCAAGCTTAATCCAGTGTGCAGTGCCGCAGACACGGGCTGCAAATGAAGAGTGGAATTGCCTTGCATGATTCAAGCTACTGTAAATTAAAACTCAATTACATCATCTATTTAGAGAGATTCTATTCATTTGTCAAGGCGAGTCAAAGCCACTAAAGCATTCATGCTTATGCACAGGACATGGAATCTTCAAAAATGAGTGGTTTGTGAACTTTTCAAACAGTTACGAGTTGTGTTTTTGAGTACATCTTCAAACTGAAGAGGGCCTTGGGCTAGACACATTTTCTGTTTTTCAACACACTCCTGCATATCCTATTGTACATAGTTGTGTTGTCTATTATTTTCTGATTGCAAAGAAGTAGATTGCCTAGAGTTTGACAATGCCAATACCTGCAGAGGAAAGGACATTATTGAGAATTTTGGTTTTGAACACTTTATTCAAGGTAAAAAAAAAGTTACTTCTGACTTTACCTCGGCAAAAAGGTGCACAATGTGACTTTCCTGGTGGAAGGTCCAACTCTAACCGTGTCCAAGATGTTATTGCTTTGCCTGAAATGTTCCACAGTATACCATTACACTGGTATCCATGGAGACAAACACATGACACATAATAGTTGAAGGTGATACCTATGAATAGACGACCCTGCTCAAAATAAGAATGCATGATTTTTCGAGGTATTTTGAGCTATAAAAATGTACGTAATTAATGTAATAAACGCAAGCTAGATAAGTTTAATGTCATATTGTGAAACAGTACAGACAGAGCAACAACATCCCCATGGAGACAAGCAGCCCCTTCATCAAGAAAGGTTACATGTATTTGCACCTTTACATCTCCAATGTGGCCCAAACCAAAGCACACGCAGAACAAAATAAACAACAAGTCCATTGTTTGAGAGCTTCCTGTTTTGATCTCCAACTCTGAAGCATGATAAATGCTTATTTCACATTGCTTTGACACTCCTATCTTTTGACAGCCCATCAGTCTGTCCCTATCAGGAGAAATGCCATTCCTGGATGAGAAGCGAGAGCCTTCCAGTGGCGCGTATTGAATTCCTGTACCACCTAGTAGTGCTAACGCTGCTAGCTAGGAAACAGAGTAAATATAACTGCTCCCTCTGTAGCCCACCAAGCCATTGATTTATACATAGCCCAATGCAGCTGGGAGCTACAAATCTGAAGGGGAAGTCAGCTTATTCATAGAACAAAAATATAGTTGTTTCACACGTCTCGACGGATTTGATTCAGTATAGATGAGAGCTGTCAGGGCTGTGGTGGAGCCTTGTGGAGCCTGCTAGACACCAAATGCAGTGCAAGTCAGAACAACAATGGACTTTGATGACATTCTTCAAGTGCAATATAGATGTGCACGCGGGGGGTGTCTATACCATGCTGTTTTTACACTTTCGCCAGAAGAAGGGTGATGCACTGCAAACTTATCTGAGCTGTGTTCACAATTCAAATGTCAAATATGGATTAAGAGTCTGGTACCCGTCTGGCTCCGTAACAGAACATAAATTCACGCTTTATTCTACAGGCAAGTCAAACAAGGTCCTGGTCAGAAAGAGTATTTGGATGAGACGAGCAAGCAAACCTTTCCGGCAAAGTGTAGTTTGACCCGTGTAACTTTTTAAGCTGTCTAAAAGCTGTACATGAACACAAATAAGCAATAATCAATCAGAAATAACACTGTTTGTATAACCTTGAATGGCCAATGTTTATCCCAGTGTGACTTCCCCATAACATGTGTAAGTGTATCTAAGGGGCAAAGATTGATTTTCAGTTTTACTTCCAGTTAATTTCAAATAAATTGTAATATTTTTTACAAGATGCGCTTTCAAATGTTTTGGGAAAGTCACATTAGGCTAAAGCGCATCTTGTGAAAATACTACTTTTTGAATATTGTTTGAAATTAACAGTAAGTAAAACTGAATCTCAATCTTTGCTCCTTACTGCCCCAGTGAGTTTACTATGAATGTAAATTTACCATGGTCCGGAACAAATCTAATCTTTATCATTTACAATTACACGCCAAAATACAAACAGGGAATCAAACCTGAAATACTGGATTTTCCGGACTATTTTCATACTTGGGCCGGGGAGCGACTTATATGTGATATTATTTCGTATTTTCACACTGACAACCACATTTCACATGTTAATTATTTTCACTCTGACAATTGCAAGAGGGCGCTCTAGGCTCTAAGCGACGTAGAGGAAGTTGTTTAGAAGTGACACAGAGGAAGATGGATGGATTTTAGTGATTTGGGGTAATACTGATGCTTTGGTAAACGTGTTAGCATGTTCTTTATGCTATAGTTATCTGAATAACTGAATATGTTACGTTAACATACCAGACACTTACCACAATTCTGTCTGTGCCTCATGTAGCTGAAGGTGTTAGCGTTAGCATACGTACACCTATTCACCATGTTCTCTCATCTGTTATTATTTTTGATTGCATTTTAAGATGAAATGTCTATTCTTGGTCTTGGATTTGATCAAATAAATTTCCCCCAAAAATGTGACTTATACTCCAATGTGACTTATATATGTTTTTTTTTTTTTCTCTATTATGTATTTTTTGTCTGGTGCAACTTATACTCTGACATATAGTCCGGAAAATACGGTAGTTTAATGTCAAGAATGCCAAGAATGTCAACATATCTGCCACTCTAAAGAGCAGCACTGCGAACTGTACATTCGCAGAGGAGGCCAAAGACAAACCCGCTCCGCCAATGCAGCCGGCCCGGGTGAAAACACAAAGCACAAAACCCGCGACGGAACCGCGGCGTGAGGAATGTGCATCTTCCGAGTTGCTTGAAACGACACAAGCAGCGTGTTACAACAGCGAGGGCCAGATGGGAGGAAGAGCACCGGGCGGATGAGAGAGACTGAACCCGACGTGAGCCGTGGAGAGGGGGAAGGGGGGCGCGGCGACGAGGCGAGTATGAAAGCCGCGTGTCCTGTGTTGTCGAGGGGCGGCGTGCGGAGAGTGGCAGTGGCCCAGCTTCAGTGTCTGTGATCAAACCGCATCTCCTAGTCACTTTGTTCACTCGCAGAGAAGCCCTGCGGACTCTCTGCGTCTCCCTGACTGAGTGACTGCTGTCTGACTGCAGTGAGCGACGCGACCGGGAAGAGAAAGAGCCGCCGCCCGCCCGCCCGCGCTCCCGATCGCTCCGCGGCCGAGAGGAAATGAACGACGTGAGGCAATTAAGATGGCGGCGGGTTAAATTTAGCTCTGCTGCGGGTTGGCCAGGTAAATGTCAATAGTTGCGAGGGAGCGCGTGGAGTAAGCCGTGATGACATAAAGGTGTATACTCTGCCGATTACCATGACATCAGATACAAAATAAAACATAAAAACTGTAATAAAAAGTAGTAGTTGCCAAAAAGAGGCCAATCTGACAACAGACTATCAAAATAAATGGTTAAATAAAGGTTTTGTAAGTAACTGCTAAACTTTCTGCTATTAAAAAAACATTCAGTTCACTTATACAATTGCACATGGACATGCAAATATAGGTTGCAAGGTTAGAAGTTCAGTTAAAACGCAAATATAGTCAGTTTTTACCGAACGGGACTAGCTGATAAAATACAGATTTGCTTTTTTGTCTTTTCTTACTATGATAATAATATTTAATTCAAGTTTCTTTATTTATTGAAAAGTATTTCTTCTGCTCGTTGGCTGCATGTCTGTAAAAAAAAGCCATTTATATTGGGGATGATTGAGATTAACTCTGATTCATTCTTTAACAACTGATTTTGAAACACGTTTTGACTATGCGCCTTGTGCGAGTGCAACACCCTGCTTAAAACTCAAATTTGTTTTGGTAAACGCTTCTCAGCCTTGATCTTGGACAAAAAAAGGAGAACACGAATGCAATAATGATTAAAAATAACCAATATAGCCACATTCAATACACGTTTTCTTCTCATGGAGCAGCTCAAGTAAAATAAGGGCCGTCCCGTCCTGTGGCCTGCAGGCTGTGATGACATTGCCCAGATAGAATTCCTAATTGACGCGACCAAGTGCCTGGGAGTGTCCCGTTTCTCAGGAGTGGGTTTTTAAAACACTGGCCCAACCTCTTGCCAGCCCCCTCTATACTATTCCTTTCACCGGCAAAAAAAACAGCGACTTGACATCCGGATATTATTATGATCGCTGGATATTGACCGTGGCCACGCAGCAGGCAGGGATGAGAGGACAAATCAAACATCAAAAGGGCCGAGCGTAAACCAATGGGCTCTGCAGATGTGAAAAAGCAGAGCGGCGTCAGCTTTCATCTTGTAAGATAATAGTCCAGTCATCGCTGTTAAGAAGATGTGGCCCGAGAGTGCAAAGGGAGAAGCGCTTTGGGCCGGGGGGGAAGCTTTTAGGAGCTGTCACTCCCAGGAACATGACGGCGTCGCTAAAAATAATGCTGCTTATAAACTCGTGTCGGGGCTTAGGGCGTGTTAGGTGTCTACTTAAGAGACTGCGGCTAGGGGGGGGGGGGGGAAACAACATTTGCGGAGGACACGCACGCACATGCAAACGCTATCAATCTCAGTGTTGCATTTCACTGTCAGCGCCCGACAAACGCAGAATGACACCGGCCGACCCATCCTTTGTCTTCTTGTATCTAGATGGATGTTCTTGTTGTGTGTTGTTTCCCATTAATTAAGTGTGGGGGTGCTGGTGTCAGTCACTGTTAATTTGAAAGCGGTGATGCGCCCAGCTTCTTTGTCAGTCTTCCATTATTACACCACTCTGTTGTCACCAAAAATCATGATTAATTTGTTGAATTTAACAATGTATAATTTGGTAAATTTATTTTTTATTAGCTGTCAGTTTGACAGCTTGAGGTTGATTTGAAGAGAGACTTGAGATGACGACCGGAATTTGGCTTGATTCATTATTTTCTTGGTTGAAATGAAGCATGGGTTAAACTTTGAAATGCAAATTGTAAATGGGAAATTTGGCGGACAATATGTTAATAATTTAATATGTGTATTTTATCTGGTTTACTGTTTTCATTTATCAGTAACAAAGAAAAGTCTCTAGTGTAGTGAAGTGTAGTGTAGTGCAGAAAATTAGGCATGTGGTCCCAGAGGGATTATTATTGCTCTATGCACCAGTGCAGACAGTCCTGAGCTACTCAAGCATCTGTTCCAGTTTTTCTTTTTTTTTTTGGAGGAGTGTCAGATAAATCTTGGACAAAAGAACATCCATTAGTATTATTATTGACAAAAGGACAGCTAAACTGTACACTTTTTGTATTGTATTCATTCAATTAGAATTGAAGTCATGTCAAACATTTGCATATTTACGTTGAAATAAAACACTCAGAACATCTTATTGTTTGGTGGGTGAAGTTCCAAAGCTGAGGGGCTCTGGGAAGTTGGATTGAAAATCCTTTATAGCAATAAATCATACATATAATGCTAAATAAATAAATTAAAAAGTTAAAAAAAGTTTTTCACTTTAAATTTTGCAATACATGTGACCAAATTATAACTTTTGTAATCATCTTAATTCAACCACATCAGTTAATTAAAATGTTTTCATAGCGCTCATTCATAGCAAATGGAAAATGAAATATAAGGAAACATTCTAAATGTGACGACCTTAGTTAAACATGAAGTGATTACCTATAGAAACGCTGTATTCAAATAAAAGTACATGTTATTCTCTGTGGAGTGGACTTGAACAACCTTTTTGACCTTTGCTGCTTCACCTCTCTTCATTTTGGGACCTCTTTGCAGCTCAAAACGACATTAGGAGAAGAGGCATTCACTGACCTGTGCAAAGAGATCAATGAAAGCTAGACTTTGTAAAGCCTCTATCAAAAGCCTGGCTGACTGTGTATCTGTTGTACAATATATGCATGAAACTCCCATTTGGGCATTACAGTTTGCCCTTGGTGCTATGTGCAAGAACTCTACCCTTAAAATGTCTCGATACGGGCCATTTACAACAAACGAGGAGCCGTTTCACATTTTGGGGACGGTTTCCAAGCCCCATTATTTGCAGCCACTTTCAAATCAGAATCAATTTCCCGCAATCCCCTGTTGTTCTACTCTTGGGGCGAAATATTTTCTCTTCTGATGAAAGGTTTTCTTTGCAGAGTGCGCCCCAAGAGTGGGCCCACTGAGGGAGAGAGGATGTGTGTTAGTATCACCGGGAAACACACAGTGAATGCAAGATAGAATTATGGCAGTCTAGACTGACCTAAGCTGCCCCAGGACTGCTGTGTTTGTTTAGCAGAGAGAGAGAGAGAGAGAGAGAAGGCTTCATAGTAAAGACAGATAACATCACTAACTAAAAACACACACGCAGGGGCCCCATGCACTTTCTGTGGCGCAAGCCCACTTGTCATGCCTCCAGACTCTTTGTTCTTCTCCCCATGCCTGATCAGGTCGGATGAAATCTTCCTCTGGACAATGGCGAAGACACTATTGTGGACTGAGAGAGGGGGAAAGAGGGGGAGAGAAATAGGGAGAGGAGATGAGGGTGCACAGATTTGTCAGTACACCTTTGAGACAGCACTTAAGAGGCAGTGGGTAATGGTTGTATGTGGGCCCTGTTAAAAAGCGTCCCCTGATGCCCAGCTTAGTGTCACAAGAAGGAGGAGGTGTGAGTGATGGACCACAAACACCACAGGTGCTCTAGCTGGATGGCTGCCCTTAGTCTCTGTGCAATGAACTAACAAGAAAGAACTTCTGAAAATTCAAGCTACATTAGGGAATACTTTGAAGCAATCTTTCCAAGTACGACTGAAAATACAATTATCCAGTTGGATCAAATCATTAATCTATTGGTCACATGGATTATTTTTACAAGATTATTTAGTGTAGTGATAACCTTTATAGCAACTTCTGCTCAACACAATTTGTGCTGGGCCATGAGGCCAGAAATAGATTTGAAATTGTGCACCATAAAGTCTGGTTACATTCAATAATTGAATACAATACAGACCAGTTTTACTAACCACACAACCAATCTCTGAAAGCAAAATGCATCTGCTCCAAGTAAAGATTACAGTCTAAAGCAGCCATCGTCAATGGAGCCATAATTCAGCTTCGTCAACTGTTGGAATAAAGGATTATTCTTGTTTTTTTTAGCCTACGGTGCTATAAAGGTGATACCATTATTCTGAAATGCATGAAACCTGATCTTCCTGTGATAAAGGACAAAAACCTAATTTAGCCTCCTTCTGTTTGCTTTGGGCCCATGTTATCTTATGGACTGAGCAGACACAGAGGACAGGATTGGCCTATTATTCTGCAGTGACTGTGGGGCTTCATAACTCAATAAGAACACCAATGTTGGTGATTTATGTGGTGGACCAGAGGAGTCTGTGCATAAATCTGCACCAGCTCACCTATCGCTTTCATTTATTCATGCAAGCTATTATTTATACCACCACCGTCTGGCCCTGTGTGATCAATATGCTTAATTCAAATTACATCTCAAGCACTCGCCACTTCGTGTGTTGGAACAACTCGCATTTGCGTTGAAAATGTTAATCAGCGGGTCGCATGAGGCACACAAGGTGGAGAGGGAGTGAGACGGTGGAGACAATGAGTCATTAGGCCTGAGGAGGAAACGTTTACACATTTGGAGACGGGGGGGCTTGACCTTCTGATGCAGATAAACAATCATTTGTGTCGCTTTGGTAAACCTTACATTAAACTTGAACTCAAAGTATGGCATTTATCAACGGAAGAATGCATGATTTTACTTTAATTGGTCAACAAATTCAACACAACAAACTGCACAAGCATTAAAAACAAGTAAATGACATAAACTACAGGTGTTGTTAACCGTTTTAGATAAAGTGAATCTCAAAGAATTACAGTTTGAGTTCTGATGACGACTAAGAAATCATTAGGTTTAAATATTTTTCATTAAACACCAGACAGTTTACTATTCTTCTCTGTCTTGAATTACAGAGTTGGAGAGACTCGGTTGCAGTAAGTACATCTTGAAAAACAAGAAATTTAAGCTGGGGTACATGATTTTTTTACACACCGCGAGACTGGAAGTAGCTTTCTACATCTTGCACGGCTTTAAAGTAGTAGTAGAAGTGTTGCTTTTACAAAATAATCGTTGAGGGGAAAACACAAAATGTACAAATTTGCAAAAAAATAAGTAAAATGTCTCCAATAAATACAAATCAAATGACCAAATTGACCCTACAAACTACACATAGGGAGCGGTACGTAGCATTGAAGCGCAGACAACGGGAACCACGGCTGTAGAGGGACGACGTTAACCTTCAAATTCATGTGAGACCCGACATAATCTTCTGTGTTCACCTGAAGGTCCGAGAGGATGTGAGCCAAATCCTAAGACCAGACCAATAGAGGAGAGATCAGCTTGACCAAACAAACAGCTTCTATCAGCACACACTCCCCACAGTGCGCTATCTGCTCCCATCTCGTGTTGACTCTGGTGCTCAGTGGATTTCAAACAGGGATCAGACCGCGGCTCAAGTCAAAATCTCCTGTTTATAATGCTCACTATGCTCCGGCTGGACTCGACGGGACTGCGGTCAGATAAGGCTTGGTCAGGGTCCCGGTCTCAGCACTCGACCCGCTGCTAAAATACACAAACGACAGTCGCTGCCTTTGGGACGGTTACGTAATGGAGGGCTGGGAGGACGGTTTAGCGTTTAGCGGCGGAGCTAACAGGAGCAGCAAGTGTTGTGTGTGTTATAAAAGTGGACAAACCGCGTTGGCAACAGATGTAATGATGAATTGTATGGCTAGAGTTATCTGTATTGGAATGATGAAAACCTTAAGATTATTATTCAATAGCTTCTTACTCTTTTATGACTATTTTTATTATCATGGTAGTATACTTTTACTGTCCCAGTTGCACTTTTATTATAGCTTTCATATGATTGGTATTGTGTATTTGTATATGTATTGGTATTTTATTATGTCATGGATATTTATTGGACCTGCATCAAGTCAATAATTTCCCTTGAGGATCAATGATGTTTTTTCTTTATTTTCAGGTTTATAGTTGTTGCAACAGCAGTGCGACTATCAATTGCTAAATTTGTTCAAAAATATGTACCGGTACAATAAGTTCAGCATATAAAGAATGTTGATTTCAAGTGGCCACATGTCCCTCTTTTGGTTCTCTAATTTAGACAAATGTCCCCCTTTTCAGTGACGCCCATGGATCTATTATATTATGACGCCGCATGAATTTTATAAAGAGGTTAGAATAAAAAAGGAGGATTCATATTTTTTGCAATTGAACAAATCAAGACTTGTTGGGTGGACTCACCGGCTGTACATGTTTTAAATGTTGAAAACTATTGCTGTTCTAAGCTTTCTCTGCATACCTTTTCGATGTACATACGATGGATAAAAACATAGGGTTTTATTGCAGCTATGATCTTAAATTTACCATGTCAGTCCCTCCATGTCCCATCAAATTTAATAACTTCTTTGTCCATCAAGGTGGTCAGCCAAATATGCTTCGCCAAGTAGTTTCTTCAGTTCTGGTACGGGACTGGTCCATTGACTTATTTGGATGATGAAACGTAGTCTATTCATCCTAAAAACTTTGACTGATCAGTTGACAGAATTCATCCTTCTTTAGATATGGACCTCACCCGGAGGAAGCAATACATATATCAAATACTTGAGACTTAAGCAACACTGCACTTAGAAGAAGAAATGATTTAACCTTCTTGAAGCGAGAGCCCTGTGCATGTTATTTGGTTGAACATGATTTCACCTTGATTTAAAGCAGCTCTGAGTAAATGTTCTGGTGCGTCTGCTACCTTTCTTTGCCTCAAATGTTCCAGTTTGGTATCAAATGTATCAATCTCCATGGAGACAAGCAAGTGTGGCTATCAGGCAAGTTACATGTTGAGAAGCAAGTCCACTCGCAGTAAGAATACATGTTATCAAGGGATTATTTAACAATGAAAATGCCAGGGACAGAAAGAGAAATAAAAGAAAGATAGTTAAATGCCATACAATAGAAGGTGAGGCCATAACATCTCCATGAATAGAAGCAGGTGATCAACCCCCACCAGGAAAGTAACATGCATATTTATTTTAGTTTTTTTACAATGCTTGTGATCAGGATTATATCCGAATTAACATAAAATAAAATCATAAAGTTGCAGTGAATGAGATATTGGGTAACAACATATTACTTTGTATGTTCTATATTATCACATAATGAAGATCGAAGGTAATCTTGACTTCAGTGTGTGTGGAATCTATATCCTAAATACATGTTGATTAACACTCATTTATTGCCATGCTTCTGTGTATTGTTCAGCCTATAGCAATCCTACAGAAACAAAAATGTTCATTGATTAGCAGCCCCGGCCCCATTAGCCTGTTTTAATTTTTCATTGTGTCTGCCTCTCTCTGCATCTCACCAGTGGCTGCTCCGAGCAAACTAAATATTTCCCAGCGGCTAAGCTTCACATGCCCGACATCAACTTTTGTCAAACAAGATTTGTCTAATACTTGTTAAACTAATTGGCCTTCCTGCGAAACTCGAAACGGATCATGTCAAGCATCCCATAATAAGCGTACCCCAGCGGAGGCCCCTGTCAATAGCCAAAGTGTGAGTGCATTGGAGGGAAAACAGCGTCAGGAAGGCATCATAGTTGTAGTTTAATTTGATGATGTCTCTGAAGAGAGCAGTGTGGGCGTAAAGCTGGCTCACTTCTATCTGCCTTCTATCTGTTTGTGAATGTGTTTTTAACCACTAGATCATTGTAGCAATACACAGGTGGCATTACCCTGCCTGCAGCATCGATCTGCACAGCTTCATTTACAACACTATGGATTTGTGCATCTGAGGGGCGGGCTGAGAGACAGGGAGAGGCTCTGTAAGGAATTCTGAAAAGAGATATCAATAAAAAAGACTATAACAAATGTGTAAAAACCTAACACATTGTATGCACTTGGAATTTAAGAGAATTAACAATATCCTAGTTCTTGACAGAATTCCCTGCAGGTGATTTGCATAATTATCTGGAATGTAGTTAGTCCCATATCAGGGTTTGAGATGAGCAAAAATATTAGACTTCTGACTGAACAAAACTATATTCTAAATGTATATACAAATCATCTGGACACGATTTAGCCTGGAATACCAGAAAATAACATGAGGTATACAAGTCTGTGGCAGCTGGTACAAAAGGGCTGTGTTGCTTTGACGAACCAGTCTTATTAGAGTTTGATGAACCATTTCATTCTCATTATTTATCCCATTCATGAAAATCAGTGGTATCTTTTAAAAGCAAATAAACTAATAAAGCACTAAGATGATCTGTGTACAGTGAAAATGCAAACATAGGATATTTTGTTTTCATTGTTTTCATTTCATAAGAACGTACAGGGCTGGTCATACGTCAGCCACAGAGCCCACACTTTCTGCTGGTTCATCAGTTCCAATAATGACTCAAGCTTTACCCATGAGTAAATAGTAATAAATAAATAAATAATATAATAAATAATGGCCTAGGTAACCACATCAGTCACTGCGAGGCTTAACTCTCAAATCCGGACGTGTTTGAAACAATCTTAAGATCATTATTACTCATTCACGACATGCCTCTGGTAATGACATCACACCAATAAGTAATGGACATTTTACAAATACACAAAGCACATATTGATGTAATTGGAGTCCTGCCTTATGAAGTGGGTCTAGTTAATGTAACCAAAGGGATTTATAATTCATTAATTCCCAGAAGCTCTGATGATTCAGGGTTAGTACAGAGGATGTTGCAAGGGATGGAGAGAGAAATGGAAAGAAAGACAGACACAGATAGAGAAAGAGAGAAGAAGAAGGAGGTGGGATGAGCCAAAGAAGTCAAAGGTCAAGCAACTGAGGCATAATAAAAGATGCACAAATAAAAGAGCTCTCAGTTCTCTCTCTCTCCGTTGCTCCAAGGGATTTCTTTAATCAGAGGGATCAGGACGACTTAGAAATGTCCACTACTTTACACAGCCGTGCTCAGTGTGCGCGCCCGACACATAAGCCTGTTCTCTGCTCTCACTCTGCTCTCACTGGCTGGAGCTTCCAATTAAACAACACAGGGAAAGTTACAGATACAAAGTAAGTTGGCCATTAAGATTTCAAACAATTTTTTTTCTATTTTTGTCTTCCATGGTAGTTTCTTTTTTGTTTTCCCATTTTTTTTATTTCAAACATGAAAAAAAACAAGTCAAGACCTGTCATGGAATTAGACATACACCGATGCTATTCCTTAACACATAGAGAACACAATTCAACCTAGAATATGAAACGACACAGAAACATCAGACATTTGTGTGGCATGCATGGGAGAAAACGCGGGGACTGTGTCAGCCAAGCCGTTGTAAGGAGCCTGGCTGACCCTCCTGCGTCTCACCCCCGCGTCTCACCCCGTTTTTTCCCATGCTGGTTGGTTTTATTAGATATTCTGGAATAGGCGGGTCACATTTCTCATTGGTCAGCCTCACATCAAGGCACTTGGTATTTTTCCGTAGAGATCAAGCCTTGGGTAAACATTACCCAGACTCGTCTGGGTTATCACCCCCCCCTAGGGTAAACATCCTTTGGCCATCTTTACGACCCCTTCACAAATCCAGTTTGTCACACACCCGTTCTTCTCTTAGACTAATGATGCAGATAAAATATCACTATAATGCAGATAAAATACATCACAGAAATATAATCATATATTCACATTTTATCACATTTCCCTCCTGTTTATCAAAGCATTAGTCTACTGTCTCATACGCCAAACACATTACTCATTTCAGTTTTCAACATGTCTTTCATATTGTTGTTAAAATGACACTTTTACACTCAAAAAGTTATGCACATTTTTCAACATTGAACACACTCCTTTTCTCTCGGCCCACAACATTTCTACAGCATTACTGTCCTAAATTTTGAGTCAGATTGGTTAATCTCTGTAATTTGACAAACAGACCATTTATCTTGTCTATAATTTGTGCGGTGTGATGGGAAATATAGAAGTACAAGCGGAAAGCCCTTAAACCCACTGCTCTCTGGTCAGTCAGTTTGACTCGTCAGGGACCTCTCTGGACACCCCAATAGAATCAAATACGTCGTATCAGGTGCTACTGGGACCAGATTGTCCACTAACCTCTCGACCTTGACCCTGCGGTATGGTTCTGGGTGATGCTGGTCTTTGTTATGACCATGGCTGGCCACAAAAGGGATACATAGGCACAACGTCCCACAAGTGTCCCCCACATCACCATAAGTCCTCTCTTGGTTCCTTAAGAGACCTCCCTCCGCTGCTCGCTTCGTTCACACCTATGACACATATGAACTGGTACATTTCCCATCTCAATTCATAATCTCATTAACATTACATGTAGTTATGTTGTAGCAGATAAAAAGATAGTTAGTGTAAACAACTGTGGCTGTATAATATGCCATTGTGTTTCTTCAGCCTCTGTCATGTCAATTGTACATTATACATTATACATTTCATAACCTTCCTTCAAGTTGATCACTTATTTTCTTCCCTCTATATTCCATTAACCGGTATACACCGTTGTGTATGTTGATCGATTGTCCCGATTGTCCCGATTGTCCCGATTGTCCGGTGCATAATACAGGTGTTCAGCACCCATATTACCGTCATCACTTGATGATAACTGTTGATTCTTTTTCCACAGAGTATGGTACTCTGCGCACCGTAGCCTCTGTCTCTCGTTCATCGTAGCAGAGTATCGTACTCTATCGTAGACTCTGGACAAAACTCATACAAACGAAGTCCTGCGTCTGCGATGTTATGGATCTGCCGCTGTGTTGTCCAGACATTTCTCTCACTTTCCCATGAGAGCACCCATGTACTCGTCCCTCCAATGGTCGGTGTGAGGACGACACGGTGTGGCTCCGTCCACTTTGCTCGTCCACCTGGCTCGTCTCTGTAAACACCACATCTCCAACACGTTCTGCTGTGGTGATAAACAAAGTCTTTTCGACAATTCAGTGTATTTCAAACAGTTTTCTTGTTTACAATTTTTTTTTTAGTAATTATTGATTCGGAATATTTGTTTACACGTAAATCCCTCCTTTTTGAGATATGGAATTCCCATTTCTCAAACTACTACATTTAAACAAAATTCAATAATCCAGATAGTTTACAACGTTCACTAATCCAGTATGTAATCAAGGAAGAGATGGAATTGCGTCTGTCACTCCACTCCGCAATGTCACCTCTTGACCTTTCACAGTTCAGTGGTCACATCCCTGGCTGAGCCCCCCCTCCCACGGCGCTGGGCTCCCACCCTGTGTGTCTGTAATCCGTCTATGTGTCTGTTATCCGACACTGCCCTAACCTATCTGTTTTACCACCATTTGTTTCAAACTCCCAATGTTTCAAACTCTAAATGTTTCAAACTCTAAAAGTTTCAAACTCTAAATGTCTCAAACTCTAAATGTTTGGTCTCCACGTGTGCGCGCGTATGTGTGTGTGTGTGTGTGTGCAATACAAATACATCAAACAATAATAATTGTCTCAATAATTCCCCCGTTGAGCTGGCCATAAGGGTCAGTTCACGACTTAGAATTCTTCACATAATTAATAATTTCACATCTCCTCTGTTTGTGTGGCCTGAATAAAATCACCCATCTAATGTAATATGTGCTAATCTTCTATATGTGCTTCAGGTGAGTTTCAAACTCAATCTCTCACACCTGCTCATGTGGTGCTTTACAAACATTGTGTATTAGTTTGTTCTAGCAAGTCTATATGTGTATTAAAAATCAAAATGATTCTAAACCTTCCCCTGGTTATAGTTTTCACTATCTTCAGGTAATCTGCGGGTCTCGTAAAATTTATTCTACTCCCCCCAGGCTCTTCCTGTAGTCTAACCCCTCTTGGCTCCGACCTGAGTCCTATAATGTTTAAGTCCTGTTATCACTGGTTTTCATAACTTCTATAACGTCTAAATTTAGATGATATTGTCTTATTTAAATCTATTCAATTCTTGATTGAATCTCCACAATCCTTCAGGCATTTACTTTAGAATGTCAAATTCTTTCCCTGTTAATTTTAACTTTTCCTATTACTCATCACGTCAACCCTCCCCCTGAGGTGGTGTTGCTCTTAATTGTCACTGTGATACGTAAAGATAACGACATCTGCTCCATCCTGAGTCCTCTCCAGATTATTTGCCAGTCAATAGCCCCTGTTATCTCTGGCTATCTTTTATGACTTGGTGTCCTGTTGTCTTTAGTTAATGACCCATTCATGTCTTTCCAAGGAGGACATCGGACGTCACTATTTAACTTATTCCCTCACTTACGTCTACATGCAATACGAGGTTTCCTCATGATCATACAAATAAATAAGTTACTGATATAACTTTTACTATCACTTTACTTACTACTCATTCTATGTCCAAAAACTTCAGTAGTCACTCATTTACCCATATTATCACTTCCAGGCCTGTGCCTGTATTTGATTCTAAATTCAAAAACCCTTCTGTCTTTTCGTCCTGTACTTTCATCTAGTCATGCATTAAGTCAAAAAAGATAATTTTCGTCAAGTCCAAAAATAAAACAAAACAAAACGTAGCTTTGTTCTGTGCACTCAAAAAACACAATACCGTAAAAACACAACTTTTGTCTTCTATGTCGGGGACAGGAAGTGTCCTGTCTGTGATCATCACATTCCCCCAAAATATTGGCCATCTATAAAAATCTGAATTCATCTTCATCTCTTATCAAATTTAATGAAATCTTTATAATTGATTGTTGTCAATCAAACAAAACCCTTAAATTTGTTCTACAGAGCTCTCATTAACTAAAATTTAAAACCAGCTGAGTTTAGCTTTACTTATTTCATCAGTTCAGAGCGTCCTCTGAACTGCTTTCCCTTCTCCTGCCTTGTTGACCCCCCTTATCTCCCCCTCTCTGCCACGTCATCTGAGCACGCTGGAAGTCTCCCTCCAAAATCCTCTTGTGACTTTTCCTTTGTCTTTTTACAGTTTGGGGTGATAATTTTGGCATTATTTGGTCTCGGTCGTCTGAGAGAGATGCTACTTGCTTTACAGTCACGGTCAATGTCAAGCTTCTAGAGAAAATTCCATATTAGATTCCTCCGGACATAAACGTGGTGTTTAAGATTCACCCGTGACTGCAAATTTTAGATCTCTCAGAATAACGCCTTGTGACCCTTGTATGATTAATTGTGATTCACACTTGTTAGTTAATCACTATTAATCCTCATTCACACATTCATACTTCTCTCTTACTTAACTCGCTCGTGCACAGCGCTTACATTCACACATATTTCCTCAGTAATATTAAACTGGGTATTTCCTCAGTAATACCTAACTGCGTATTTCCTCAGTAATATGAAACTGGGTATTTCCTCAGTAATACCTAACTGCCTAAAATATTTCCTCAGTAATATGAAACTGGGTATTTCCTCAGTAATACCTAACTGCCTACAATATTTCCTCAGTAATATGAAACTGGGTATTTCCTCAGTAATACCTAACTGCCTAAAATATTTCCTCAGTAATATGAAACTGGGTATTTCCTCAGTAATACCTAACTGCGCATAAAAGCATACAATATTTTTCCAGTAAATATCAAACTAATGCATAAAAACGTTTTATGGCTAACTCTTTTTCACACACAATGTTTTGTCTGACCTTCTTTGTCGCCTGTGTTCTCCTGCTGCTTCGAAACAACGCGCTCTCCTCGCGGAGACTGAGGTGCGATGGGCGGCCACGGGAAAAGTGGACTTCCTTTTAGCTGTGCACAGACTTCACCGATTCACCCGTCAATCTCCGCGAAGGGGCTGCTTGTCATCCGGCTCGAAGGACCAGAAAATGTCATGGAATTAGACATACACCGATGCTATTCCTTAACACATAGAGAACACAATTCAACCTAGAATATGAAACGACACAGAAACATCAGACATTTGTGTGGCATGCATGGGAGAAAACGCGGGGACTGTGTCAGCCAAGCCGTTGTAAGGAGCCTGGCTGACCCTCCTGCGTCTCACCCCCGCGTCTCACCCCGTTTTTTCCCATGCTGGTTGGTTTTATTAGATATTCTGGAATAGGCGGGTCACATTTCTCATTGGTCAGCCTCACATCAAGGCACTTGGTATTTTTCCGTAGAGATCAAGCCTTGGGTAAACATTACCCAGACTCGTCTGGGTTATCACCCCCCCCTAGGGTAAACATCCTTTGGCCATCTTTACGACCCCTTCACAAATCCAGTTTGTCACACACCTGTTCTTCTGACTAATGATGCAGATAAAATATCACTATAATGCAGATAAAATACATCACAGAAATATAATCATATATTCACATTTTATCACAAGACCAAAGAGAACAAAATAGGTTAAATTAAAAAGAAGAAAGACTAAATGGCATCCAAAGAAAAATCAAATCAAAGTTGGAAAAATAGGGCTTTAAGTAACACGGCCAGTACAGATATTGTTAAATGTTTCTTCTGATGAAAAATATTCTCTTTGCAAATATGAACTGAAAACCATACTATAATTTGAATGGTAAAAAGTCTCAAATTAGCATTCATAATAGGAAGAAGTGGTAGTTTCAGCAGTTAAAAGACTCTGAATACGGACAATATGTGTTAAAAGGAGTTGTATTTAATAAGACGAACCGTTTCCATTGGCAATAGTGTGTTTTTTCTTTCTTTTGACCAACATTTAGGAAAACATTCATCAAACTCGACAGCAGGTCAGGGGCACACTTACTGTAGGTGATGCAATCGGGACAAGAACTGCGCATTCAATATCCGCTTTTTTTTTGGGGGGGGGAGAATCTTGTTGGGACAGAGTGAGAGGACTGAGATATCCCAAGTGGTCTTATCAGTCTGAGCCGATACACACTGACACTCTCGCTGAAGTAAAGCTCGGCGCCACACACAAACTGTTATCCAGGGAAAATAAAATGCCTTGGGTCGAGTACACAAAACTACTGTGAGCCGCTTGGTCGGCTGTTGACACTTATGACACGTCCGGGAAAACGTCCTCAAAACCCGAACTGACACGGCCATCCATAAATGCAGCCACTCACTAAAAATCTGTGCATTGAAATGGACAGGCGCAAGTCCTGACCGTGTCCACAATGATGCAACGCAAGGTGCAAAAGTGCAAGAAAAGGGGTAAGTGCAGAACCATTTCAAATCCACTTAGAGCTTTATGTGCAGTGTTTACTCTCGCATACAAGCGAAAGAGGCTGGTGTACAGGTGAGGCTGTACTTAACACGCGGGTATACATTTTGCAGGAGAAGCTTAAGAAATGTAGAAAAACCTCCTAAATGTACCGCACTTTTTCGGGCAATACAGCGAATAAAAGCCGCTCCAACGAAATGTACAAAGAAACAAGAAATTGTACATTACCTGTCAATAAGCTGCAGGTGCCCACGTTGTAACACAAGATATTTACACATATAGTACACACGTTTTTATTGTTCTATTTTTTACGTTATGTTGGGCCCGCGACCCAGCCTGAGCGTTGATATTCGGCCCGCGGCCCAATATGAGTTTGACACCCCTGGTCTAGACAAAGCAGTAACATCTCCATGGAGACGAGCAGGTGGCGTATCCTCAACCAGAAAAGTTGAAGTAGTTGATAAAAATAAGGATCCTGTCAGACCCAGCAAAATTATGTATATTTGGCAAGATAGAAACCGAAATTGAAGTTTGAAGAAAAATAAGCATGCTTTCAATTATTCTCCAAAGCCGTGGTGTTGCATGTAAGCTACTTCGCAAAGAACTGAACCAAGGGCTGCATATTGAAACACGCTGAGGGCTACAAACCGGTGGTCAGTTTAGTGAGTCATTCAAATGGGATCATTATACAGTGATTTGTCAGAGCCAGAGTTAATAAGGCTTGGTCAATTCATTCTACAGCTGTGACGTTTTTGAGGTTATAGTGCTAGAATTACATACATTTTCAGAGTGATCATTTGGGCCGATTCAAAAGGCACTTGATGGTCATAGAAAATGAGTCTGAGGACTGCATTTAACCCAGGGGGTGTAGTTTGTACAGTTTACACAGCTCTGCTTTAAAATATTCACTCTAAAGGAAGGAAGCGCTATGGAAAAATGGCTCCACTTTCCTCTCTTGTACAGCTCCCCGCAGGTTTATTATGCATTATGTCTGCAATAAGTCCTGAGGATTGAAGGACAAGACCAGGCCGTAGTGAGAAGGGGAGATATTCTGGACCACACGCTGGTGCCCGAGCTGCCAGGCCAGAAAAGAAAATACCAGCCCTATTTGATATTTAATTGGGATTGATCCCGCAGAGCCTTGGAAAATTTTAACAGTGGGTCGAATCCATACATTCTGTCATGGAGCAATGTGTACAAAATACAAAAGATAGAACAAAATAAGAAACCAGATCACACAAGAGTTAGGGAGACGTGAAAATGAGAAAAATGAAAGGAGGAATGATACCGAGAGGGCACATGGGGAGAGAGAGCAGGCAGCTAGGAGGAAGAAAAACACCAGACGGGTTTAATATTTCTACAACAATGATTTATTTATCTACCTTATGGCAACACCACCCGCCTGGACCAAACAAACCATAAAATGACCTGAATAAGGGAGACACAGGAGCATATGAGGTCTTTAGTTTGGCTTAAAGTAAGCTTTGAAAAATAAATGTGCGAAACCAAGTCAGGCAGCTGCTTATGAGGAAACCTAAAGCACAGGCAGCGGTGGTGTAGAGCGCAAGCAAAATACTGATTCTACAGGTTTTCTTTATGCTTTTTGTTGGTAAATGGAGCCTGTGTGTGTTATATGGTGAGGGAGGAATTAAGGACAGAGCTACAGGGTTGATCAATATGTTTAATATATGAATCGAGGTTGAGATTCAGTCATAATTGTTAATTATATGCTTGGGCTTTTTTAATAGTATGTGGTTTGGAGTTGAGACTTGGTGGAAGAAACTGGGCTGTTTTCTATGTGAAATGGCACTAATTTTAAGTCATAAATTCAGTACTGAAAGTCTATTTTATTTTGTTTTTGAGAAGACAAAACAGAATCAAACCAAAAAATCTATCAGAAGGAAAAAAAAATATGTTTTTGAAACGTTGCCCAGCCCTAGTACCGTATTTTCCGGACTATAAGTCGCACCGAAGTATAAGTCAGCCAAAAAATGCATAATAGAGAAGAAAAAAACATACATAAGTCACACTGGAGTATGAAATGCAGTTGCAAGTGTGAAAATAACAAATAATATCACATATAAGTCGCTTTGGAGTATAATAATAAGTAAGTATAAGTCGCACCCCGGCCAAAACTATGAAAAAAGGTGTAATTTATTGTCCGGAAAATATGGTATATTATTTGACCTAATATTTCGATAACCATCTCTGAGTAAGTCCTGTGACACATAAAGCAAGCCTTTTTTAACAAAGGGACATAAACCTCGAATACCTCTCACTTGCGATGGGCTGAATATACATTGATCAAGTCTTATTATGCCATTTTGCACATCCACCCTTTCATAGGCTTATACTGAAAGGGTTGATACTTATAGACTTAACTACCTGTTTTTTTGTGTTCTTTTCCTTTTTACACAACAATGCGCTTCAGGGATGGAGTTAAGATTTGATTACTAATTATGGGAATGATAGTGGTAGTATAACTAATAATAATATTATGTAATTGTTATTTTTCTTGTTTTGTTTTAGTGAATGAGCTATTTACTGCTGTTTTTTTTCACTCTGTATGTATATGTATGTGTATGTATATGTATCTGTGAGTGTATTTATATATATGTGTATGCTGTATGTATGTAGGTAGATATATATAACACCTTGGGCTTTCGTGTGTGTATGTGTGTGTGAGGTATGTGTGCGTTTGTTTAGAGGTGTGAGTGTGTGTGTGTGTGAGTGTGTGGGGTATATAAAGAAATGTATGTAATGAATTTGAGGAGACCCCAGGAAGAATAGCAACTGGTTTGCAGGAGCTAATGGGGATCTTAATAAACTAAACTAAACTAAACCTGGGACTACATATGAAAACTGTCACTAATACTGGCACATTCACAGAAATGTTCACTAATGTGCATTGTCCCAGTTCAAATAAACTAATACATACATCAATAAAAACATCACCAACTAAAGACCATTTGTCGCTCAGTCAACGCAATAGACAAAACTACAATCTATAATATAAAACACTCATTTAAATAATCTGCCACATCTTAAAGGATTCAGACACAATACAATAAAACATTTAATCATGTATTTTGCACTGCTCCAGAACCATAATTGCCATCGTTATCAGCACAGACAGTATCTAACGTCACTGTGCACATGACCTCACATCCCCATGGCATTCAAAAAATAGCTGTTGCTCCTTTCATCGTAGCACCGCCCATCGTTCTAAAACTCGATGAATCGGTGTAATCCCTTATTCAAAGTAAACGTTTGATTCGTCGCCACACAGCAGCAAGATTTGGATATTTTCACTTTTTTTTTTCCAATGAAAGCACAATGAAACGGGAGTAAATAAAGTAGTGTGTTAGTTTGATGGGGATGTTCCGCCGCTCAGTGTGCGCATATGTGGGCTGTAAAACTGGCCATTTTGTACCCGCAAGTCTGTGCCTGGAACCAGCAGTAATGAGCCTGGATAAAAGCGGAATATGAAAGCGGTAGAGGGTGCATTACTATGAGAAGAAACAAAACGCGGGCAGTGTTGTGTTCAATCCAACCACTATCTTTGTTTCTACGCTTGCATGTAGCCGCCGCACATACCAGCACAAAACATGGACACACAAATAAACCGCAAAAAGCCAATGCCTAAAGACAAAAGCTGTGCCGCGGAACAAAAGACAACCCAAAAAAGCCATCAAGACACCGCAGCAGGCAGCCTTTGTGATTAATGAAAACAAATATTGGGAGAGAGTGGGGCAGCGGCACGCGGAAACAGCACAAACAATGGAGCCGACAGCGTAATGCATTCAGGGTTCAGTGATGGTCCTCCAGAGCAGAGTGAGAATAATAGCAAGCAGAGAGGAAGTGGGGAGCGGGGACAGAGGAGGAGAAAACGGGGTGCTAATGCAGGACTCGCGACAATCTCCGCCCCACTCCCCGAAATTCAACGTACAAAACAATCTCGGGCCATCAGTGAGCAGGATATACGTCTAGAAGAGCAATCCGTGCATGTGGATTTGAATAATTCAGAGATCGATATGCTGTGTAGTTAGGGCTAGGCAATATGAAATACAATATCCCATTTATTGTTCATATTGATTGATTGATTGATTGATTGATTGCATAGCTTTGATTCTCTTCTTTTTCAAAAAATACTTTCAATATGAATTTGCTGAACATTAACAAGACGCAATGTAAAAGACAGATAATTGGTTGTAGACTTCTTGATTAAAAGCAGATCATTGACAATTAGAAATGACTGAAACTCAATCTTCATTTGTCACTGATCGCAATACAGTAAGCAATGTCACAATTTCAGCAGATTACTGAGAACTGAGAAGATGGTTGTGCCTTGAATCAAGCAATGATTAATCAGTCAAGATATGTAATGTTAAGCATGCTTGTCACAGGAAAATTGTGAGGAAGAGGAATGTATCCAGTGCTTGTCAAAGCAGCTCGAGATTCATGTCAACATCAGTCAAGTTCATGGATGAGATGACCCTGAATCAGACCTTGAGCCTGGATATCCTCAGGCATGTATTGAGTTGATAGAGAAAACTGAACTACTTGGAGAAAATATAGGGAGAACATGCAAAAAGGCCTCACATGATAAAAAAGAAATGACTTAAACCTATACTTTATACATTATGTGATCAAGCATTGTCAGAGTCAGTCTCCACCAAGTATATCTGAGTGTATATTAACAGCAATTTTTTTAACCTTTGTAACAATTGATGTGTCTCACTCTGAGTTTAGTTCTTTACATGAATCAATCTGGATAGTCCCATGCCAAAAGCAGTCAGGATGTGAAAAAAAAACTAAAAAAAACTTGATTGGTCGAAGCGTCACAACAGCGGAAGAAGCATAAAAATCAAAATTGTGTTGAATCCAGTGGAAAGAAAAGCACAGTCATCTTTCTCACCCACAAATGCACTGACAAACTAAATAGTTGTTGTTTTGGTTCGGGTGTTTTGACTTCCGCCCAAACCACAATGCTGCACTGTGATTGGTTCCAGTCCTGCCTACAGACCCTAAATGCCATGTGATTGGCCCGTTAAACCACTAATGTGGACTGCAAACAAGTCAGTGGGAGCCTGACCAGATGGATTCTCAAGAGTTTATGAACTCACAAAAATTGGGAATTAATCTTTGCGATGGGAGACATGCTGTGTCACAGAAGGCAAGCAACACTTTGTAGAAATCTGAAGCACTGTCCTCCAGAGACTAAGACCTTATAACCAAAAACTTGCTAGAATGTAGCGCCCTCAAATACTGCGCTCCCATCTGGGATCCTTACAAAATAAGTGTAAACTCAAACGAGTTGAGAGAAGCGCAGCGCGTTTTGTAACTTCTGACTATTATCGAAAAAGCAGTGGAACATCTATGCGCCAAATTCTTGAATGGAAAACACTTGATAAATGTCGAAAACATCAACAACTTGTTTTGATGTATAAGATTACCAAGCAACTTGTTGCAGAGCCATCCACCCTCCTCACTTCAGATGAACATCAGACCTTAAAACCCACACAACCTTTCACAAACTTTCCCAGAATGGTAGTTTCAAGCCCGATTTTGGACACCTTTAAAAGTCACACACTCTCTCTAGCCTCATTGGAGTTTGCCAATTAATCGACCAACCAGAAACAGATCCTAAATGAACATAACATGAACATATCTAGATGACATACACCATTTCAACAAAATCAAATTGGAAAATGAAAGGGGAATACTTACATTCAAATTCACTAAACACTGGTAAAACTGTCGGTAGATAAATGTGTCTGTTTTGTCTGGAAAAGGTCAGGAGTGGCTTCTAATGAAGTACAACTGATTTTTACAGTCAATAAAGTTAAAGGCCACAGATTTGTCCCCGAGTACAATGGCGTGTCGTCTGAGCTCCTTACAACCGAGTGCACATTAAGAAGATATAGAATCACTTTGAAGGTTAGATTGCAAATTAAAGTAAGCAGGCACTGGGTAGCATGATGCGTTTAGTCAAATCAAAGACACCATCGGCTTGTGTTGTGACGGTTTCCATCGAGAAGTGAGAAGACGCCACCTCTGCTCATTAGGCTGCCGCTAATTAGCCCTGCGTTAGACTTCCTTATGCTGTTTAAGAGTATGAGTGGCACGCAGTGATCTGGAGATGTGTTCCCCTCAGCCTTTGAATGTGCTCAGGGTATAAATTATGCATCTCACTTTGTTTGAACGTCAGATGTAAGGTATTTACAATATTTGTTCTTGCATTGACAAATAATTGCCATTGCAACTGCAGAAAAAAGCGGTGGCAACGTCTCACAAACCCAGCGTGATCAGAAGTGCCCGCTGTCATGTCCATGGGCAAGACTTGCTGTTGGCTCACATTTCTGTCAGTCATCCCATCAGCTGCGCCTCCGAGTGTGGAGACTTAAGGAATAATCGAATGTGAAGTGCTTTGAACGTCTTGAAAGCTGGTTTATAAATCACACGCATTATAATGAATAGATGTGAGTATGTCAGGACGTGTGGGTTTAGAATAGTTTAAAAAATATAAAGATGATATGTTGTACTGTTTTTACACTTTTTGAACCATGAACTATAAGTGGATCGCCATTTTGCATTGTAGTCGCTGTAAACCAAAATACTGCTCTAAACTGACTTAATACAAGACACAGCTCCATTGAATTGTTGTTCAAAACTGCAGAACTGATAAACCCCGCCTCTTTAAAGTGACATTCCACTTGCCTGACCAGCCATTCCCAACACGTTTTGGCAAACTACTTATCAAAACTGTGTAAGGGTCTGAGGCTCGACCGCTGCGTTTCAATTTCTAGGGCGGAGTTTAGAGCAGAGACAGAACCAATCACATAAACCCAGAAGAGACGTAAAAAACACGACACGCTTAACCGGATATTACGTAGCCCATGTCAACAAGGCGTGTTCCGCGTTATCCGTCCCCGATCGCAGAAAATGTCTCCTGAATCGCGATGACGCCCTTCGTATAACCGCATCTAACGCACGTTCATCATGGCGAGTAGAGCGGATTTTCCTGATTTTTCAAACCGAAGTGAGAGCAGACGTAAACACTCGGTCACGAGCCGGGTCACGAGCCGGGTCACGAGCCGGGTCACGAGCCGGGTCCGCCATCTTGAATGTTTTGGAACGGGGGTGAAAAGCTACTTCCGTATCTCAGTGTGACGCGTTAAAACCTCCGACTGGGATTGGATAGGTAAATGGATTACAGACGATTTCATTGGCTCTGACTCCGATTCCAGACCCTTACGCATTTGAACAGAATGTGGGCGGGGCTGGCGGGTCAGGCAAACATTCCACAGTAACAAGCAGCGATTGTCACTTACATGTTTTTGTTTTTGCTGAGTGACTATGTGACATATTAGAACCCTATATGTATCATTTGGAGTCTGAACTGCAATTAAGTACAGAGCTGTGGGCGGGGATAGGGGGTGAGTAGAAACAATGAACAGTCTCAATTGCAGGATAATACAGGATCACTCCAACAGGGATCAATCGAACTACTACTTTGAGTAAGACGATGATGAGTAAACACTGCAGTAACAAGGTTAAACCCTCATTAAAGTTGCAAAGTACATACCTAATCAACATTAGAATGGAAACTAATAAACAGTATATCACTTATAATAAATGTCAGTATTACTTTTAATTGCCATTATACCTGCTAATTATTCCATATGCTGCATAACAGAGCGTGGTATTGGATTGCTCAGGTATTAATATGGGAAGGGTCACGTTATCATGCTGTAATGTATTGCCTGTTGATCCCATTTTTAAAAGACAAATGTTTGATGATGGCACTGTTTAGTCTCCACCCGCTCCAGGCTGAATGTGTGATAAAACAAACCCTTCCTCTGGCCTGGCCGCCTGCTGGGAGTCGGAACAACTTACTTCCCTCCATTGACAGCCCTAAACAAACAGAGGCGGCAGGACAGGCACGAGGGAGCGAATTTATGTGGTGAGACAAAGGGGCAGTCGAGGGAGGAGGAGACGGGGCCCGCGGCGTCCACTGCTGATCTGTTTCATTCCCATATGGATTCATTACAGTCTTATCTTGGGGGCAGAGGGGACGGGCCAAAACACAAGGTGGGTGACGGGGCCCACCTGTCACCTCTGATAAGACCTGTATTGAGACATAATTAGGATGCCTTTTTGTTTTTTATTTATTTGTGTACTTTTCATACACCTCATAAGAAAAAACAAAGCAAAGAAAAGAATCTGAAGTTTGTCCATTGCATTGAAACGATACATGTAAAAACCTAGAATAATCAGAAGTACTTTTTAAAGAGTCTCAAGACATGTATTTTCTGTCCCAAATGACCTTGACGTTTTTTCATACGACGACAATAATAACAACGTGAGGCAAACTACCGACCCTCTGATCATTGAGCTATACACCTTCTGTATAGTTGGGATTATTAATGGCGTCTTAAGATGGTCAAAGCGATTTACATTGCATTATTAATTCGTTTCACGCCTGGCAACTTCTGTAGCCACAGCTGCCCTGGGGTAGATTAATGATCCGTACCGCCGAGCTGTCCGACTGTAGCCTAGTTGTTCGAGTGCTCTTCCTCTGATTTAAAGGTCGGCGGTTCGAATCCCCGACATCCTTGGTAGAGCGGGCGGATCCACTAACCCACAGGTTGCCGGTGCAATTTCAGTTTCCGTAGATGAATACGGCCAGGGTGTCCTTGGGCAAGACACTTAATCTGCTTTGCCTCATTCGTACACTATATGAATGCGTGTGTGACCATTTACCACCTCAATCACAAACGCATAAAGCAAGATGAGGGAAGGAAACAACAAAGAGTAAATGTATGAACTCCACATATATAAATTCCAAATATAAATTACTTATATTTAATAGGTATAACAAGACTTCATGTATTTGCAAAAACAGATAAGTGCCCGAGGATGGCAGTTTACTCTTTACTCTTTGTATAATGACGTTTTAAAAAGTCAACTCTATTAAACTACAATCAATTACTACAATCAAAATATAATTCCATCTCACCTTGATGAATCCTCTAGACATTTACATTGATAATATTTGTAGAAGATGGTAACAAAAATGAATACTTTTGACAATTTTTTATAACCGATATCGTTTTTTTACCCTTCGGAAGTGGGATTGGAAACAAGACAGACGTTCAAAATGTCTTATTAAACAAAAAAAGCACATTAAAAGGTTCAAAATGCATGAAAATAATAACCAAGAGTGAAGATTTTGGATGGGACGCACCCGTCACCTCATCATTAAGCCATCATTGGGTTTTCATTATTGCAGCGTGATGTTTCGACACAGCCCTCGTGCCCCTCCTCCTGTCCTCCCTGTCAGGACGGGCATAATGTGTTGGTAATTTAACACTGTCCCGCTTCCCTTCGATCATCGTCTGGGCGGCTGACGTGACCTTTCGCCTTCAAAGGTCAGAGGTTAATCGGTGTAAAGCAGTCAAAGGCACGGCCACTGTAATCAATCACAGGCACATCACAGACACTTTAAGATCCACCGCCCACAAACGCACCTGCTGCCTCCAAGTGTCTGCGGAACAACGTACCTGCACTCAAGTCTAGTATTGTGAGTGCTTAATGCGCTTAGTTTGCAAATCATTTTTATATATGAGTCAGTGATGGAGGGCATGACTTTTAAGCTTTCTGTCAATTAGCAGTACTACTACAGCATGACAAAATGTTTTCTGTAGTAGCAGTAGTGATTACACACTTATGGATACTTGACGAAGAGTAATGTATTTACTCCTCACACAGTGGGAACAGAGAACCGGTTGTCCTTTGTGTCAAGTGATAAAGAAATATGAATACCCGGATAATCAAACCAGGCACATTGAAATCAATACCAGAAAAAAACACATGAACAATAGAAAAGTGGACCTCTCTTTAATCATTTTAGAACCATATATCTCAACATCAGAACTAATCTAAGACTACATTGTAATTAAAAATATTGGTGACACTTTATTTTAGGGTACACATTTTAATATCTAACTAGATGCTAATTAACATACTAGTAAGTGGTAAATAAGTAGCTTAAACTTGTAAACTAGTTCTTTATTAGTTATGATCAAAACGTCACTTTAGAATGGGGAACATATTCAGAGTTGAAAGACTTAATTAATGGTTAATTGGACACTGTTAACACCTACTAGGTGTTTATTACATAAAAACAAGCTATAGTTATTAACCGTTAATAGGTCAAAACCACAGTTCTTATGCTACTTGCTCTTAACAACACCCAAATTACCAAATGCAAATTAAGATCATAGTTATCTCTTATCATATTAATTAGTAGTTATAAGGAGTTTATTAATAGAAAAGTTTAATAAATGTCTAATTAGCAGCAGAATAAGGTTATGCAGAATACAACATTAATAAGGGCAAATTAAGTACTAATAAACTACTAATTTACCACTTACTAGTATGTTAATTAGCATCTAGTTAGATGTTAATATGTGTACCCTAAAACAAAGTGTTACCAAAATATTAAATTAAAGAAACTAAAATATTTCATTCAAATTGTACTAGTGTTAATCGAGTATCAAGTGTTTTCTTTATCTTTGAAACAGAGTTTGACATTTTACTGCCAATCTATAAAATGTATTTTTGTAAAAACACCACAGCAGTTGTTCTTCACGAAAACGTTTTGTATCATGACAACACGACCTCTGCGCCACCATCTGCACTACCAGCCATTGTATATGTCTACACAAATATACTCTAGTCGGAGCTGGGATTGGACCACCAATCTTCTTGGAATAACATCATAGATACTCTGCACAAACATTAATAACTCACAATAAAAAAGCCTCTTTTGCACATTTTTGTGTGCGTGGCATTACAACATTAACATGTTTTTACAGCCTTTCACAACAAGAAACAAATCTAATCGCTCTCCCAGGTTTCACTTAATCACTGGAGAAAAAACTAAAACACTGATCTACTGAGTCCCTCTAATCCACTTTGTGAATACATATTGAACACAGCTTTTGAAAATCCAAAAGGGATTAGTCCTAAATGGCAGAGACAGAAAGGGGAGCTAAAATTACAGGTGGAGTGATCCCTTCTAAAATTATCAAGACTCTTTTATATTGTGCCTCTGAAGAATTCATGCTCATGTTTAATTCGCAAGGCCTGATAACAAATGTCTCCTCCAAGCACCTGCAGATTAATAGACTTTTACCAGGTGCTCGCTGTCTTTTTATAACACACTCCAGCTATTTAAACGCCGTGCTGTCTGACTGTCAGCTAATACACCGTGAGGTCATTTAGAGCAGGGCTTCACCCATAGGTATAATATGTAGGCCACACTGTGACTGAAAAATGTGTGAGTGACAAAGGGTCTGACATCCACGAGGGATATTGTAGATCTCCATGTTCTTATTGTTGCAAAAACCTCCAAATTCCCCACCAAAAATGAGAGGTGCAATAAGTTATTGTGAATCTATGATATCCTCCTCCTCCTATCCAACCTAGAGGCCATGGCCCTTTGTCCCTTGGGAAGATTTGGTTTTAGAATAGCTGTGCTCTACACTGAAGCGACTTGCAGATAATAATAGCAAAGAACAGCTGAGCATAGAGCAACTTTATGTACACACCACACTGAAACGCTAAGTACACAAGTGATAAACAATGGAATGAAAAGCTAAAGCTAAACTCAATGGAACTATGATCAGTCTAAAATGTCCGCAGCACATTCAAAAGTCAAAGAAAACTACCAAACTTCTAAACGTTTGGGTAAATTCACAGAACAAATGTCCAAATCGGCCCCCCCGCCGCCTCGCCTCCTGCACTAACACAGGCCGAAGTTTGAGTGATGAAAAGGCATATTCAGATTTCACACTCCAATAAGAACAAGTAATCAAGGCCAGCCGACAGAGACCGCCGAGCGGCCTTCACTCACTCTCTAAACACCTGTCTGCAAATGGACATATCAATCCCCATTTCACCGTCCTCCTGGTTTTGACAGAGACACACACACACACACACACACACACACACATAACAAATATATGCGCCAGCTGCAGCAACTTTAACAGCAACGTATTTATCTACAGACAAGAGAAAAGGCAAAAGAAGATGAAAAACTGCAGTGGATGAATCGATTTGTTGCATTGCAGCGTATATATCTCGGTGTGTTGCAGAGGTGCGGCTACTTGAGAGAGAATGGTCAGGACCTAAAGAGACCAATAAAAAGCACATCAAATGGGCTGAAGTGAAAACCCATTCCCTCCCTTGTTCCCTCCCTTTTCCCCTCTCGAATTACATTGAATTTAAAATGTATTCAATCTGAAATACAGTTGTGTGAGGAAAAATGTGCTTCGAAGACGACACGTCAAGAGGAAGTTCTTGAGTTCTTTAAAAAATGGTTTGGTTTTTTGACAGTTTGTTTTCTTAGTAAAGTCTCAGATGTGTTGTCATGTTGTGTATCTGTTGTTGTATAAATTAATGTTTCCTGTTCAAACCTGCTTAAGGACGATGGATGAAATGTAGCTATTGTGCCAACTTTAGCATACTTATGTTGAAGCTTCTGCTGACACGTTGATTAATATGCACCGTTCGAATTCAATTAAATAAATAAATAATTCATTACCCAGATTTAAAAAAGACTATTTACACCTATATTTATTTTTATAGGTAAAAGTCACGAGTACCCTGTTGAATACAAAAGACATAAAACAAACAGTAAAACAAAATATCCAACAAAAATTACAATAAAATATAATGAAACAAATGAATAAAATTACAATATGGGCAAAAAAACATGCAAAGTAAGAGCACTGGCATTGTGGATAATTTTTAACAACTGCTTTGAATTCATTAAAAGACATAAAAAAAACCTTCCACTCTGTGTTGACAAGGTGCGACTGTAAAAAAAAGAACATCCTGCGATTTCAATTGATGAATACTTGATCTGGTGTTCAGCATACATAATAAATGATCAGGTAAAATGTCAACAAGAGCCTTAAATTTAATAAAACAAAAGGCAGCGTCGATCTCTACTTTAGAGTATAATTCACAGTGTTGGGTTCTGTATCCATCTCCTGTAATATTAACACTGAGTCCAATATTCCTTTACTCCTCATTCACACTTTGTAAAGGTAAGAAACGTAATACTTGTGGGACAGACTGATTAAAACATGTCATCCTACACCAAAGGCATTTTACAATACCCACAAATGAGAAGGATGAATATAGTAAGTCTGTAATTAAGGATGTCAGATCATTGTGAGTCGAAACATGCTACAATGATTCACAATTGTTGGCATTGAAATCCTTAATTTGTTAAGTCTAGCTTTGGGAAATCAAACTTTCTTCGTGAAAAAGTGATGATATTGTCACAAATAGCAAATAATTTAAACATTTTAAATGTAGTTTGAGTTTTTTGAAGTAAAGATGAAAAATTACTCAATATTGATGCCTACGATTCTCATTATTATACATTTTACATTACATTTTAACCTGAATAATCATAATATTGATTGATTGATTGAAAGACACCCCTATTAACTGACTTAGGTAAATGAGTTTCAAAGGGGTGCAAAGACAATACTCTTCCAGTAAGTGTCATTTAAAAGTGTTTGCACCTAAAAAATAAGGTTGCAATGCACTCTTATTTTTAAACCCCGGCCTGGTCTAAAGCAGAGCAATAAAAATCACTTAGCGCGAGTTTCGGGATAACACACTTTCTCTCTCCCTCTGTCTTTCTGTCCTATACCTTTTACCGTTCTTTCACTCTTTCACAAACACACACAAGCACTTTGCCTAATAGAGTAGCAGCAGCAGTCAGCGTTTCCCATGGCAGGCTGTAATCGCATGGCTGGACGCAGTGATGGATTCTGGGTTCGAGGCAGCATCAGCACCGCCGCAATAAACACGCACACACCTCTGCACTGTTCACACATGTGTGAACAAAGGTTATGTGCATAAAAGGGTTCAGGCCAGTACTACGACAACGTTTCAAAAGACTCTTTCAGTCGATAAACCAACAAGAGAAAAGTCTGTTAATTTTGCTTTCCATTCCGGAGCGTGTGTCGTTTTCAATCAAGGAAAGTGATGCGGTTTTGACACTGACTTTAGAAACGTTTTCTACCATTTTCGTTGGCTTTCAGAAACAAATAACTAGCAATCGACTGCTGGTTCTAACTATGTTTTTATTTGCATTTGAAGCTTTTGAGTTGTTGCCAGGGATGGGAAACTTTAGTAAAAGAAAAAAACGAAAAAACAACCAAGCTTCATTTTATTCCACCAAAAATTCAACCAAATGATTTCTTTGTCTTTCACCTTTTCCATTTGTAGTCATGATTAGGATTGACAAATTATACAATTATTTGAACAGGTCAATGCCACTGTAGACTAACCCTGAGGCCATCCTTACGTGTAACCAACCTATTGGTCACCTTTCAAAAACTGGGCTATTTTAATGTTTTAGTAAGAAAATGGTATGAGCCATATCCAATATTCCTTAAAGCATAAATGTAAAACTTAAAACTACCCATGACAGGTTGGACTACGATTCAGTTAAGATAAATACATTTAGAATTTTGCTAAAAGTGATCAAAATGTTACCACAGAATAGCACATTATTTAGGTTTATAATTTCACTTCCTGTTTGTAATTTATGTCATCACACTAGGAAATTACTCTGCAGACACTGGATAAAAACTCATCTCATGTCATTTTTTTCTTATTTGACTAGTAAAAATATGATATATATATATATATATATATATATATATATATCATATTTAAGAGCACCTTTATTTTGTTGAATTATTGTTTAGAGAGTCAAAACAGTTGTTTCTTTGTGTAAAGTATGCATAAACTTTGACCGGAATGAGTGTACCTAGTGTGATGTCACTTCCTGTCATTTTCTACAGATTTTTTAACATTTTCTCCGCAAACACCCAATTGGTGTAAAACTATACTTTATATGTACAACAGATACAAATACACTAAATAAAGTCAAAATGAGAAAAGAATAAAAACCTGCCGTTCGCACTTTTCTCATTACATTGAATCACACAACATACAATTATTTCTCTGTACACATGTTCAGTGTTTGCATAAAACATCAGACTGTGGGTGTTTGTTCTCTTGATATAGAAATGTAAAGCTCCACAGATGTACGTGCGCTGCTGTACTGTGCCTGTAATTGCTTTTGAAGAGCTTCTTAAATGGACGTCTGCTCATTGACTTGTAAATGCACAACACGCGAGCCGCAGACTATAGCGAGATATAAGTTAGCGCGCCTCGGCTAATGCGCGTAAAAGACATTGAGGAGGAAAGCACGTCCTCGTTGCTATCAGGGACACCGATTTACACCACTATACAGCTTCAGGTGCAAGGAGATAAAAATGTGTTTGCTTGGAGAAATCTATGGCCGGAAACATCAAAGAGACAGCTAAATTATTCAAAAAGCAGACCTTGGATAAACGAACACACAACAACAGCAACAAACACGTGTGAGCAGATTTACCAACATGCGTGTCCAATATTTGATGGACGCTGGAATGTTCCACAATGTGTATTAACATTATTTTCAACAAGGGCTATGTTAAAAGGGAGTTGTTTGAAGTAGTGACTCGGCTCACAGGAAGTTGTTATTTTTCAGAATTTTTGAGCTAAATTACAAAGAATTAAAGTCGGTATGGACGATTTTTCGGCGATTTGAGAACGCAGGCGGAAGTGCGCATGCGCACTCCCCCGTGCGGACTGATACAACACACACGTGCGTTTGTTTATTAGCGCAACGGAGCGCATCGCATCGCTCGTCTCCCGTAGATTTCTGTCCACTTCTGCGTCAGCTCGAACTGTCTTTCTCCGTCTTCATTTTGCCCCGTACACTGAGGGAACTATATTATGATAGATCCATGCGCTTAGGCACGCGGAAACGTGGGGACGAACCGCACTCGGCTGCAGGTGAGCGGTAGGTGCGTTTTATGATTGATACGTGGCAGGACTAATGATTTATCCACGCCACGAGGAAATATGATAAAAAAAAATTGCTGAAAAAAATCGTCCATACCACCTTTAAGCCTTTTACAAAATTATTACAACATTTGTTTGAATATTTATTTTGAAAGAACAAAAAATACTATTTTGAGGCGCATCTATAATTTTATTCCGTGATGAATGCAATTATCCTGTAACCATTAATTTAAGTATACCTGTTTCTTATTTGTCATTTTATTGATTTATTTTTCTCATTGTACTAAAAAAAATTTTCCCATTCAACTCTTAATAGCCCCCATTGAATGTAAAGAGTTTGGGCTGGTCATTTTTCATGATACACTCCGCCTTAGCTCCAATGTTTCAGGGAACGGCTCCGACAAGATTACACAGAAGTACATGAACGCAAATTAATACTTTTTACGTGTACTTGAGTGACTACTATTTCACGGCACACTCTCTGGCCACTGTTCCCACGCCCGGACTTAGATGCAGTGGAGCTGGATATTGTAAAGCGTCGCTCTCGGGAGAAACACATTGGAAATTTCCCCCGTTTGCCAACACCAACATGCTACTGGAAAGTGCGTCGGAAAAGGACGTAACGCAGTCGAGTTTTCAGGAAAAAACACAGATGATCACAGTCTGGTACGTTTACTCAAGTGTACTTCTCAGATTAGTTTCCAGACACTTGTTGAGTTCTACTTGAGTAATATACAGTAACAGTACTCTTACTACTATGACGACTACTGTGAGCCAAGTCCGAAACTGACGAAAAGCTTTTAGTTTATATAACTTATATAACTTGATTTGAACATAGTAGAAAAAGCTTCAGTTGTAGTCATCTGGACTCAGTTAGAAAAAATAGACGTTTCGGCTCTCATCCAAGAGTCATTGTCAATAAAAGAATTTAGATCAAGAACTCCGATATTTATACTGTTCTGTGGTAAGACCCACCCATTGGGAGGAGCCTTCCTGAAGTAGAAAGAGTTGTTTGTTTCAACAGAAACTCCCCCCTTGTATCTACCGAGCTAGCCTATTCAGAATCTTAATGGGCTATTAGAATCCTCTTTGTCTTTGTGAGACCCTGGCTCAACCACCCTGAGTACCTGATTAGCATTTAAATGTCCTGGTCCTGGTCCTCTACCTTTCCAGGGGTTCAGTATACCATTATAGACTACAGGAAGATTGAATCTTAGCCCTCCATTTCTGTTTAAAGAAGGTCTTTCTTTTTTAACAAAAATAGCTTCCTTGACTCCTCTTTCAAACCATCTTTTCTCCCTGCTTAAAGTCTTCACCTCACCGTCTTCAAACGAGTGATTAGAGGCTTCAAGATGGAGATGCACGGCACTCTGAGGTCCTGAACTTGTATTTCTTCTGTGCTGAAAAAGCCTCTTGTGCAGAGGCTGTTTAGTCTCACCTATGTACCGTTTTTTACAGCTTTCTTCACTGCATTGGATCGAATAAACTACATTGCTCTGTTTTTGAGTCGGCAACTTGTCCTTTGGGTGAACCAGTTTTTGTCTTAAAGTGTTTCCTGGTTTTAAAATAAACAGGGACTTCGTGTTGTCTAAAAATTCCCTGCAGTTTTTCCGACAGGCCAGACACATAAGGGATAGAAACACCCTTCCTTCTCTGTTCAGTTTCCCTTTTGTCCTGCTTCTTGGTTCTCTTCACTCTGTTGAGAGCCCAAGCGGGGTAACCACAGGCTGAGAGGGCATTTCGGACATGTTTTTCCTCTTTCTTCTTGCCCTCTGAGCTGGTGGGCACACCTTGAGCTCTGTGTTGTAAGGTTCTGATCACACCCAGCTTGTGCTGTAGTGGGTGGTTGGAACCAAAGAGCAGATACTGGTCCGTGTGTGTAGGTTTCCTATATACTTCTATCTGGAGTTTTCCGTCCTCTCCTCTGATCGTGGAACAATCAAGAAAGGCCAAGCGATTCTCCTTAGCGTCTTCTCTTGTAAACCTGATATGTGGGTCCACAGCATTGATGTGATCAGAGAAGGTTTCCAGCTCTTGTTTCTTGATTGTTACAAAAGTATCATCGACATAGCGAAGCCACAGTTTTGGGGCTATGCCTGAGAATGAGGACAGTGCCTTCTTCTCAAAGTGCTCCATGTACAGGTTGGCCACTATGGGAGAGACGGGCGAGCCCATGGCACAGCCATGAATCTGTCTGTAAAATTGTCCCCGGAATTGAAAGTAAGTGGTGTTCAGACAGATCCAACAGTTTACATATGTGTTCAGGTGTCAGTTTGGTCCTTTCCTGTAGGGTGGTGTCTTCCTGCAGTCTGATCCTCACCGCTGCTACTGCATCAGAGGTCGGGATGCAGGTGAACAGGGACACAACATCATATGAAACCATGAGGTCATCTGGGTCCAGTTGGAGATGTTTCACTTTATCCACAAAGTTGTGCGTGTTTTCCACATGATGTTCCGAATTCCCCACAAGCGGAGCCAATATAGTTGTTAAATGCTTGGCCACATTGTAAGTGATAGAATCTGTGCTGCACACTATGGGTCTGAGTGGAACCTCCTTTTTGTGTATTTTTGGAAGGCCATAAATGCAAGGCATGGCTTCACCAGGATACAGTCTGTAATACAGAGGCCGGTCTATCACTTCCTCTTTTTCCAGCCTTTGTAAACAGTCTATCACTTTCTTCTTGTAGCCGCTGGTCGGATCTCTTTTCAAGCGTTCGTATGTGGTCGTGTCCTCGAGGAGGGTGTGGACTTTGGCTTCGTAATCAGCTGCGTTGAGAATCACAGTGCAACGTCCCTTGTCTGCTGGGAGGATGTTGATGCTATGATCTTTTTCTAGTGCTGAAAGTGCTTTTCTCTCTTCAGATGTGATATTTGAAGGAGGTGGTTTGGCACTCTTCAGAGTCGCTGTGACACGTAACCTCAGGTCTGCAGCCTCCGATTCAGTCATTTTGTTGTTTCTAATTGCCGTTTCAGTGGCTGTGATGTAGTCCTCTGTAGGGATGTGTTTAGAGGTGACAGAAAAGTTGAGCCCTTTAGAGAACACCTCCTTTTCTGCCTGTGTCAGAACACGATCTGATTCTGGTTCTTAATCCAATTGTTTTTGCTGGTCGCTAATTTGTCTGTCTCAGTCCTAATGTTGCGTTTCTTGCATTGCTTTTGATTGTTTCGTTTTTTTTTCCCTTTTTCTATTTCAAAATACCAGATTGTGTGAATTAATTTATCTTTTGTCCTTCCAATTAAGTCAACATAAAATTATAAATCAGGTGTTGTGGCCAAACAGACGGTCTCTCATAACTACTCGTATTTTCTGGACTATAAGTTTTTCATAGTTTTGGTAGTACTTATACTTATATTTATACTTATACTCCGGAGCGACTTATATGTGATATTATTTGTTATTTTCACACTTGCAACCGCATTTCATACTATAGTGCGACTTATATATGTTTTTTTCTTTTCTGTTATGCATTTTTTGGCTGGTGCGACTTATAGTCCGGAGAATACGGTATATTCATACAATGCCCAACCAAAAAGTAAAGTTGCCACAGGACAAAAAGGGTCACACACTCTGATATTTGGTCGGACCGCTTTGCTTGGATTAGAGCACGGATTTGTTCTGGCACTGTTTCAAAAACCTTCTGCAATGTCAAAAGATTAATTAACATCCAGTTTTTCATACATTTTTAACCAAGATCTTGTATTGATGATGGGAGAGAGTGACCGCCGCACAAAACCTTCTCCAGCTCATCCCGAAGATTCTAAATCGGCCACAGATCTGTAGCAGATTCATTTCTCCAGTGATTTGACTCAATCAAACACACTGACAGCTTTACCATGACCACGGGATTTGTTTCTGAAATGAGAAGCCGCTCGCTGCATCAGTTGGGTTTAAATACCGTGTTGCAGCTGAAAGATCATCACCCATGCAGCGATGATCCAATAGGAGGCTTTGCTTAGTCAAATCCAGAGGGCATTTTTTTTTTTTTTTGTGAGGCCAGTGTGCATTTTAATACTTTTACTTAGCTTCTACTTATGTAACATCATTATTTTTAGCTTGCTTGTGAGCTTTAACCAATCATTGCTCCCCACGTGCATCAGATATCACGTGACCACTACTTATTCCCAGAAAACCTTTGAACTGTAGATACTGGCCACAGGAGATATGGAGATGCTATGACCCATTTGCCTGGACTTCACCATTTTGCCCTTTTCTCTTTCCTCTGCTAATAACCGAATCATTCTCAGGGATAAATGTCTAAGTTATGTCGGCATACACCTTATGTCTGATTGGTCAGTTTCATAAAGGAAGCGCACTAGGTGATGTATTGGCAGTGCAGTTAATAGAATATTAAATGGAATCAAGATCCAGTCATTTCAAACTGTTAACAATTTTCACCCAATCTTCTGTCAGTAAAAGCATGTGGTTTGGAGCGGCGTTCGGATTTAGAAGGAATACATTTTTACTATTATTGTGTGATAATGAGAAAGTTTCATTTCTTTCTGACAAGGATAAGAAAACGAATTGAAAGTATAGTTATGAATACATGAGGAAATAAATAGACTAAATATAGACTTCGAAGGCATTCAAATCTAGACGTTTTGACTTTTGGATTAAAGGTTGAATGTCTTTATTTTCTTAAACTGCGTCCAGGTGACTTCCTTTGAAACGTGTTCTACCAAAGTATAATACAATCTATTTGAAGACACCAATAAATGTTTCCAATGCATTCAACTCAAGGTTCATAAGTGCACTAACCTAGTAACAATGTGTCTTCTGGCCGGTAAATCACTGGCCGTGGCCTTTAAAATCCCGCTTCCTCACTTACACGTTTAAGAATAAGACTCACCAATTCACCTGCGTGTCGAGGGTCGGTGAAAGGCGGTTCATAATAAAATACAGCGCCGGCGAATGTGAGACCACTTGATTAGGGGGAAAAAAAGGTCATAAAAGCGACAAACAGAAACAGTCATTTCCATCTTATTCAGACCGTCTTCCATTAGTGTGACAATTTCATTAAACAAACATAATGTACAAAATCATTTCCTCGACTTGGCTGGCTCCGAGAAATTAACGGCAACATGGAAGTCATGCATAATGAATGTGAACATTTGCCATCTACAAGTCTCCCACAGTCAAACATTAATTCTGGCCGGTGCTGGGTGCGGAAGTGTGTGTGTGTGTGTGTGTGTGGGGGGGGGGGGGGGGGGCAAGGGAAAGGATGTATGGGGCAGAGGGGAGAGCAAGGACACTTTGGGGAGAAAAAGTTAAACCTGCTCTGAAATCATGTGGTAAAAAAAGATTAGTGAAAAGATAATTTTCTTTATACATAGTCACACATTTACTGAGGTTATGCGAGCAAATGTAAAACAAGGTGATACTTAAAAGACATAACTTGACCCGAGTTGCTCATTAGAGATGGCGCTATTACAAAGCATCAAAGCAGGTGGGTGGATAGAAGTTTAAATGGAGCGTTTCAGTACACATGGCCGCACAGGTAAAAGTTAAAATCTGACAGTTTAAAACATTGATCGTCACTGTGATCTTTTCCCTTTGGTTGCTCCTTGTTATAAATCATATGCGCTGCAGTGCTTTGTTATGCTAATGTTGCTACGTGGAGCTAATCACTCTCAAACGATGCTTTTTAGACTTTAAATGTGATGACCGTGCATATTACTGAAAGGATTTTATTTGAACTCTTCTGTTTTATGTGTGTTATGTCAGTGTTATGTCTATGTCGTTGTTTTGTGATCTTAATGCAGTTGTGTGAAGTACTTGTGTGCGAATCGTGCTCTACAAATGAACTCACCTTGCCTAAATGAACTTAAATGGATCCACATTTTGCAGACTTACGTTGGTTTAATCAATACGTTAACTTGTTATTGTACTTAAACGGTAAAGTACTGCTCAACGCTAAAAGGAACACAGAAAGTCAGTGAAAACGTCACTCCGAGGTCCAAGTTCCGACCTCTGAAGACAACAATAAAATAGGTTGATGTTTGATTGTTGCCTCTCTTTGGCGTAATGTTATCTTATGTTTTTGTTAATTTATCTAAGTTTAGAATGGGTCAATAGATTTAACTAACAGAAACTCCTTAACAACTAAGGTATGTTTCAGTGAAAATATCTCATTCCTTCAGACAGATATAAGGAGGATGATACTTCACAAAATATTCACTCTTAAAACCTTTGTACAGTTAATTAAATTACGTTAATTCAACTACTACTACTTAATCTGACAGTGAAATTAAAATATCTTGCCATTTTCTTAATTTTAATTACTGCATGTTTGATGTTTTCTCTTAAAATAATAACTGTCTAATCAGTAATCACATGAATAAATAAAATAAGAAAGAAAATATACATCCTTGACTCTTTTGTGTGTGAGTTTGGACCATATTAAATAACCCAAGCTACCCAACAATTATTATAAAGTTAACTTTTCCATGAACTTCTGAAGTGTGGAAAACATGCTCTGTCTGGCGTAAGAATGACAAATACCATGTAATTAAAAGCCTCTTGACAGCTAGTTAAAAGTCCACATCACGTCAGATAAAGTCAAGTCCCTGCTCTTTCCCCATTGATCAAAAACAGAGGGTTTTGACATGACTCCTGTGACCGTGCCAGGAACACTTGGCATCATCTCACTCTCTTTGCATAAATCTTACCATCATGTATCTCGACGCAACACAACAAAATGCTAATGCTAACATTTTAGGGGGGGGAAGTTCAGCTCATCCTTCACAGAGGGTGATTTATTACCCGGTACTGCAGGGTCATACATTAATTTCACTCTTTATATAAAAGGCCCGTTATTTCTGCATGCATAAATAACCCGCCCGAGACAGCACGTGTACAGATGCACATATCCGCTGCATTCTGTTCGTGTGTTGGTGAAAATGTCAGCGTGTCGAGAGGATGCTTATCTGCTGGGGACAGATTTGATGGTTTGACTGAGCCAGACGCAGCCCCGCTCCTCCCCTCCTCCTCCCCCCTCCCATGATGCAATGCGTACGCGTGCGGTTGTGTGCGTCCTTTCTGAGTGACACGGGACCACGGGAGATGCCAGCGCTCACTCGGACGCACACTGGATTGGACACCAGCGGGACAATGTACTCAAGGAAAAAAAATGACAGACAGTAAACCAAATTAATATTACATAAGAAGATGATGGACATGCAGCAAGTATTATTTTAATCTACAAATTAATATTTTTCTAATCTACAATGCTTCTAAATGATTAATAACTGGGGGACACTTTTGGAAATAGACCTTAATTTCTGCTTCAACATGTTCCAGTTAACTAAAATGGATACATGACTGCTGCTTTATGCGCATGTTATGTTGTATTATGCTGAGAAATGAGTTTGTTTTTGGGTGTCCTCCCCCAAGAACATTTTAACAAATCAGATCACCAGTCACCAATCACCAGAGGATGTGGCCCTCAATGCGTTTGTGGCAATATTCAAATATATCAGGTCATTGTTTGGATTGTATAGTGATCTGTATAGTTAAAACGGTGCTAATTTAACATACACAATTCAAATGGGGACAGAATATTTTTATACTGTCAACATCCCCTCATCCCTCCCTCATCAAGAAGGCCCAGCAGAGGATGTACTTCCTGCGGCAGCTGAGGAAAGCCAAGCTGACAGCGGAGATGATGGTGCAGTTCTACACGGCCATCATCGAGTCTATCCTCACCTCCTCCATCACCGTGTGGTACGCTGGAGCCACAGCCAGGGACAAACAGAGACTACAGAGCATTGTGCACTCTGCTGAGAAGGTGATCGGCTGTGGACTTCCATCTCTGCAGGACCTGTACGTCTCCAGGACTCTGGGACGAGCAGGTCAGATCACAGCCGACCCTTCTCACCCTGGACATGGACTTTTTGAGTCCCTCTGCCGTTGGACTCATGAACACTTCTTAAACACTGTCACTTTAACCATACTTGAATCACTCACTGCACTGGTCACTTTCATACATATGTAAATCTGTGCAACTGTAAATTTGTGTACATATTAAGCCTATTTTTATTTGATAGCTTATTGTTATGACTCAATCATTGTTCATTGTATTGTGTTGCATAGATCACAAAGAATTTGAATTTTGTTCATTGACAATGGCAATAAACCTATTCTGATTCTAATTTAATTTGAATAAACTTAATCAACTTTATTGGACAATCCTGAACCCCTGTTGTCCCAATTTGAGTCACATTGCTTTCCATTCGTCTCATCGCTGTAACTACAAAGCCCTTACATGTTTGGATTTATGTTGAACTGTTGGACTCCTTATTGCTCCATTATGTCTCGTGCTATTACCTCTACTAACAGTACCCCATAATGCAACGGGTGCGCATGCTTGCCGATGTGTGTCCCCTTTGAGTGACACAGGACTATGGGAGATGCCAGCGCTCTAGCAGACGCATATCGGATGTGACACCATGGAGCCTGCAGCGTGACAGGCATGTGACAGGCCCGGAGCTGCTCCTAAATGACTTCTTAGGCCCCATTACCCTGCCAAAACACCGGACACGCAACCTCCCATTTCCACGTCTCCCCTTCATGGTCACGGAGCACCTTTTACTATTCGCAAATGGAAGCCCTGATTGCACCCTACCTCTGCGCCGCCTCGGATTAATCACACGTAGATGCAAGCGGCCGCGCTCGAATCAAAGGGAAAAAGGGGGCAGCGGAGACAGTGGTGATTATCCCCAAAGGAAGAATGGGATGTCGGTGTTTACTCTGCTACTCCGGCTTCTGATGTTTTGACACCGGCTGCCCCAAGGAAGAGGAGAGCATTTGTGAAGAAGTGCGAGCGGAAAGGTGACAGCGAGATAAACGCATCAAGTTTAAATTAGTGAAAACAAACTCAGGTGAGAGACCCATTAGCAACATAAGTGCAGTAACAAACCATGTCCCGGTAAATAATCTTGTAATAATGAGCAGATAATGAGTATTCTTTTCCATTTTATGAAAAGAAAATCAAAAGAAAATCAACCAATTAGGCCAGCGAAGCAGCGCTATAGCAAGGGGGGGAAGGCAAACGCTGGGTTAAGTCATTAATCTTGGGTGTCTGATTCCTTTAAACAGTATTGACACATTCACAATTGCCACATGCGCCGTCGAGGATATTTTGCACGGGGATCTCGGCCAATTAGGTTTGCCACATCTGATGCATCACACAAACCTTTTGTCGGTCTACATAAACTCAAGTGATCGGTCGGCAGAAAAACATACCAAGAGGATGTGTGGGACCAGCTTAACTTATTAAAACCCACCACTGCGACGTAAATCAAACAAGCCTTCAGCCCATGTCAACATTCGACATTTTTGTATCCCGAAGGAGAATTAGGTGACATTTATAGCAAAATTAATGCAATAAAATGAATACCTAGGGCCAATTTTCCAAAACGCAATAGGGAAATGATGACACATAAACTTAAAGCAACAGTGAGCGCTTTTTTAAGTGTTGCACTGAAGTATCAATAAAAATGAAAGGACCAAAGATCTTTTATCTCTTGCCGTGAGGGAGCAGAAATATACGACCGTCACACGCTGGGCCTTTGATGTCAAAATAAAAAAGGAGAATCTGTCATATGATATGGTCACATGGGTTTATGATCTGACGGCGCTCTCGCTTAGCACATCCTATATCACAAGGGCCTTTGATGTCTTGCCAATTTGCTGAGCTGAACATCCGAATTAGCCGCTTCTAATGAGGACGCTGAAGTGTGTATTCCGTCTGTGTGACAGTCTGGCCGCTTGTCGTCGTTTAGCCGGTTTAGCTGAGCCACGTGTGGAGGCATTGCTGCATTTTTGTACCTGCGGGCTCCTTTGAACACGCTGGCAACAGTGGAACGCTCCCGGAACAATGTGAATGCTGCCGTCAAGATTGAAAAAGGCAAGAATTATTTATAGAAGCATAATATCAGCAGAGAAGGTAAAGGTAAGTTACTATCATTGGATTAAGCCGAGTGTGGACATATGGAGTCAGTCATGTTATCTGGGGGGACTTGAGGTTGCAAATGCAAGAGAAAGTATTCATAAGGTGGAAATATGGACTGCACAATTTTGGAAAATAAATCCAACTCCAATTTGTGTTCTGTTCAGAGTGCACTCTGTAAACAACTCCAGGAGCATTTTAGAGAAGATTGAAATATGAATTGATAAACTAATTAAAGAATCCCATGAATTTCAGAACATGTTTGTAGAGGTCTAAACTACAACAAATACAAAGATATTTTTCTCCAAAATGACAGGATCTTTTGTTCATTGCAGCAGTCATCCTATTATCTAAATAATTAAAGCCTTTGCAACTATGGTAGATAATTGCACCAACTCAAATTGCGATTTCCATTTGTGATTATTGAACAACCCTAGTGGAAATAATCGGTTCTACACAAATCTCCCACTACTCTACTCTTACTACTCTTACTACTCTTACTACTCTTACTACTCTTACTACTCTTACTACTCTTACTACCAGAAATATTTCAAAGAATGAGTTAAGTCTGGTACTTCCACCTCTGGACTTGTCCTTGCAGTAATTTCCTTACCAGGTTTGGAAGATCCTTTGTTGGTGAAAAGCTCCAAGCGCAATGAATTGTGAATGGAAATGGGATTTTGAGTGCATCCTGTCCGACTCTACACTGCGTGAGTCTCCATAAACTCTATGGGTCCTCCTCATTTCATGCTTCCCAAAGTGGAGCGGAAAACATTCAAATGAAAAAGAGAAGAAGGGAAAAGGGAGGCATGTCTGTCTTTTCTCAGCCTTGTTTAATTTGCCGCCTCCTGGGTCATTGAAATGTGCCTCTGCTGTGCTGTCGTCTGAGGGAGTGTTTCTGCGGATAGCATCGTGTAATACTGGGATTGAAAGGAGGCTGGAAGCCAAATTAAGAAGGTTGAATTGAATGAACTTGTTAACATTCAAATAGATTTGAGCATTAAAAAGCATAGACACTATCGCATCCGAATGACAATTATCAGAAACTATTTTGGTAATTTAACAGAAATGTGTTAAAAGAGGTCTTCAACTCGATTAGTTGAGGGTTAAACTTTGATTCAATTTGTATTTTTTTTTAGCTTGAGCAGTTGTGTTGAATTCAGACCTAACCTCCTAAACACTGGGCTCTGATCCTAAAGCTCTCCAGCCGAGAAGCCTCCTCCTCCTCCTCCACCTCCTCCTCCTCCTCCTCCTCCTCCTCCTCCTCCTCCTCCTCTTAAGGGAATACCACCTGATAACACAAAACAACTTCAAAACTACATTCCCAGCAGACCACCAAACAAAAGACAACACTTTATCTGCCTTCATCTCATTAAACACTCTATAACTTGCTTAATTGTTTATGAGGGATTTGCAAGAAAAACCCAACAAAGGTTTATCAATAGGGCTGGGCTTAGAGCTGGTTCCTATTCTAACATGTTGGAAGTGTGTGCGATTGGCTGCAGTCAAGACTTAAGAAAAGGGTTTTTAATTAGGAAGTGCACGGCTTCTAATTAATCAGATATGGAAATGGATTAGGCAACAAAAGCAGGATTTAAATATTTAATTTCCATCCATCAATCCAACCCCCTCTCGTCCCCAAGGCATAACACGGCCAATGCGACTTCTACAGTCGTGCTTTACCTACAGTATTACGGTGGACGTCAATGTGCTACACTGATAGATCAACCGTTATGTAGCAATGTGTTTGCATTCAGTTTTGTTAAAGGCTGTATTTACACGTAGCATGTATGTTCATCCATCCATTTCCTTCCAATTTATACAGGGCCAGGTCGCGGAGGCAGCGGTATGAGCAGGAAGGCCCAGACTTTACTCTCTACACACACTTCCGTCAGCTCCTCCAGGAGGATCCCGAGGCATTCCCAGGCCAGCAGAGAGACTTAGTTCCTCCAGCAAGTCCTGGCTCTTTCCCGGTCCGCGGTTTTCATGACTTTTCATTGGTTAAACAGCTTCATGAGACTGCTGGCCAACCAAAACAGGTTGTAGCAATAACAAAAATGTAGAGCTGGCACAAGCAGTGATGCTAACTCACTCTGAGTGATCTAACATGGACCTTGGATTTTATCAGAGGAAAACCTGTCATTTGGATCATTTATGAAGCAGTCATGAACCGCACGAGAGGAGGAGGAGTAAACCACATGAGTGTTTGTTGATTGCTTCAGCTCTGGTTTAAAGCGTAAACGTTTAAAGCGTATGCGTATGCCCTTTTTGTGATGTTTAGGCAGGAATATTAAGCATGTGTCTTGCTGTTGTCATTGTTTGAGCATTGCTCTTTCTGTAAAGAAGCAGATGCCGGGTCCAGTGTCTCCTCCGCTCCTTGTCATTGACGCTCATCTCTGGCATCAGTAAACGTGCCGCTGCACCGGAGCAAGTCAAAAATTGGGCTTTTAATTAAAAAATGTTTGAATGACTGCAACTGGAGACTGTGGAAATAAAATCTGGCTAAAAGTCATGTAGTGTGTTAAGGGAGAGCCCAGCCAGCAAGTGGAGGAAACTATTTCCACCACCATCTTGTCCTTTTGGTCAGTGCTCAAAGCTCATCAGGAGCATGCCAATACAGAGACTGCATCAGGTGCACTGTGTGCACTCGCTCTCAAGGTATTTCAAAAGGTTTTCAAGGTATTTGTTCAGAAATAAATTCAATCATAGCATCAAAGCAATAACTCAATGGTAACCAAGCATGTGGCATACCCTCCACCAGATACATAGTACACCTTAAAACACAATCCAATTCAAATATATTCCTGTTTACAATATGAACTGTACTGTATGTGATACAATAATATAGAGCTAGAGATAATAGAGATATAAATGTATTTATTTTTAAATTAACTATGCTTAATCAATATGTGAATAGTCCCATAGCAAGTCTATACAAAAATCCCTTTCAAACCTGGAGCAGAAATCCTCAAGTCCATCAGTGGGGAATAGGGATTGACCCAATCCTCCATCATGCGCCAAGAGTCAGGTTGCTGATTGCAAACAGAGTTAAATGTGAAAAGCTTCTGACACATCTGTCCAAAGAAACAGGGCTCTGTAGTGTTTCATAATTCACGAAAGAGATTTTCCCATTGAAGCTGGTCCAGATGCCATCCTTCCTCTCCTATTCTTCCAGTTAGATATTCAGCCAGCAGAGCCCCCCTAACCCCACGGTTTTCAATCTGCCCATCGTAACACTTGAGCTTTGATCCTCTCACCTGGGCCTCCTCGTTCCAGCCCTGCAGCGTCCTTTGGCAGCATCCCTCTCCTAACTCTACTCATGTTTAATACCTCCCATATCCAGCTCCATCCTGAAATATTTCTCCAATCCACATATCTTCATCTTCCATTTTTAATACATTTTATATTCAACCAGGTTTGACTGATTGATCATCGGTCCCAAAGTACTTATTAGGGCATTGCATTTAATTACATTTTGCGCATTGAGCAATTGTTGCATTACGAGTTGGTCCCCGTAGGCACGTTACCATGGTGATGGATCGGCCAATGGGGGAAAGGATTGGCTGTGGTCATCTGTGACACTGGGATGCAGATTGCTTGAGCCCCGGGCAGGTAGAGCTCATCCCAGATGTTGACAGTGTAGGTTATTAGAGAAACTGTGCTAAAATATACAGTAGAGAGCAAAATGTGCTGTCTTTTTTAAGGTTACAGATGCTAATGGTGTATAAGGAACAAAAACACACAAATTCTAGAGACTGCTCAATATATTTGTTGGCCAGTATATTTGGTTGATATATGCACTTTTTAGAATATCAGTTATCGGTTTTAATACTGTAACAGAGACCGATATTTAGTTTGGGCCTAATAAATATGTATATGTACAATGTTTTTTAGTTTGTGGATTAATTTGTAGTAAATTAATATTTAGTAATTTAAGAGGGAAAATGTTAATCACCCCCAAAAATATCTTCTCCTCTCTGCAATCAATTTCTCTGGATTCTAAACAATTGGCATTCAACTATTTAAAAAACTACATTGCTATATCAAGGTGTCAAAAACTCAAACTTCCATATTTCTGGATTCACGTTAACATCTTAAAGGCTTAAAGGCCTGAGCAAGGTCGTTTTTACCTGACCTTTCTGACCTGTAACTTTGCTTATAGAGGTGTAATCTATAGAAAATAGTTTAATACCAAACTGTGGAACGTTCCAGGCAAAGCTATAATAAATCCATGAAGATAACACTCCACCATAAAAACTACAAAGTGAAAAGTCATTTGTCAATTTTCTATAGACAAAAAACTTAGAGTGGAATCACAACATAATATTAAGCGTTCTTGCTTCATGAGTCATAACTTCCTTAAAAAATATGTATTTATAAAACTGTTTTTAGTCAACACAATTCATTTACACCTTGACTTTTGGGCGATAAAAATAAAATCTTAAACTCAGAGTGACGTAATCAGGAAAAAAAGCAAGAACTTAATTTGCAACTATGCCATACTCGACAATCTCTGATGCAGCATTCATACACTACATTTCAAACACGCTGATTTGCATTAATGAAAGATAATCCGGACGTCTTTAAAGTTCTTGCCTAACCCTTGGGAACAGTGGAGGCGCTTGCTTTTACACGTCTGATATTTCTGCTCTGCATGCAAAACACCAGCTCCTGCACCTGGGTCTGTGCCCTCATAATCCTGCTAAAATCTGACCACCCCCAAGATTAGGATACAGCTTACCCCATATTTACCACTATACAATCTTGAATAGCTAACGTCTTTACATAGCAATAATAGAGTTTGCTAAACAATTCCCCAAGTCCACAAAAGCTTAAAAAGTTGTATTGATTATCCGGTGAAAAGTAAGAATTCCTGGAAAAGCGGAGAAAAGAATAAGCATTCAAAAAATCAAAACAAAATATAAGATGGCGAGGAATAGCTGCATGTGTACATACAACCCATACAAATGAGATCACACAATGTTCTCTGCAGATGAATTATACAAAAGGATCCCATGGCGACGCTTTATGTTTGCGGTGATCCATCGGCACCAATTGTCCTCTTCAAAGACACTGATCATCGGCTAAACAAATAAGCAGGTTTGTATGAGTCTAATTGCTTTGGACGGGAACAGGGAGCAGCGTCCTTTTTTCACATCTAAATTAACAATGCTGACTTAGTGTCTACTACATCACCCGCCGTGTCCTCCACATGCATAAATGTATACGTCCGCAGACCCATACTGATGAACAGGGGAGTTGTCTGCCCTGAGCTGAGCCTGGCCAGAAACAACAGCGTAGATGCTGGCAAAGAATATCAACAAAGCAGGGGAAAGACAACAAGAATCTTCAAAAAGGATCAATTCCTCATTAAGAAAGCAAGTTTAAGCAATTTTGACAGAGAACTGACACTATTCGAGAGCAATTGTTGTGGTTATTTCAAGTCTACAAATACGGGTGGCTGATATTGACATGCATGTTGATATATTTTGCATTATGTGGATTGTGGTACAGTATATGTCTAATTCAGGGGTGGGCAAACCTTTTGATTCAAGGGCCACAATGGGTTCTAAAATTTGACCGAGGGGCCGGGCCAGGAACAGCTGGATGGTGTACTGGAGTATAAAGTTTTACAACGGGATCCACGACTTGGTTAAGCTGCAATATAGACTTCTACAGTGATTCCTGATGGATGATACAGCGAAGGAAAATAACATCCTGCTCAGGGTTTTCCTCTTTCACTTTGTCCTAGATTCTTTTCCGCAGCCCAACGTATTTTCCTGTCAAATTTGGTGATCCATCCGACGTGACATTGGCATGTTTTTACAGAAAGGCTAGTTGGGAAAAGCTTAATAGAGAAGAAGAGGGTTCCAAAAAGGTCAAAGTGTGCCGTCTCTTGGGGCAAATGTGGGCAGGTAAAATGGCCGGCCGGCCGCAGAGAGTTCGAATCCCGACTCAGACATTTACTGCATGTCCTCCCTTCTCTCTCATCCCCCTTCATACTTTCATCTCCTGTCTAATAAAGCCCAAGGGCTATTACTTGGCATGTTTGACGGGCCGAATTATGAAGGCCGTAGTTTGCCCATGTCTGGTCTAATCCCTCAGTCGTCCAAGTAGGCTTCATAGCAAAAGAAGGTTGAATTCTCTCAAAGGGACAAAAGAGAATACGTTACCACCCGTTCAACTGAAGGAGGAGTGACGAAACGTGTTCAGTCTAAAAAAAAATATCCAGTTGATAAAATTCAACCTTTTTTTGCTTTCCATGAGGACATTCACCTTGTACACTTACCTTCAGATTGAAAATGACTTCTGGGTGGCAGCTGAAATGTCTTGATTTCAAAAACGAAACCTTACACATAGATAGACACCAGATTACGCTGTGTTCATCAGCTATGTCGGCGTTTTTTATTACATTGGCAAGGCACGTTTATTTGTAGAGCGCAATGCATATAATTTTGCATGTTTCTAAACCAGAAAAACAGATGTTTTCCTTATTTTCTCTATACATCCTCCACTTCCATCTGGAATAGTAAGACGTATCTACCAAATGTCGTGTAGTACAATCACCAAAAAGTCAACAATTTTGAGGCTGGATGAGACAAAACTACTTGAAAAGTGACTCAGGCATTGGACACAACATCAAAATCGGAGGCAGCCCTCATCCTCTCCTCAATTGAGACGTGTCAAGAAACTGCCAGGGGTAACTCGCATCCACATTTCGGCAAAGACTCTAATTTGACAGGGCTCACGCTGTGTTTTGTGCAAAGCCAGCTCATTTGAATGCCCTTCCAAAAAGCACACAAAGGCGGAGAGGAGGAGACCGCTAACTTAACGGCATGTCGCAACGTAGTGCGTATAATCTCATTACCCCTTCCGTTGTCTAACCTGGGCGATAGTGCCGTGATGGCGTGGCATTACTCTGATTAAAGCGGGCGGGGAGGGAGGCAAGACAGGATATAAGCGGAATGTTAACGGAAATGTGTGTGCATATGGGCACGCGAATGACATAAGCACTTATTGGTATTAGAGGGTAAACTTTCAAAGACATCCATCTCTCCAAGTGCGGGGGAAACTTTCCGGTCAAAGTTACCTCGTCGGCGATCGGGCGGAAAATGACAGTGATGTATATACCTTAACAGAAGAAAGAAAAAAGGCCCCTTTGGCTTGAACCCGAGGTCATTAAGAGGCAAATAAATAAACAGAGAAAGTTTGCATATTGGATAGCTGTCAGCTCGGGGCCAGCGTGCGTTCACTTTCAGTCTGATGGAGAGCCTTCTTTTCTGGGCAAGCCATCGGACTCGGGGGCCTATGAATCAGCGGGAGTGGACACATTGGCAGTTGTCATGTAATGATATTGCCTGAATGTCGGTCGCGGTAGGAGCAGCTTCGCACATATCTCTCTGGAATAGAAGCAATGGCAAGTTTGCAGGTCACGGGATGTCTCACGCTGCACGACATTGATGGACACCCTTTTACATTACTCTTAATGAATTTCATGTTTGTTAAATCTTTTGGCCCGATCCAATCTTCATAATGTTTGAAAAAGGCTTAAATTATATTACCGTGACATTGTAAAAGGTCAAGTTTTCATTCCATTCTTTCAAACTTCCCATGTCCAAGACTTGCCTGTGTTGATATGAAGGTTTGGAACGTGTTTCTTAAAAGAGTTAAATGATGTTGATTTTACCATCAGTCATATTCTTGCGGGGGAACTCTATCTTATGTCCTTAAATGGTTTATTGTGTTGGCATTACAACTGGCCAATCATTATAATGTAGAATGAGCAGACAAAAATCTGATCCAAGCCTCAAAATAAGCCAAATATATATATAAAAAAACAACTTCATTCAGTGTGTCTCTGGTCAACATTTAGGCTCTTAAAAAGTTTTCCCAATTTTCAAAAAGCCTTTGAGTCCTCACTTTAGCAATTACATTGATTTAGGGAATGACTACTCATACCATTTATCTCACTTTGTGGATTAAATAACTGAAATATTTGTTTGAATGAATGAAAAAAAAGTTCAAGATTTAGCACAACCTAGTGTAGTAGAAAGACTGCACTAATCGAGACCAAGACCCCCACAGGGTCCAGAGGCTAATACAAGACCGAGACTTAAGGGTCGAGACTATGCCACACTAAAGCTACGTACACACCGCGGCGGCCGAATCGCGACCGACGCAGAATTTGAGCGCTTGTACATTTGAAAGACAAACGCCCCGGACGCGCATTCTCGTCAAAAAAATACACTCAGCAGTAGACGTGCGTCCGAGTCGTCCTGCACATGCGCAGTGGAGGAGTTGTGCTGTGTTGCTTTTCTCGTGGAGTAAATGGAGTTTAATGGCGGTTTGTTTTGGTCTGAACGGGCCTTAAGGGTGCATTCAAAATACACTTTTGATTCAAATCAAGATTCTTTTGCCTGGCTGGTTCAGTTGGTTTTGGTAATTGTGAACGCACAATTGAACTCTGATCCAGATCAAAGGAGCAAAATCGGGTCCGGTTGGAAAGGTCGGTCTCGGTTCCTGTCTCTGTCTCGGAAGTGATCATGAAGTGAACTACGCTCAGATGCACGTGAGGATCAGGATGAAAATAAACTCTTGTGGGAGATCAATAACGGGATAAATGTCACACAGAAAGACTTGAAAGTAACAGGAGCAGATCAAATACTGATTTAATTCTAATTACTAATAAACCAAACATAAAAAAACAATGCTTAAGATGTCTTTAACGTGGGAAAAGTGGCCTATATTCAGCCAGTATTAAGCTGCCATTCAGAGAATGTGTTTATAAAACAGAGGACATTTTTAATCACATTTTCTTTACCATGGGCATTTAGAGTGAGCCACATGTGGAGCAGGTTGTGTGTGGGGCAGGTTGTGCACATGTGGGGCGGGTTGTGCACATGTGGGGCAGGTTGTGCACATGTGGGGCAGGTTGTGCACATGTGGGACAGGTTGTGCACATGTGGGGCAGGTTGTGCACATGTGGGGCAGGTTGTGCACATGTGGGGCAGGTTGTGCACATGTGGGGCAGGTTGTGCACATGTGGGACAGGTTGTGCACATGTGGGGCAGGTTGTGCACATCTGGGGCAGGTTGTGCACATGTGGGACAGGTTGTGCACATGTGGGGCAGGTTGTGCACATGTGGGGCAGGTTGTGCACATGTGGGGCAGGTTGTGTTTATGTGACGCATGACCATAAACAGACCGAACCCCCAATATTCAGAGCAAGATAATTCAACCCCTACAATATTTGCTCATCATTTTCTGGAATTAACTGATTTCTTGCATGGCTCAAACAGTAATACTATACCGTGTTATATCATTCAAAACTAACATATATTACATTTTTAAAAAACATTTCCCCTGCTTTTGTGTAAGAGCAAGTACTCGTGCACAGATTAGACTCATTATAAAACACACATAAGAGAAACCTAAAGCCTTAAATTGTGTTTATCAGCAGGGATGCGATCATAATTATAAAATGTGATCATAATACGATTAACAGGTTTTTCAATATTTTAAAAACATTAATGTAATATATTAATCCAATGCAGTGAGGAAAGTGAAGAGTGATACGTAGGTGAGACTAAACAGCACCTGCATAAAAGAGCTGCAGCCAGTTAACAATAGAATTTCTATGGCCCATCACAGGGTAACAAAGAAGATATGTTTCAGGGGAAAGTTAAAACGGTACAGGACAGGCTATTATCAGGAAGTTCCACCTGGTGGGCAGGGATTACAAAGAGTAGGTCAAATATCAGAGTTCTCAGACTAGATCCGCAGATTGAGAATGACTCTTGGATGATTTTGGTTTTTAACAACCTAAAACAAAAAATGAAATGACAGCCGGTTCACAGACCCTTCACTTATAATCTGCACACATTTCCCCAAACTCCTACAGCCAATAATTAATTCACAGACTAATCGGAGCCCATACAAGTCCGAGACATTTTACCTTTGAGTAAGTGACAAGTAAAAAGACAGAGTCCAAATAAACTTGAGTCGAAGACGAGACTAAGACCTTAAAAGTACGGTCTCGACCCAAATGTTTAATTTATTTCATCAAAAGCATAATTTTTTATAAGATCCACAAACCAAACCAAATGCAATGTGGTATGAGAGTACCTAATCTCATCCCTGCCATTACCTCCTTTGAATGTATGTATGAATGTATAGATCTACGTTTCTGTTACTTCCGCTTCAAAGCTGTTCCAAAAAATAAGACCTCAAATTCGCATTGCATTCTTGTCATTTGGATGAAAGGCTCAGACAGGAGACTGAATAAATGTCAATGTGCTTCCGTGGAATACAAAATAAAAGGAGATTTTGAGCTCGACGTACCTATCAGCATTTAAATTTATGTGCCAGCCAATTTATATCTGACTAGACACTAAAATGAATGCAATTTCTGAGAATCCTGTAACATTTTGACAGCTAACGGTGATCTCAATTCCATACAGAGCTTGTCCTCACCTTGCCGTATCCCATACAATTATAAGCCATCAATGACTTCCTCCTGCATTGCAATTTAGTCTGACAAAACACAGAATATAGCTTTTCCTTCAAGGCGTCCAACTTGCCTGCATTTGCAAACCTGGAGGCACAGATATATAGGAGGGAAACTGTCCCGTCCTGTTATGTCTGCACTTGAGTTGTGGTGATAAGCATTTTTTGACATCACATCACATTCAATAATATGCCACTGCCTTGACTGGATGTATTATAAATGAGTATACAGAAAAGCACACACGCAATCCTGGGGCTGAGATCCCACTTTCCAAAATTAAGCTATTAGATATTGCAAATCTGAGACGTGACTCAAACACCGACACAAGCCTTTAAAACGTGATGATATTGTAATGAGTCAGGAAATAGTCGCATGTTGAAACAATGCAAATCGCATGTAAGTACAGTATATGTTATTTGTATACAATATAACACGATGTCTGCACCTAAAAAGTAGAATTGTGATTCAATTGTGACTGAATGAGTTGCAACACCAGCAGCAGCCTGCATTAAGAATAGACACATAAACACATTCTCTTTTACTCACCTGACTTGATAGTAGTAGTAATAGTATTCTCTCTTTTTAGTCCAGAATCCAGAGAAAAAACACACAGTCGAATCTCAGTCCAACTCTGAATTATGTTATGTCCACTAGCAGCCCCAAAGTAGTTGTAGTCGCTTCTTTACAACTTGAGACATTTTTTATTTTCTCCCTTTGCAACTTTAGGAATGTGTTTTTTTTTCTCTACCTTCATGTTTGTTTCAAGTTTTTAATATTAGGCCCATGGCAAATTATGAAGTCACTATAATCGAGGATTATGCAAATTGAGTTCTGTAATCCTATATATTAATTAAAAATTCTGTAACTACACTTACTCCTTCCTTAAAATGTGACCAAAGACTTAATTCATAGTGAAAAAGTTGTTTAAGAAAAAAAATATTTAAGAATGATATATTAAGAATGATTCAGGTTTAATATCCTAACCCTTATTACCCTTATTACCCTATACTACCTTAACCGTAACCCTAGCACCTAATCTTAGTTAAGTAATAAGGCTGAATCATGCTTAAAAAAATATTTGTTCATTATGAATTAAGCCTTTGTTCATGCAATGTTAAGGCAAATTAATAAATTAGAAATTGCAATTATAAAGTGGTACCAAAAATTCCAACAAATATTGACATTAACAATAAAGATCTATATATGACTTAATGACAACCAATTGAATGCTCAAAAAAAGGCTCTTTAAACTTAAAAGTGTGACTGGGACGCGTGTTTTTGTTTGAGGACAGCGATTATGAAACAGAAAAGTGATGACGGGGCGAAGACACACGGGTTTAAGTGAGCACTGAGCAGCCCACTGAGCTAATGCTACAAAATGACTCCAACTCAGTGAAGAAAAGAATCATCACAACGACTGCAGATTTACAGCGCTCAAAACAACACAAAGTAAAGCATCACTGGCCTCACGTAACAACATGTCTTTCTTTAAATGATGTGACACAAAACGCAAATGAATTCAAAGCTACTGTTACTATCGCTACCATTTAATCTGCCATGTTTACGTCGATTAGTCCTTTATATCTATTCTAACAAAACGATTAAATCAATGTTGTTTCTTTGTTTCTATTCCAGCTGTGAAGTTTCCATGGCTTCAACACTAAATATGACTGAAATGTGGCAGATGAATTCACCATTTGGACTGGTGAAATGAAATGTTTTGTGAAATTAAGAATAACGTGTTATTTTAAGCAGAAACAAAATGATTTATGACTTTTTTTTTAGATAATAGACAACTAAAATAATTGATCCCTGTAACCCTAATTCAGAGACATGTCATCAAGTCTTAAAACGTGTGAAGGAGTCAGAAGTTTACACAGGATGCCCTCCCTGTTGCAGCCACTGTTCATCCAGGTTTGGGTTTCTTGGGAATTTAGGTTTTTCAATTCACAATCCTCAGTTAGAAGCTTACTCAATGATGTGTATTTTAAGTTCTAAGCTGAATTTTACTACTTAAATGCACTGCCTAATGTACATTTTGTAACCGTTTGCAGCCGATGCCCCTTTATTTATTCTGTATGTCGTTTACAGAGCCGCTTTTGTGCACACCATGTAAAGTGAGGGAGAATTAACGGAATTATCGAGTTAGCCACAGGTTTGATGGAGTGTAGCGGGTCTCGAATGAGTAAAGAGCTTATTGCCTTTAAAAGAAAAGAGTGCATAAATGTATGGCCTGGTTATCTATCATGTGCATCTCAAGAGCGTGCCAGGAGCTGTGGGCGGGGATTTATTTATCACAATGTGGGGAATAAAATCAATTTATGAGGGACCTGCCACACGTATAGGGAGAAAAACGTATACCTTATATCAGCAGAACAGCATGACTTAAAGGGAATATTTGAATTAATGGGTAATGGTTAGGGTTTGCGTTAAAGATTAGGCAAGTAGCAACTAGGGTTAGGATCAGTCATAAAATGAACATAAATCAATGTAAAGAGGCAACAAGCATGTGCTGTTGTGCACTGTTCACGCTCTTAGTTTAGTCCAGATTTGTCTCCTGTTTAGTCCCGAACAAGACCAGGTTTAGTTCTCTTATGGGCCCAGTTTAGTCCCAGTTTAGTCCTGGTTTTGTTGTGTTTGTGTGTGTGTTAGTGATGGCCAACACAGACAGAGTGAGCTCAGAGAAACGAGTCAACCTGCAGTGTACACGTACTCGCTGCGTACTCCTCGTCGCACTCATACATCACTGTTCTCGCGCCACAAATGAGGCAATCGCTCAAAATTATTTGCATATAAACTAATGAAATATTGCTGGGTGAAACTCAATTGAATGTTAATTACAAAGGTAATGCACTATTTGCTGATTAATGGATCGTCTCGTTTTGGGCAGGAGACGTTAGAGGCGAGACGGGCCTGAAAAACCCACTCAGCTGAGGTGAGCAGCAGTACCTGTGCGGCAGGTGCAAGTGGAGATTGGAGGTGTGCATGCTTTTTCATTCTATTTTCTACAATATAACTTTGCATTCAGTTTTTTTAGTTAATTAGAATTTCTGTAAGCTACTATATGTATATTTATTGTCAAATCATAACTTGTGTGTAATGTATATGGATTCTGGCTTGTTTTTTGCTTGTTTAAGCAAAAATCTAAGCTAAAAACTGTTTTGTTTAGTTGTGCATATGACTGAAAGGTTTTTTCTTTGCACTCTTCTCTTTTATGACTTAAATTGTTTTTAATTATTTCATTGTATTGTATTTCTGTTTCTGTAATTTCTTTGTGATTTTAATGCATTTTTCCTGTTGTGTGAAGCACTTTGAATTGCCTTGTGTATGAAATGTGCTCTACAAATAAACTTGCCTTGCCTTGTTTATCAATTTGTCGACTTGACCATGAATTCTCTGAAGTCTGCTCTTGACGTTGTAGCGCCGTTAAAACAGAAGGTCATTAGGCCAAAGCGCGCCTCCCCATGGTACAACCAAGAACTGCGTTCACATAAACAAAGAGTTAGAAAGTTAGAGGGATTATTTCGTCGCTCTCACACCGAAGAATCCCTAAAAGCATGGAAAAGTTGCCTGCTGTCCTATAAGCAGGCTCTGCGTAAGGCCCAAACCAGATATTATTCAAATCTAATAGAAGTCAACAAAAGTAACACTAAATTCCTTTTCAGCACTGTAGCTAGGCTAACAAACCGTCACAGTGCAGTAGAGCCCTCAATCCCAGCTACACTCACCTCCTATTTTTAACAATAAAATAAAAACAATCAGAGATAAATTAGATGAAATTACCCCCGCTATTAGCCCTGAACTAGCCCAAGCTGTAAATCTAACGTTCCATATAAATCCACCTGTAAACTTAGAAAGGTTCACAGCTGTTGATCAAGCAGAGATAACTTCAGCCATTATGTCCTCTAAAAGTTCAACTTGTGTCCTAGACCCCATTCCAAGCAGACTCCTCAAAGACATTCTCCCCCTAATTATAGACCCTATTCTTAATATAATAAATACTTCACTCGAAAGTGGCTATGTTCCACAGTCCTTCAAACATGCAGTCATTAAACCTCTTCTGAAAAAGCCTAATCTAGATCCCGACCTATTGGTAAACTACAGACCTATTTCAAATCTTCCCTTCGTCTCTAAAATCCTTGAAAAAGTTGTAGTAAAACAGCTTTGTCGCCACCTGCAGGACAATAACTTATTTGAAGTTTTCCAGTCAGGGTTCAGAGCCCACCACAGCACTGAAACTGCACTAGTTAAAGTCACAAATGATTTGTTATTAGCCGCTGACGATGGACTGGTCTCAATCCTGGTTCTGTTGGACCTCAGCGCAGCGTTTGACACCATTGACCACAACATTCTACTGCAGAGGTTAGAATGTGATGTAGGTGTTGGAGGAACAGCCCTCAGCTGGTTTAAATCCTATCTATCTGATAGGTTCCAATTTGTTAATGTAAACCAGAGCTCCTCACCATGCTCTAAAGTAATTTACGGTGTGCCACAGGGTTCGGTACTCGGTCCAATTCTGTTTACTCTTTATATGCTGCCATTAGGCAACATTATCAGAAAGCATGACATTAACTTCCACTGCTATGCAGATGACACTCAGCTGTATTTATCAATGAAACCAGATCAGAGCGATCAAGTAGACAGACTTAGTACTTGTGTGAAGGAGATAAAAACCTGGATGACACTAAACTACCTGCTTCTTAACTCTGAAAAAACCGAGGTCATTGTGCTTGGCCCTAAGCATCTACGAGACTCTCTATCTGAGCAGATAGTCACACTGGACAATGTCAGTGTAGCCTCCAGTTCTACTGTAAGAAACCTTGGAGTCTTATTTGACCAGGAGCTCTCATTTAAAGCTCATATAAATCAAGCTTGTAAAACAGCCTATTTCCATTTGCGCAACATAGCCAAAATCAGAAGAATCCTGCCTAAAAGTGATGCCGAAAAACTTATCCATGCATTTGTAACGACTAGATTAGACTACTGTAACTCCCTGCTTGCAGCGTGTCCTAAAAGCTCCATAAAAAGCTTTCAACTGGTTCAAAATGCAGCAGCAAGATTACTAACAGGAACTAAAAGAAGAGAGCACATTACGCCAGTGCTGAAGTCTCTTCACTGGCTCCCCGTCGAGTCTAGAATCAAATTCAAAATTCTACTCTTGACCTACAAAGCCATAAATGACATGGCCCCATCCTACCTCAAAGATGCTATAGAACCATATCATCCAAACAGAGCTCTTCGCTCTCAGAATGCTGGCCTTCTGGTGGTGCCAAGAGTCTCTAAAAGTACTGTAGGAGGTAGAGCGTTTAGCTACCAAGCTCCTGTGTTATGGAATCAGCTCCCGACCCATGTTAAATATGCTGACACAGTCTCTTCATTTAAGTCCAGGCTTAAAACGTTCCTCTTCGAAATCGCTTATGGTCAGACTAGTTAGGAACAGAAACATAAACCCACAGCTTTAGCTACGCTGCCCTAGGAGTAACTATGTTGGGGGAAGTATGTCAGCTTGAGCACTATCCTCTTCTTCTTCTGACTACTTATGCTATCAAACAATATTTATTTTTTTAATTCCACTTACAAGGAGAGTCTAAGGACAGAGGACCCTGGGACATCGTCCCTCGCCACCGCAGACATTGTCTGACTCCATCGCCACCACAGACATTGTTGATTCATTTCTCCCTGTGGCCCTCAGAGGCAACTGTTGTTGTGATTTTGGGCCTTACAAAAATAAATTGATTTGATTTGATTTGTTTACAATATGGTTGCTAGGCAAAACTTCATTCAGAAAACATTGAAATAATAATCATGTTCGCTACGTTTTATGTCATATTAAGTTATATGCACTCTAACAGCCAACGCCAGCGCTCTACAGTCTGACTTGCTTTATTAATTAGCCTTGCAACTTTATAAACTTTGCTGAAAATTCCCAAAGACGAGCCAAGCCCCCTTTTCTTTAGAGGCACACAAGGTGGAGAGAAAGTGAAATTAATAGCAAACAATGGTCCAAGTTCGAGCTGACACGGTTACACTCCACAGGATCATGTTTCAGCGATGCACTAGATACATCTTTCATTTATAGATCATTAATTATGAATCCAGCCAACACAGCAGGGGAAGAGGAAGGCTGAGGTGTGAACAGTGAGCGTTAGAGTCTGTCTTTTTAAAAGGATACGTGTTACATATTTCATCGGCCTGTCTGACCTTAGAGTTTGGGAGGAAGTGCTTGTGATTCCAGGAAGCCGAATCACTCAGAACAAAGAACATAATAAGATGAATAAAATATGGTCTATGTTCAAGAGTTTAAAAAGTAAAACAACTGACAATAAAATAGAGGCAAACGCTTGTGCAATCATTTCAAATACTCACAATACACACGTGCTAGTTTGGTCTGCGCTCGAGCTCCGTTTAGTCCTGATACAGGCTTGGTTTGGTTCTGTTCTGGTTCTGGTGGTTTAGACCGAGTTTATTCTCATTTCGACACACCCTTTATATAGTTATATACATCAGGCAAAAACAACTTTTCCAATGATAGTGTCACTCAACTTTGAAGATTTACAATCAATCGTAACATAATAGAAAATACATTTTATTAAACACAGATCTTGTTATTCATGTCAAATATGCTGGAATATTGATTATGTTCAGTTCAATGCAACTTCCTCCCAACGTCATGACATTGGCAAGCTTATGTTAAATAAATGTATGATTTTCAATATACTGAATAAAAAAGTCGCAGCATCAATGTATCTGTTGTCATCATTGTTCTTGCATGACCTTTAATCATATTTAGATGAGTGGAAAGCAAAGAATAAACGTATTGAATGCAGGGAAAAAAAGTAAGATCTTGGCAAATTTTAACATTATGCATCATCCTTTTTTCCAATGTATAATTTATTTAGTACTTTTCAAACTGAATGTATAAATATTTATTTCTCTTTTTTCATTCAACTACTGACATCAGTAAATTTGTACAATATTCTGATTTACTGGTGTCGGCTGAACTTTTGATGTGCATAATTTAATTCACCCAAGACTAACACAGAAAATATGGTTTGTCCAGACTTAATGAACTGTTAGCCTTAATAGGTCAAGGTTTCTGCCAATTCCGTTCTATTCCCTGTTGCAGCTGCCGCTCCGAGCTCCAGCTTGGTGAGGTTGCATAAGTTTACAAGAGGCAGTTGGCAGCTGCAGTAGGAGAAATGAGCAGTTTGTCCGTCTTATTCTGACTAACAGAGCTGAATAATGCATGGAGCGAGGGCCACGCTGCAGGACTGACTGCAGATTGATAGATTGATTGATTGATGATGACAGTTATGACTAATTCATTAAAAGCCTGAGCTGGCCGTGTGTGTCACTCATTTGACTGAGTATTCGGCTAAAGGATATCTATGAACGCTTCTATGAGTGACGTGTTCAGATAAGGTTTCTTTTCAGATTTGTAATAAAAATCCAATACATTTTGCTTAAGTGGGTATTTTAAACCTATTGAAAATTGTTGAGAGTTGATTAAAATGACAAAGCAGTTCTGTTTCAAACTTCAAACAAGCTTCAAACAAACTGATACAGACCGCTGCTGCATTTCTCTGATTGGATAATTATCTATTAGGGACGTAAGACAAGATTCCACACTGTGCACGTTTGTATTCACATTGTTCCGGAAGCCCGTCTGGACGCCGCCATACGACGTAATCCTTCTTCCGGTTGTATTAGTTACTATAGGGCTGCAGACCTCGAGAGAAAATAAGTTCTACACAAACTAAAAAGCCGTTTTCAGACCGCCCAGGGAATCGGTGCAGTGTTGACTTGTTGGTGCACACGGACATTGGACATTTCACACAAATCATTACACTTTATAGCATGTTTTAGTGGCAAAACGTTCGACATTCAAACCAACAGAGTTCTCGCTGGACTGGAAGTGCCATTACAATAGAAGTGCTGATCCGTGGCAAAAAGAGAAAAAAGTTGTCAGGGCGGAACAAGGTCAATAGAAAAGAAACATTTTAAAAAAAATTCTTTTTCATAATCACTAGGATATTTTTCATTGTTTGAATCCCTTTAAACATACTCAATATTGTAGGCATATAGTACATGAGAGGTCGATGTGCGTATTGATGTGAAACGTTGAAATCACGCTGGTTGAACATGCTTTGGTCGGCACGGTAACAGCCCTGGCAGGACATTAGACATGCTAGACAGCTAAAGATTAAATACAAACAGCCACAAATGTTTCAATGTTGGACTGGGCACAACACGTGTTATGTGTTGGCAGAGGAGCTAAAAGCCACAGAACACAGTTGTATGTGCTCATTTCTGCTTTAGCAATATCATTGTACTTTCACAATAGAAATAACAGTTTGTGGTTGGAAAAAGCCCAAATACCAAACATTTTAAATGTAGTCGCCAGAAACAAAACAACTATTGTGGATATTGCCTTTTCCCTCATAAGTAAACAATGTCTTAAAAGGATGCACACTAATCCCAGAGTAATAGAACTGCAACTACAATATCAGTATTTGCAGCAGGTTTATACTGCACAAGTAATCCATATTTCATCAATAATGGTATTTATTTATTTATTCATACTTAAATAAATGCCACTTATTGCCCTCTACTGATCAAAAAGCACTGATTCAATATAGTTACTTCTGTATGTTTATGACAATACCACAAGCATAAAGTATTATTTGTACAACTGTTTGTGCTTCTTGTTTTAATACCATGGGGCCAGATATTGGACTATGGCAGGCAACCATCGAGAATTGTAAATGCTGCAATATTTTGTATTTTTGCTAGCCTTGCAAAAAAAAGCTTACACCAAAAGTTTGAAGCCAATTCCAAGAAAAGAAAATATATTTTCTTGTATTCTGAACATTTCTACAACTTGGTCAGGTGAAGAAAGTAGGTCCATATGCAACTCAATATGTTGTTTTTATTGGTTTGAAAATTCAATATATGCTACTAATTTGATGAAGGGTCTGCTACCTGCTTGTCTCCATGGAGATGCTATTGTGTTGGATGTTTTATTCCACAATATGGCACTGAACGCATGTTTCATTTATGTAACTGAGACTATTTTATTGTTCAAAAATACCTTGGAAAACATGCACTTGCTTCGCCACAGATCTGACATGTAACTTGGCCCGTCTCCGTGGAGATTTTAGATGAGCAGGATACTGTGGTGGAACAACAACATGGAGATGAGCAGGTGGCAGACCCTCCATCAGTAAAGTTTCATAGTGCAGCTTTAAGGAGAGATTGAAATGAACATATACATTAAGACTGTTGGAACACATTTTACAGAACGGTCAGTAAAAATAACACGTGTTAAATTATTTGATTGGCAAAGGCTTCTGTTGAGAATTACTGTGTTTGAGAGTCAAACCCACACCCTCCTCGCTAGTCAATTCCTTTTCAAATACCATAAAAAATATCCTACATATGATGATATATTATGATAAAACAAACAGTTATAGTTAAAAGAAAAGAGTCTGGGTAGAACTCTTCGTACGTGAATTGTGAAATCTGACATAAGTTTGCTTGTAACTCCACAGGGAAGCCTCAGGCATAAAAGGATGACAGAATCTTGTGCTGCGAGCAAATATTACATCAGATGCCACCATCGTGTTTTATTCTTCTCCCCCCCTCAAATGCACAGCGACACAATGTAAAGAGCAGCGTGAAACAGCGTTGAATAATGTCCAATTCAATAATTCATGTGTCGACGGGACGCTCTGAAGCCGAACAGAGCTGAGGATTTTCTCAACAAATTATGCACTAAAAGCAACAAGGGTAAAGGCGTGAAAAGCTTAAAGGGAAAAATAATGAAATAAGAAGGAAAAGGGAGGGTGTTTGAAATCTAATGTCTGTGAATTCTGAGGAAAATCAACAAGAAGAATAGAAGAATATTTAGACACAAGTGGAACAAATGATAGATTTTTGCGGCAGGACTTTTCTTCAATGCGTGTTTCTGTTTAGAAGTTGAATTCAAAATAAAATGCTAACGATTGACTTTTTCTCTTGCTCTTCTGGAGACGCCGCTGAAGATCGTGTCCCTCAAAGTGTGTTCAAGTGATTTTATTTTCCGCCAGATGCCTTTACTGACGCAACCCACTCCACTGGTGAGAGCTTGAAATTGGTACAAAAGTAAAAAGAGTCTTTTTCAGTTTTCAACTTTTGTCTTTTGTTCCAAGTTTTCTTTCTTTCTCCATTTGTTTTCCTTTTGAAAACAAGTTCTAACTTCATCCATGAAATAATGTTACGTTTCAAAACAATATAATACCAAAACACTGATACAGAAACGGCAAACTCAAATATAGAAATGTGTGACCTTTCCTAAACATTTTAAAATGATCAAAATCTATATAAGAACTATATACTATTACATCACTAATAAAAACAGCAGCTCCTTGCTTCTGTATGAAAGACTTTGCATCATTTATAAAAAAAAAACATAATACGTATGGACTAAATCAAATGCAAGTTTCTCCTTAATAGGTCAAAGTTCCTGCCAATTTCCTTCTTTTCCCTGTCGCAGCTGCTCCACCAATTACATTCTGAACAAAACCAGCAAGAAAACAATTTAGACAGAAGTTCAATAAGCAGTTGAATTTTTCCTTTTTCTGCGAGGCAAATGCAAACATAAAAATCCTCTTTGTCCGCGCCGGCAGACCGCTAATAGCCGAACTGTTTGCTAATAAATCAAAAGAGTTGTATGTCAGCCGGATGGTTAGACACTAAACATACACGCCATGGAAACACAGTTGGCAGCTTCACACACAATTAAGGCGACGGCATTGGTGGGATGCCTTTGGGTTAAAAGCATCAACTGGTCCATGCGTAAACTGTGGTTGGAAATTCCTCTTGCTCGAAACATCTGCGGCAATGTGTTGCTTTGTTCATCCGCGGACATGTTTGTGTCTCGGGGGGGGGGGGGGGGGGGGGGGGGGGGAGTTTCTTCAAAGTAAAGCCATGCACGTATGTATAAGGAAGCCCTCCAAGTCCAGCATACAAAACAATAGCAGAATATACATAAGATCATGTGTATATATTTGCGATTTAAAGGTAACCCAGGGAGAGTGAATAAATTGCAGACTGACAGAACATGGTTTACAGGCAGAATGAGTAATGGGACAGAGATTTCACGTTCCACTGGTGTAACTGTTGCGATAATACAGCGCAGATGAAGATGAATGCAAACAGAATACAAACTGCATTAAAACACTGGATTGTAGCGTGTAAAATGATAGTCGTGTCAAAGGTTTGTCAAACATACCTTTGCCACATTACTCTTTTGGCTCGTTTGCAAGCAGAAAATATGACTCGTTTGCTTTGTTGTGTGTCCACGGGTCCGGAGTGACATCACACACTCGTTGCTACGGACATTTTGAGGACGAAAGCTGCATGCTCACTGTGGGCTGTGCCAACACAAAATCTCAAAGCAAAGGATTTATCTTCTGTAACATCCCCAAAGACCCTGTTTGTCTCCAGAAATGGATTACTGTGGTCAGGAGGGACCAGTGGAGAAATAACTCTGAGCACTGAGCTGTTTCAGGTCGTTAGCAGCGGGCTAATGCTACTTTACATATGCGCGGCTATGCTGATAGAAATCCATGCTCTTGAAAGCTTTGAGGGCTTGTCCGGTGCAGAAGGCTTGTGCACGAGGAAGCTTGGATATAAATGTCCGGAAAGTTTGTTGTGGCCAGTGGTTGTTGCTTTTAAGTGTCTGCTTTAGATCTCGCTGCTGTAGATATGGAATAAAACCCATGGATTCTGTTTTCTTTAAATATCAACCCTTTTCATTTTCATTTTGATGTGCCGTTTGTAACAGCAGGGATCGTCAACAGCATGCGGCGATGTCTTCAGAATGACAGTGACAAGAAATAAGTCACGTGACTCATACCATGGATAGATCCAGATAAGAGAAAGTGGCGAGCGGTGATTTTTTCATTCAGGCAAGCAGAAAGTCAAGTTGTCACATACAATTTGATTACAATACGAAGGGAAATACTTGAATCTCTGATTTAAAATGCTCTTTTTACATGAACAATGGCAGGTGCATTGATGAATTTTAAAAATGAATTAAATTGGCTTACACGGACTACGTCAGCGCAGTAAGGCTCTGCCAGACATACTTCTCATTGTCAGAATACTGTGCTGTTCAGACAGATCTAATCATGCCTCATTTTACACAAACGTAACCTTAAAAACATCTAGGCGTTACAACAGCCGTAAACTCACCTGTCACTCCCAGATGTAATGAAATCAAAGTCTTTCCTGAAGTGAAGTTGGTCCAATACAGCCATCGACTCACTCTTCATAAAATGTTCCGTCATTTCTTTGTTGCTGTTCATAAAATAGTGTTGTGTCATACAAACGCTCCTCCGATAACGACAGGTGCTGTCCTCCTGTCATTTCACTTCTCAGCCTGGGATCCTCCATTGCACGCAAACTAGCTCACTATGTCATTAAATACATGTATTTCTAACTAACTTCTAAATCATTAGACCAACAAACTAAGCCTTAGCTACAAACAAAGGCTTGTCATTAAAGTAACTTTCTGCGTTTCCTGCTGCACATTCGCAGATTGGGCACAGGATCACAATCTGTTGATTCATCTGGATTATTCAGCACGGTTTAAGTCTGTGTTGTCCAGTAAAAGAAGCTGCCTTCTGCTCAGGTTCTAAAAGCTCATGTCCAAGAGCGGAACATGAACGAGCTCTGAACACGGCCACAGACTGAGCAGCGCCCACTGTAATGCTCAGCCTGTAGAGGCCACTAAAAACACTGTGACTTCTTCAGCAGCAGAAGTGAGGGGAAAACAGCTTTATTTGGATATATTTTGGAACAATTTAAATATAGTTGTAACACACAGTAATTTTTGATTTTATTGGCCAATCACTGATTGCCTTGATTGCCCTGACCGCACTTCACTGATAAGAGGACACTCAAGAATTGTAATCATTTTCATTAGCATTGTCAATGAACAAAATTCACAAAGTATTATTTTTCTAATAAGGTTAGGTAAGTTGTGTTAGCGTGGTGCACTGAGGACAAAGAATTCATGGAAAAGATAATAAAAACACAAATAAATGTTGATTGTGAACACAGTGTTTGCTTTCTATTAGTATTTGTTCTTAGAAATATAGATGTACTTTGCAACATAAAGTAACCCTATCCTATTATCAGGATAAATGCACTTTACATGTACAAAATATACTCGTTTTGACATGGGTTGTTGAAATTGAGCACATTTGCCAATGTATTTGAAGATTTTACCAATGTATTTGCAGGTTAGTAAGTAAATGGGGTTTCTCTCTGATGGCATTAGCTAACAGTAGAGCAAAATTGACAAAATAAAAGTGTTTTTGCTCAGTGGAACCGATCTGATCACAAACGAAACTCGTCTTCACATTTTTGGAGAACCACCTGGAAGCAGGACTTTAAAGCTCCGCCAGCTGTCTGCCGTCTCCCGTCTCTCCTGTAGTGATGGACTGGTATCACAGACAGCTCTTCTGAAGGCAGATCTGAGAGGGTCTTTGCCTGCAGCGAGAGCAGAGTCTGACGCTCCGCTCTGCCGGGACTTTTGAGTCACTGCTGCGTTAGCATTAGCATACAGCTCACCATCTCGCCAACACTGAACCACTGCTGCCGCTTCTAAAGGCTGTCTTCAATCTGTTCAGGCTTTCCCTACTTCATCGTGGGCTGAGAACGCTTCCTCCGGCCTTGTAGGATGAGCGGCGAGATGTATCACAAAATTGTCATTAAGAAAAAAATATATAAATTAAAATTGAGAACATCACAAGTTAAGTGTGAATCAATCTGTGAAATTAACAGGATTTGCAGATCTCATAAAACCCAAAACCTATTACGTGTCAAATCTGTGAACTTTTCAATCTGACATTTCAAAGAAGTACAGACTGCCGAACAAATGGAATCAAGGCTAAGCAGTATATTTAGGCAATTTTTTTTAGATATAATACAATACAAGATTTATTTAAACAACCGTAATCCAACAATTCAGTGCAGTTATACTTCATGTATGACCAAAAACTGGTTCATCCTAAGGACAAGATGCCTACACAAAAACAGAGTAATGTAGTGTTTTCAACCCCTTGCAGGGAGTTATAAAGAGCATTACAGGTCATACTAAACAGCCACTACACAAAAGGCTGTATCAACATAAAATGCATGCACATTTAGGACCACAGAGCACCGTGCATCTTCATCTTAAAAGGAATAATAGAGGATTTTTAGCCTTTTAAAAAGATGGGCATGCGCACATTCACCCCCCCCTCCTGTTGTTTCCAAGACGCCCCCCACCATCAATTCTCTTTCTCTGTGGTCATTTTGTACTGTACACTGAAGGAACTCGCTAAACACACTGGCATATCAACCACGCATGCGCAGCCAGGGAAACGTGCTGCTATCCTGGGAACGAGGATGCAGGTGTGCAGTAGGACACAAGAGAATGATTGACATGTGGGAGAACTACTTGGCTGTCCACGCCACGAGGAAATGAGACTTTTTGCTCGCCTAAAATCCTCTATTATTCCTTTAAAGCCACTAACCACGCTTTTGAAGACAGCGAGGTGAAGATTCTAAGCAGGAGAAGAGTTGGTTTGATAGAGGAGTTAAAGAGGCCATTTTTGTTAAAGAAAAAAAAAAACAAAGAAAAAAGAGTCCAGGACAAGCAAACAACAAAGTATATTGGATTCAGGTGAAACTCGCAGTATAAACAAAAACAGGACAGGCCGTTATCAGGGGGTTCTGCCTGGTGGGCAGGGCTTACTCAGAGTAGGATAAGTATCTAAGTTCTCAGACTAAATCCACAGATTGAGAATGACTCTTGGAGGAAAGTCGAAACGTCTTGTTTTTCAAGTTTGTCCACAACTGACAACAACTGAAGATTTTTCTACAATGGTTCACTTCTGAACGAATGAGGAATTACACCGACTACCTTTTGTATGTATTTATTCATGCATTTATGCGTCAGATTCCATGCAAGGTGCCTGTCAATTCGCTCTAATTCGTGCGTCAGAGGCTTTAACGCGTGTATGAATGCAGGTACTACCTGCATGCAAATCTGTGGCACACACTCAGTAATCACGCTTCCGTTTATACTTATGGAACAAAAACATGCTCTTATTTCATCCTGATGACCAGGTTTTGCTTTAGATCTGTAAACCTACAATCTGAGTCTTGGAGACATTGGTAAATCATGCCTGCTACTTTTCACTCACCATTTGTTTTGAGATAAATGAATATAATAAGAAGAGATGGAAAATGTTGTCATCAAACTGTGAACTAAATGCTGTGTGTCAATGTATAGTTGATTTGGCGTAACTTTTTTTTTGGGGTTGAAAATGAAATAATTTCGATATTCCACATCGCAAGCCTTTTGTATTCCCTTCATCCTTACACTACAGCGACTTCCCATACAGACAATGATTAGGTATAGTGACATTTAGATTGGTAAATGCCAGAGCTTAATGGGCAGAGTTAAAGACAGTTAATGATGTCTGGTGTGAAGCTTGGTCGCCTCTGCTACGACGGCATTAGCAACAAGATGGAGAGCACCAAGGCACCGGTGGCAAAATGTTTAATCCCATAAAACCTTGTAATGTTTACCCCCTGCTGTTAGTTCCTCCACACTGTACCATCATGAATCCTGAATTTACAATAGTGGCATTTCTTAAAAAGCATTTGCATCCTTTTTATTCGGACTTCCTCTGCCCCTCCTTCCGTCCAATAATTTCCTCCCCCAGTCATTGTGGGGCATAAATCACCTCCCTGTGATAGTTTTAATAGCTTTTTAATGAGCCTAATGTTTTCTGTTTTAATGAACTTCTAACGTCAGCTTTAATCATTTTAGCCGGATGAAAAATGATTGAGAAATGGCCTACATTAATTTAATTTACTGTTCAATCTGCGCAGGCCCCGTAGCTTTACAACTGTCGGTAAAAAGGGGTCCGGGGCAAGTAGGAAATGAGAGGACTAAGGGACAGTTTTTCTTCTTCATATTGATCGATCTTGATTTGTTTCTTTTATTTTATTTTGTCTGTTCAAAAACAAAATACAAATCTAGTCATGATTTTATAAACCAACTATACAGACATTTAATCTGTACCATTTAAAACAAAAAACAATAATATTTCAAGTCTAATCCATGTGTTTTTACTGAGCGCGGGATTGGCTGTAGACCTCTCGATTCAATAAACCCTAATCATTTATTGACTATTAGACTATTATTGTGACTTTGATTGCCCTCTAAAAGACGTAGCATTGGCACAGGTTGTATGTTTCGAAGTTCAAATGGGATTGACAGGCAGATTAGCCAATCATAGGCACTCTTGGCCCACCGGTCACAATATGGCTGCTGACAAGAACAAAAAAAGGGGAAAAACAACCCAAAAATGTTGCTGATTTTTGCCCAATCAATGAATAAAACAATAAAACACTCTTAATCCGAAGGTAGATGACATACAGTATGATCTGCTTTGTTTCCCACGCGTTTCCTGAAATAAACAAGCCCGATCGCACGGCTCTGTTTGACTTTGGCCTGGGACGCAGTGGCGGAGATGCTGTCCAGACTGAGAGCGAAAATGCAGAGAGAACCAGCGTGCATCCGGCTAAGTGATGTTTATTTGCAAATCGACTAAACAACGAACATTTAAAACGGACATAGCTGACTGAAAGTTGTGTAATTGGACCGGGCAGCGAACAAGTAATTTACGAGGCTAAACTATGGGCTTGTTGTTCAGCCTTATCTCCAATTAGTCCTGCATTGTTGAAAGCTGCCAGCGCCGAGTTCCTACCACTCAGAGAGACCAGCAGATTTACATAGCCATTAACACAGCGGGACCTAAATAAATGAGCACGATATTCCGCATCTGTTGTCCCATGTCTCCGCTTCCAATCTTCGTTTTTTGCATAGACATTTATTTTTTCTACTCGGTGCATCCGTCTTTCTCATGAGTGACACTTAAACTTGTCATTTTGCCAACTTCAAATTAACACAGCCATAAAGCAGCTGGTGTAGGATCAGGATCTAGAAGCAAAATCGTTTCCCGTGCGCGTTTTGTACACACTTTCCACAACCCAAGGACACCGCACACCTTGCCAATGCCGCAAGAGTCAAACATCCATTTTGCAGTGTATCGTAGTGCAAAAAAAGAAGGGGGAAAAAAAGGCTGCAAAGATGCCAAGACTATAGCTGCCAAGATGACTTTTCACTACCTGAGCTAAGACGTCCTTTACGGTTTTGCATGTGTGGTCTGTCCTCGAGGCTGAAGCCATTATCATGCTCCAATGATTATGAGAGATTATACAGGTCCGGCTAGTTGGAGGATTTACATATTAAATGGCTTTCTAATAAGAGTTTTGTTTTTTGCTTTGTTACTCTGTTAATTTCAGGTTTTGTGTATGTATATTTGTCTATTTTAGTGGCGGATTGACAAAGTGTCTTATTATCTAATGGTCTATTTGGTTTGTTGATGTGGTGCGATTGTCTCTTCTTTTTCTACTTATTTTATTTTCGATTTTGTTGATTGTGCAGCACTTTACAAAGCTAGTTTTAAAGAGTATGCAATAAATACAAATTACTGTATATTCCGTACTATTAGTCGCACTGGAGTATGAGTCGCACCAGCCAAAAAATGCATAATATAGATGAAAAAAAACATATATAAGTCGCACTGGAGTATGAAATGTGGTTGCAAGTGTGAAAATAACAAATAATATCACATATAAGTTGCTCCGGAGTATAAGTATAAAGTTTAAAGTATAAAGTATACATTTAAGTATAAGTCACACCCTGGCCAAAACTATGAAAAAAGGTGCGACTTACAGTCCGGAAAATACAGAAATACGGAAATAAAATTGACCAAAAATGTTAATATTTTCCTTTACATTGAAGTAAACATCATCGTCTGTTAGGAATTACTTGTAAAATCCTTCCAAGATATTGAAAGTAGCTTGGTTGAATACAGAGTACATTCCATCAAACAGGCTTAATGTTAGTTAATGTGCTATTAGTTGCTGTGACAAAACCATATGGGACCTGGTAAATTTAGACTGCTCCGAAAAATATATTACTTAGAATGCACTAATCAATTTGAAATGCAAACAGGACAAATGGGCTTTTGTTGCAAAGGTTGATCTCCCTGAGCTGAAGTTGTCCTTTACGGTTTGCCTGGGACCATTATCATGCTCCGCTGATTGTCTGAAAAATCACAGATGGGGCCGCTTGCTACACACAATGATGCGAGTAATGACGCAGTGTTGGATTCGTACGAAGGTGGACAAAGGTCTTTCGCGGGAATAAAAACATTAAATGAAATGAAACACTCGCATTATTCAATTTCAAGCCGATGACTTGTGGCCCCTCGGATCTGTATGTATGTGTGCTACCCAAAGTGACAGATGTGGTTGTCTGCTGTTGGCCTCAGATCCGGCTGAGTGATAGATGAGACGGGGAGTGGAGTGAGCCTTGCCCTGCCCATCAGGATACAGACTGACTGTTATGTCTGCTTGTCTGTTAAAGATACTCGACATGCAGATGCTCCACAGTTGGCTGCCTTCACTGCTCTTCTGTATTGTATCTGCCCGTCTCCGCCTGACAATCATCCCTCTTGTTTTTCATCCGCCGTTAATGTCTGGACTTCAATCTTCTCGCCCGTCACTCCATCACCGCGGCGCACAGTTGTTGTCCATCTTTTTTGTAAACTTTTCCCTCTTTTTTCCACCCCCTCCCTCGTGAGTACTTTACGTTAAAACTCAATTCAACACCTGACAGGAAATGTATTTGTAGCGTGCCATCACTGTCCCAAAACTGACCACAATTTCTCAAACTGTCAAAGCGTTAAACTCGACCCCTTCTTCTTGATGGATCAGCCTATTTTAGTGCCTAAGGTGTTACATGCCACAACTTTCTTTTATTGAGTATAAAGAGAATAATGTAGTCGACTTTTGCGACTTCAAAACACTTCCAAGCGCTTCCTGTGATCTTCTGCCAATAAAGTTACGACTTGGCATATAAAGTAGTTGGACTGAGACACACATTCAAATTACACAATATTTACTTACTTTGATATGTATTTATTTATTTATTACATATACTTTTAGGTTACTTTAGGTTAGGTTTAGGTTACTTTATTCAGTTCAGCCCGCTTTATACCAGCCAATACTATTAATTTGAAGGAATACATTCACAATCATGACATCACAATGTTGTAATAAATTATTTAAATAATCATTTCAAACTTTAAAACACTTGGTTGTATATTATGCCTAAAGTAAACATACACCTAAAACTCAATTGAGAGAAATAAAGAGACAAAGTAACAAAATAATGTAAAGAATCAGTCAAATTCTTCCAGATTAAGATGATGAAATGTCAAATAAAGACCTTCTGTTCCTCGTTCTTAAAGCACAACGATGACCGATGATTGGATGTAAAAGTTAATGAGGCTAAATTAAATGTGCACTATGTACATTTTCTTGTATTACATTGTCTGGAGTGTTTCAAATCATGTACACAATTTGTTTATTTTCAAATTAACCTTTTTTTTACAGCCAACAAATAAATAAATACCCTTAAAACATGAATTCTCACTGTGAGCGGGATCACCTCTCCACAGATCAGACCTGTAACTTGGCCTTGTAGTGCTCGTCTCCATGACAACGGATGAATTGAATTGAACACTCGGGGCAAAGCAATAAAAAGAACCCTCCGCCATGAAAGTTACACAACGCACCTTTAACATCAATCGTGAATGAAAAACTGTTTCATCATCATCATCAAGTGCGTCACGGAGCCTCAGAGGACATAATTAGCGCCTCTATATCTGTGTTGGGCGCGCCACGAGAATATATCCCACCCAGAAGCATCCGATCACTCTAAAGCTTGAATGATGCGCCAAACAGGTGCCGCAGTGATGAAGTATATTCATTTCCAGCAGACAATAAAACATATGTGCTGCTTTGTATTCTCTTCCACTGGCCTCAAAACATATTTCCGCAAATCCGTTGTGAATACCTTTCAGTTTGAATACACAGCAAAATATGTTGGGGAGCAGCTATAGTATCTCATTGGTTTTGGATTTCATGAGTAATTTGCCATACAACAGTTGGGCCGTGATAAAAGCGGGCAGGGAGCTTCAACACCTGGCCTCCCGAAAATGATCCTATTAAAGTTTGCACAGAGGTGGCGCCATTTAGGACCGGAACTAACCAAGGGCATAAGGATATCATCAACATTGTTACGGGTTTGACAGCTGCCTCAAAGCTGGACTGAACTGAGATTATACGGGTGTGAAGGCAAAAAAAAACATGTGAGAAATAGCAGCGCGACGGAGAAATATTAGATCGGTTCGTCATAGGACAAGGGATCAATTAATCAATAGTCGTGATAATCAAAGTCACAGTATAGTTATAAAAAAATATATATATATTTTTGATTCAATTCAATTTTTAACCCTTCAAAAATGGCTTTTAACGTGTATTTCCTGAACATAAACAAGATAGACTTTTAATAAATGCCATAAAAAAGTCTAAATAAATGCTTTACTGACATCTTCATTAATTGATAAAAATGGTTATAGATCCTGCGACAAGTTGGCCACTGTCCAGGGTGTACCCCGCCTAAGGCCCGAAGTCACTGGGATAGGCTCCAGTCACCCGCGACCCCGAAAGGGAACAAGCGGTAGAAAATGGATGGATGGATGGATGGTTATAGATGACAGAATCTCAATCATAATAAACATTTGATTAATATAACAACCCTAAATAATCATGACAATTTTAGAAACAATTGAGTGTTCGATAATGAGAATGTAGGATAATTGTAGATTTCACATTGTTATATTATATGCTTATTGTCTAAATAATTGTAAACATTTGTGATCTCTGCATGTGTCCATGGGGAAAGGCACTTCATTCACATTCACAAGTGTTGTCAGGATTATTAGGTTAATCGATAATCGTGATTATACAGGTCCCAATATATTTGTGAGAACCAAAAAAATATTATTCTAGAAGCAAAATCAAGCATCTATCTAGAGCCCAAAAATATACCTATATGTAAATAACTTCTAATATAGCCGTTTTTGTCAAATTTTGCTTTATTTGCAATTATTATAAAATTGTTTTAAAGTGAAGATTCTTCTGTTGTTTGGTGACAGTCTCAATAATCGTGAATAATCAATAAATCGTGATGTTTTTGTTTTGTTTTCCCCAATAATTGTCACACAAAAATGTGATATTGTGACATCCCTATTCCTGACAGTAACAGGAGAGGTCAAAGACACAAAATGGCAGCAATGCATCTTCTTCATGTCACTTGTGAGTAGCCGGTGCCTAAATGACATTATGAACAGAAGAATTTAACTCTCATTGTCTTGATTTTACTATATAAACAAGATCATGTTAAAAAGAAAAAGTAAAAAATAATGTTGAGCAGTTTGACCTTGAGCCCTTAAGTGGTAGTTTTCCCTTCTTGCTTTGAACCAGAGTCGTTCTAGTCGCAGTGTTTAGCCTACAAACCAAAGAAAATTACAACTCGTGTTTCAGAGACTGGGGAGGCGTTATTTTTGGCTGTGGCTGTGGTCCACAGATGGTCTCAGTGATAACAGAGTCTGACAGTGTGGACAGAGGGCTGCTAGCTGTGATGCTACAGAAGCCCAGACGGGTTACCTGAAAACCTCCAGGATTTCACTCAAGCCTCCAGTCCAACTAAGTAACTTTATTCAGTTCAGGCCGCTTTGTGCCAGCGAGTACTTTAACCATTTCAAGTAACACAACCTAACCAAATGTGTTTGGACGGTTCTTGTTGTAACAGATTAAACACCAAAAGGTGCGCCGTGTTCCAGGTCTATCGCCAAGGAGAAAAGGAGGTGATGCCACAAGTCAAAATGATACGCCAGATCTGCTGAGAGGTGACCCCGCTTTTTGTAAGAGTGCATTTTTTTACGGGTATTTTTCAGCAATACAAAACACTAAAATTGAATAAATGCTAGGTTGCCTTGCTTTATGCCTTTACATGAAAAGATACATAGCGCACCTTTAAATTATGAGTTCCAACAGGTGATTCAAGATGTAGAAACGTGTCACTGCATGTCGTTGTGTAATATATGTAAATAATAGTGTTTTGTTTTGTTTACTTACTTTCAATTAGTATTAGTATTATTTAGTCTTATGCTAATTTGTAATTTATTTTTATTTTATTTTATTTTATTATCATTATCTTTATCTTTATCTTTTATTTTATTTTATTTTATTTATTTATCTTTTTTCCTCCATTCCCTATTAAGATATGAGAGGAGTTTTGTTAATAAGAGTTTTTTTTGTTTTGTTTATAAGAGTTCTTCTATTAAAAGCGTTTTTTTTTTTTTTTTTTTTTTTAACTTTCTATAAGTTATCTTTCCTTTCCCCCTGTATCTATTTGCGTTGTAACAACATAATTTCCTCTTGTGGGGACAATAAAGGATTATCGTATCTTATCTTATAGCCAATCAATGATAAAAGTGTGTCTACTTTAGTGTATTATTTATCTACCATGGACCCAGGGCCGGCCCAAGCCTTCAGGGGGCCCTAAGCGAAAACATTTTTGGGGGCCCCTCACCACGTCATCAGAATCAGTTTTATTGCCATTGTCAGTGAACAATTCACATATGGGAACTTTCTTCAACGCAAACAAAGTTCACCCAAACTCCAGGACATCCGTTTGCCAGTTAGTTTATTCTCAGCACCTCACAAGCTCAAATATTGATAACTTAAATCCCACAATGCAACTTGGTATTCCGCTGACATCACCTCTACTCCCTGTACAAATAACACACGTCCCAGATATGTTTTTGGGCGTATTTGGGGGCGTTAAGGGTCTACAGCCACATTAGCACATTAGTTTAAATTACTGAACAGGGGGGGTCTGGGGGCTCTCCCCCAGAAATTTCAGACCTTTTTTGGGTCTTCTGCTGCATTTTAATGTGGTCCAGCCGGCTAAAGTAAGAGTAAAATGTTGAGGTTGTAATGCTATAAAATGATGATGTGATGAAACTGTGCCAGGAGAATATGACTAAAGCCAGTTATTAATACATTATGGTACTTAATTACTCAATACAATATTGGCTATGAAAAATGATTATGGTCAAATTGATTAATTTTAACTGAAAATGTAAAAGTAATAGTTATCCTTACTAATTTATCTTTTACTGCTCCCAACTGTTCCTTCTTGCCAAAGTGACAAAACAAGTTATATTAAATTAAACAAATGGCATAAGCATTGCTTGATTAACAATTAACACTGATAAAACAGTGCAAACATGTTATTCCCAGAGAATGAACAGAACTAGAAGTGAAGGTCCAAACCTAGCTATAGTGAAGAGACTGCGTTTCTGCAACTTTGCCACTTTTGTATAAAAATATATAGTATTATTCTATAACAGACGTAATCATAATATGTCTGGTTATTTTTCACTATCAATTTATTATAATTTATAACAAATAGTCTAATGATGCTTTTTAAATAAATTGAAATGTTTTATTGCTCTATTAAAAGTTAATCACAATATAAATGTTTGTTCTGATCAGAACATCACACACTGGACTCCTGCACCTTTACGTTCCTCTCATTCCACTTTAAGAAGTCAAAGTAAAACAGACATCACGAGTCACAATTGATCTCACACATGGTGATGTGAGAGAGAGGGACGCAAACTCAAACCAGCTCATCTCTAACTGAGGCTGCACAGGGGCCCGGGACAGGGGCCCGGGACAGGGGCCGCACACTGTTCACTCCAAAGTCTCACGTCAGAGGGTCTGGACGAGACGGCGCTCGTCCGGACCGGATCTCCGCCTCTTAGTGACCCGGGCATAGACGCCCCTCCCCGGCCTCACCTGCAGCTGACACTACCGGGCTGGTGTAAATGTTAAGCTTATTATCTTTCATTCAGACACATATTGTGCGCGGGGCAGAGCTCTCGTCGCCTCCAGCCTGAGCGAACTAACGTGACAGAATCGTGTTGTTTCAAACAGCAGCATTAACCGTCTCTTTGTAAGAGAAGTTCAATACCTGGAGAGTGTTGTTGAGTTTGCAGTTTCTTTACATCGTCAAGAAGTTTCTTCTTTCGTTTTTCGGCATCGGGGGGATATATTCCTCTGGACATGAGGACCACGCAGGGACCACGTTGTGTTGTGTTTATGTTTTGCTCTCGTTCTGCTCACGCACAATGAAGTTGCCCAATCAGCGCAGGTTTGGTGTATTGGTTGCCAGATTGTCATTACAAATAAATGCGGTTTGTGCGTTATGTTACCGCTGTGTGCGCTGCAGCGCCAGCAGCGCTACTACACTAGTGGCGCACGCTATGCTTGCACTTCGCATAAGACAGGTTGCCAGATTGGGGGCCCTATTAACGCATCGGGGCCCTACGCGGCTGCTTAGTTCGCTTATAGGCTAGGCCGGCCCTGCATGGACCATGAATGAACAAAACATCATGTATCTACTACTTTTCATCTGCAGTCTCACAGGCTGACCAGTAGAAAATGTCAGTAGTCTGTCATACGGCTCGTGATGTGTCGTCATTAAATTTCGGGGCATTCTGAAATTCTGAATATTGTGATATAATTGTGTGTTAACTGCAGCTGTGACGGGACATAGGCCGAGATTGCAGCTAATTGCAAACACTAATGCACTGACACTGGCCCTGCAGAGCCCAAGAGCTCAAATATTGGTTAGAACATAATGTGAGCAGTGAAAGCAGAACTATGACTTTGAATATCCTTAAAATTCAAAGTATACAATATAGATGCACCCATTAAGTGTCGGTCTTGCATCAGTTATATTGTCAATTATATCATTAATGTTGTCTTTCATATCATGATAAACATTTTAGACCATTTTTTCCTGCCCTACATCTTAGAAATGATCCCAGGTTGGCATAATTTGTTGTCTGTTATATCTAAAGCCTTGAGAAATGGTTGGAATTGCTTATAATAACACATTTATCCTACTGAATGGTCAGTCATGGAAACCAGAAACGCTGAATGTTCAAATTGGACCTCATTTACTTTTGCATGACCTTTTTTTTTCACTGCTTAGTATCTAAAACCAAAAGGTCTGTGTAGTATAAAGAAATATTTCTCGCAGCATGTCTGTTCACAGTTTTGGGTCGCGTTACGTTATGTTATGAAAACATTACAGACTGTATTTAGGGGGGCTGTCAAAGTCGACCCTCCTAGACCATGTTCAATTCCACCTCCGGCCCTTCGGGGGGTGGTGTCTGGGAATAAGGGCTGTCTCATTCTCTTTCTCCCCTCTCCGCCTCCCATACCTGGTACATACATCTCCCCACAAACACACTCACTGGCCATGACCCGTCTGGTTTCCTCTCTACCTCTGCCAGGTAAGGCTTGCGATAAAAAGACAAAAAATACATTTAATTATCCTCACGCAACATATCCGCCCGCAGGCCAGAAGATGTGGACACTCGCACTTCCCATCTCTACAGTCTTGCACCATATTCTGCAGCCAAAAGACAGGCTGACAAAACTTATGTAACTGTCCTCAGGTTGGATATGTGTTTGCACATAACTTTCCCTTTTTGGTTGGCGATGGAGGGCTTGGTTCGAGGAACGGCTTGTCTCTTCACTTTAGCTTTTCAAAGTCTACAGGGAGCAGATTGACTGTGACATGCCGGCCGGACCTGCCTATTTGCCCCGGTTACATAAAGATTCGGTTTGAGGGTTTGGGTTGATGGGCGGGTTCAGCAGGTGTAGAGACGTGTGACATAAGAGCAAGCAGTGGAGTGTGAGGAGCACCGGACACGTTCAAGGACAGGGAAAGTTTTGGCATCCGTAACATTGATCACAGTTACGCAAGAGTAAAAAGTGTGGCTCTATATGACCCTGCTCTACTTTTTCCCTCCAGTATTGCCAAAAAAAAAGTTGTCTTACTGTGTGTGATGTAAATAATGATCCTGATCAACACTTCTTAGGCCGCAGTTATTTTATTACTTGGTTTACGGATTTTTAAATTAAATATTAAATATTTTCCCAGACGGACAAAATATAATATAATATTTATTTTATTTATATTGTAGAAATCAATAATCTAAGTGCGGCGGATCCGTAAACCAAGTAATAAAATAACTAAGGCCTTACCGTCATTAACAAAAGAGCAAACTTCTGACCTTTTTCTGATGTGAAGTCCGCCACCTGCTCGTCTCCATGGAGATGTTATTCCTTTGCCTTGAATGTTCAACAGTACAGAATTAAACCTACAGTACATTTCTTGCATTTCTTCAATCACAAATGTTTAATTAATTGATTGCTAAACACATATGTTGAAAGACTGGTGGTGTCTCCATGGGAATAGATATGTTTAAGATGAGACAAGCAGGTGGCAGACCCTTCACCAGAAAAGTTACATAGGGCTCCTTTAGGTACTGAAATTAAATCTGGCCCAATGGTTTCCATCCTCCAGCTCATTAAAGAAAGAAGAAAACCATTATAAGATAAACGGTAAAACATACACTCTGCAAAAGTCATTAAAACATTTATTGTTGATGTTAATTGGGTCACGTTAAAATGATCGGGGTTAAAATCGGTGCCTGTATAAGACCATAAAAGCATCAGACCATTTAAAAACCACTGTCTTTGAAGAACATCTGAAAGCTATAAGAATTACAATCCATGATGTGATAAAGACGGCACGGTTGAAAGTTTACCACCGCGCTGACTCTGCACAATCGTACAAGGCGTTTCTATAGGCAATTCATCTCGCTCATGACAAGCTTTAAGCATCGGCATTCATCCTCATCCCAGAGTTAAGTTGATGGTTTGAAATTCACGTTTGTCCTTGAGTTTTTGTTTTGAAACAGCGTGTGGTTATTAGATATCACAGGAAATAAGTCATGCACGGGCCAAGAATGTATTTCCATATTATCTCTGAAGCGCATATCATGGGAAACTGCAGGAGCTTGGGTAATTTCCATGAATCAAGCCATGAGTTCAGAACAACATTCATTCAGTCTATTGCAGTGGGACTGCGGGACACTTATGTATTCAGGTTTACAGTAAGGTTAAGTAGATCAATACATCACCGCGCTGACCCACCAGTCTATGCATTTTAATTGCATATTTCAGCAGAGGCAAAATGCAGATTTATGCTGTTTGAACACTTATGTATTTGGAGTAGTTTCAGTAGAATCATGTTGCTTAATTAAATGAATAAAAAAGAATATCACTTTTTGGCTCGTTCACTAAAAAAGTTCCAACCACTGTTCCTACAGGACATAGTCATTGTGTCTTTGGGCAAAACACTTAATTCACTTAACACTGAATGTGTGGGCGGGTATTGATCACATTATGGGGACTAAAATTATGTATACACACTTTATTATATATAAGAAAATAAGGTCCCCAAATTAGGGCTAAACAATTCATTAAGATTGAAAATGATTTTTCAGATGGAACGTCTTTCTTGGTTTTTATGCTGTGAAAATAATCACAAATATAGCCGCAAGCGGCAATGATCGGCCCTCGCCACGCCGCCGCCACACCGCCGCCACGCCGCAAGAGGAGGGGGCGCTAACGCGCCCCAATTGTCCTTTTATTACGCCTACTGCTGAATCTGTGACGCTGTCACATCTTCTCCCCTTTGTTTTACCATCAAAAAACAATTTTATTTTGAATTCTTGGCAAAATGTGCGGCTTTGCCGCACAGACACCGTGACTCTTTGAATAAAAAATGTGGATAACTTTTGATGGTCCTTAAGATGAGTCTCACCAAATTTCAGGTTAATATGTCTAACGCCCTAAGAGGAGTTTGTGAAAGTATAAAGTGTAAACATGTTCTGGCGATTTCCCCATTGGAATAACATGGAAGGTTTCGGTCATCGTTACGGCAACACCATAACAATTATGACATGGGTCTCATTGACTTTTTTGATGGGGATGCTAAAATTGAGTTGTGTGTCAAATTTCATATAATTTCGCAAAACTAAACATTTAACCTCCATATAAAATCTGTAGGGGGCGCTGTGGCGCCAAATGAATTTATTTCACTTCAAGTAGGTTTAGGGCAAAGAGTTTAACAACTGATTCTAATTTGACGCAATTCGGACTTTATCTGCGCAAACGGCAGAAATTTTAAATATGGGAGATTTCTGAAATTCTAGCTACAGTTTGCGGCTTCGCCGCACAGAGACCATGACAGGTATCAATGTAATTTGGATAACTTTTGATGTCCCACTCCTCAGTAGCATTTTCACCAGATTTCAGCTTTTTAGGGCCAACGCCCTGGGAGTTTGTAAAAGTACGACGTTTGGAAAAACTCCGAAGTCATGTTTAGCCATTTTTGAAGCCGATTTTGAAGTCGGTGGGCAAAACGCCCTAGGAGGAGTTCGTCAAAGTTTGACGTAAACAAAATGGCTAACTCAGCTTGTTTTCATTTTCAAAGGAAGATGGCGGCCATAGGGTAAGTCTGGGGGCGTGGCCACAATAATATTTTTTTTTTTGTCCTCACGAGAGGAATGCGTGTCCCGAATTTCGTAGCTTTACGCCAAAGTTGACCTCGGGGCGTCTCCCATAGGCGCAATGTATTTTGACTTTTGTCGGTGGCGCTGTTGCGCCATTTTTTAACGAAAAAAAAAATGGCCCAGAAAAAATCAAATTTTTTGCCGATTCTGAATTTTGGGCAAAGTTTGGTGAGTTTTTGAGCATGTTCCTGGGGTCAAATTAGAGTTCAAAGCGCTGAAGAAGAACAAGAAAAATTAAAGCCGCAAGCGGCATCCAACGGCCGGCCTTCCGACTCTGCGCTTTCGACTTGATAAAGATGGCGCCCTTATTGTGTGTTGAATAAAAAAAGAACTTGACAGACGGCGACACAATTGACATGGCCAATCCAGTGCAAATCAACACAAGTGTCAGTCAAATTTGCTGCGCCGCCGCACAGAGACCGTAGCACTTAGAATAAAAATATGGATAACTTTTGATGCCGCGCTTGTGTAGATGATATTTCCCAAAGTAAAGCTTGATCGAGCTATTGCCCACGGAGGAGTTTGTTAAAGTTTGAAGAGTAAAAATGTGGTGATTTGAGCAATTCAACGATTTTCCCATAAGGATATCATGGGATGTTTCTGTCATCGCTACGGTTACGCCGTACAAAATATGACTTTGGCTGTCATACTTTTATGATCAGGATGGCAAATTAGAATTTAGTGCAAAATGTCATGTTATTTGGAAAAACTTTATTGTTTATAGGCCACTCTGAAGGCCAAATAGTCCAAATTCTGGGTAAAGTTTGTGGCTCCGTCGCACAGAGACCGTAAAAGTTATCCTTAAAATTTGGATAACTTTAGATGCCCCACTTGTCTAGAGGACGTACACCGATTTTGAGGTTGGTGGGCAAAACGCACTAGGAGGAGTTTGTTAAAGTGTAAAACATAAAAATATGGTAATTTGAGAGATTTTGCTGTTTTCCCATTTGTGACATATATTTGCGGGTCAGCCACACAGAGACCGTAGCACTTAGAATCAAAATATGGATAACTTTTGATGCCCCGCTTGTGTAGATGATATTCTCCAAATATGAACTTGATCGGACAATCGCCCTAGGAGGAGTTCGTTAAAGTGTGAAGCGTAATAATGTGGTGATTTGAGCAATTCTATGATTTTCCCATAAGGATAACATGGGATGTTTCTGTCATCGTTACGGTTACGCCGTACAAAATATGACTTTGGCTCTCATACTTTTATGATCAGGATGGCAAATTAGAATTTTGTTCAAAATATAATGTCATTTGGAAAAACTATTGTTTATAGGCCACTCTGAAGGCCAAATAGTCAGAATTCTGGGAAACGTTTGCGGCTCCGTCGCACAGAGACCGTAAAAGCTATCCTTAAAATTTGGATAACTTTAGATGCCCCACTTGTCTAGGGGACGTACACCGATTTTGAGGTTGGTGGGCAAAACGCCCTAGGAGGACTTCGTTAAAGTGTAAAACAGAAAAATGTGGATATTCGAGAGATTTAGCAATTTTCCCATAGGGATAACATGGGAGGTTTCCGTCATGGCTACGACTACGCCGTAAAAATTGAGGCATAAGTTTGATTGGCCTTTTGCTCGCGACGCCAAAATAGAATTTTGGGCAAAGTTTAGAACAATTGTGTAAAACCAGTTTTTGTCCATCAATGTTCACTCAAAGGCAACTCTGTAGGGGGCGCTATCACGCCCATTTCAATTTTGTCATCATAAACTGGTCCAAACTTGAAAGTTTAACAACTGATTCAAATTTGGTCCTAATCGGACTCGTTTTGATCAAATGGGAGCAATTTTTAGATCTGCAATATTCCAAAATAAGTTGTCCAACTTTGCGGCTGCGCCGCACACAGACCGGTAAAGGTATCTCAAAAAATTGGATAACTTTAGATGCCCCACTTGTCCAGAGGACGTCCGCCGATTTTGAGGTTGGTTGGCAAAACACCCTAGGAGGTCAAAGTTTGACGTGAACAAAATGGCTAACACCGCGTGTTTTCATTTTCAAAGGAAGATGGCGGCCATAGGGTAAGTCTGGGGGCGTGGCCACAATAATATATATTTTTTGTCCTCACGAGAGGAATGCGTGTCCCGAATTTCGTAGCTTTACGCCAAAGTTGACCTCGGGGCGTCTCCCATGGGCGCAATGTATTTTGACTTTTGTCGGTGGCGCTGTCGCGCCATTTTTTAACGAAAAAAAAAATGGCCCAGAAAAAATCTAATTTTTCGCCGATTCTGAAATTTGGGCAAAGTTTGGTGAGTTTTTGAGCATGTTCAGGGGGTCAAATTAGAGATCAAAGCGCTGAAGAAGAACAAGAAAAATAATAAAAAATATGATCGGCCCTCGCCACGCCGCCGCCACGCCGCCGCCACGCCGCAAGAGGAGCCCCAATTGTCCTTTTATTACGCCTACTGCTGAATCTGTGACGCTGTCACATCTTCTCCCCTTTGTTTTACCATCAAAAAGCTATTTTATTTTGAATTCTTGGCAAAATGTGCGGCTTTGCCGCACAGACACCGTGACTCTTTGAATGAAAATGTGGATAACTTTTGATGGTCTTGAAGATGAGTCTCACCAAATTTCAGGTTAATAGGGCTGACGCCCTGGGAGGAGTTTGTGAAAGTCTAAAGTGTAAACATGAAAGGTTTCGGTCATCGTTACGGCAACGCCATAACAATTATGACATGAGTCATTGACTTTTTTGATGGGGATGCTAAAATTGAGTTGTGTGTCAAATTTCATATAATTTCGCAAAACTAAACATTTAACCTCCATATAAAATCTGTAGGGGGCGCTGTGGCGCCAAATGAATTTATTTCACTTCAAGTAGGTTTAGGGCAAAGAGTTTAACAACTGATTCTAATTTGACGCAATTCGGACTTTATCTGCGCAAACGGCAGAAATTTTAAATATGGGAGATTTCTGAAATTCTAGCTACAGTTTGCGGCTTCGCCGCTCAGAGACCGTGAGAGGTATCAATGTAATTTGGATAACTTTTGATGTCCCACTCCTCAGTAGCATTTTCACCAAATTTCAGCTTTTTAGGGCCAACGCCCTGGGAGGAGTTCGTAAAAGTACGACGTTTGGAAAAACTCCGAAGTCATGTTTAGCCATTTTTGAAGCAATATGGCCGACATTTGGTTGGGCGGACGGCATTGCCGTAATAATATTTTTTACTTCTCTTGTCACCATCTACCTCTGCGCCAAATTTCATGATTCTACGATCAGATTTTTTTTGGGTCATTTCCCATCTCTCAATGCATTTTTGGTACATTTGGTGGCGCTGACGCGCCAATTTTTTTTATTTTAGAAAAGGGAAACAGCCAGAATGTAGAGAGGCACGATTTTTAGAGGTGTGCAAATTTTTGTGACTTTTCGTCAATGTTCACTGGGTGAAAAATAGGGGGGTTGGTCCCGAGAAGAAGAAAGAAAGAAAGAAAGAAAGAATAATATTCCGATGCGAAAACAATGTTTCCCATTTTTCAAATATCATAAACTATACATTTTCGGAAAGCGCTCGCGCTTTCCTACCTCATGGTGTGGGTCCCTGGTCACTGACGGGTACTTTCGATAATTTTGAGTGGGCTCCGCCCACTTTGTGTTTTTGGCCCTCTATACAGTAATAATGTTCAATTTTTGCATTACATGCTTATATGCACGGAACATGCAAGAGATGGGGAACGTATTCGTGAGCTACTTAGCGCAAATGAGTGCTTTATATGGGATGACGACCGCGAAGCGGTCGTCATCCCAATGTAAAGTGCTCGTTTAGTGCGAACTTTTGCACGGGCTTCGCCCGTTTACAACGGTAATGTTCCATTTTCCTACAACTAATTAGTATGCACGGGGCGTGCATGAGTGGAGGAGTGCGTTAGTGAGTGTTTGGAAGTGGGCGAGCGCTTCGCGCTCGATTTCGTGCGCACTACGTGCGCACTTTCGCAGCCGTGCTTCGCACGGCCTTACGAGATTAATAGGCCTCTCGCCAGCTTGTGGCGCTCGGGCCTAATAAAAATAATAATATTTTTAGCAAAAACAATATAGCCGTTTCCACTATAACAACAAATTATACATCGTTTGAAAGCTCTAAGCCTTCCCCATGCCGCCATGGGGTGGAATCATCATTACGAGCGCTTACGCGCTCGTCACTCCCCATTCCGTCGGGATGCCCCGCCCACTCCCCATAGACTTCCATTGATTTGAGCAGATACAAGCATGGCCCATGCCTGTGGCATGGATTCTCGCGTACAGGACAATGCCAGGAGGGTTTTTGGAGGAATGCAGCGCTTCGCTACGCCCATTCACAAATTGTTGACTATTTCTGTCATAGCAGGAGTAAGTATGCATGATCCATGCCTTCGGCATGGGCTAGTTCACTGTACTTGCCAGGGGCGACGGGGTCAGACAGTTGCAACGCTGCCCTCGCGGGCCGCCGGCCTTCCGACTCTGCTCTCTGCATTTTACAGAGATGGCGCTGACGCGCCCTCATTGTCAAAGAACTAAGACAGCGACACATTGTACATGTTCAATGCTGTGCTTAACCAGTGCAAATGAACACAAATATCGGTCGAATGTGCAGCTCCAGCGCACAGAGACCGTGACACTTGGAATAAAAATATGGATAACTTTTGATGCTCCGCTTGTGTAGATTATTTTCCCAAAATATGAGCTTGATCGAGCTATTGCCCACAGAGGAGTTCATTAAAGTGTGAAGCATAAATGTGAACATTTCAAGGATTTGGCGTTTTTCCCATTTGTGACATATATTTGCGGCTCTACCGCACAGAGACCCTAGTACTTAAAATCAAAATATGGATAACTTTTGATGCCCCGCTTGTGTAGATGATTCTCCCCAAATATGAACTTGATCGGGTAATCGCCCTAGGAGGAGTTTGTTAAAGTGTGAAGTGTAAAAATGTGGTCATTTTAGAGATTTTGCGGTTTCCCCATAGGGATAACATGGGATGTTTCTGTCATCGCTACGGCTACGCTTTACCAAATATGACTTTGGCTCCCATACTTTTAATTTGGGGATGGCAAATGAGAATTGTGTGCAAAATGTCATGTCATTTGGAAAAACTCTTGTTTATAGGCCACTCTGAAGGCCAAATAGTCCAAATTCTGCGAAAAGTTTGCGGCTCAGCTGCACAGAGACCGTAAATGTTATCCATAAAATTAGAAAAACTTTAGATGCCCCACTTGTCTAGAGGAGGTACACCGATTTTGAGATCGGTGGGCCAAACGCACTAGGAGGAGTTCGTCGAAGTTTTACGTGAACAAAATGGCTAACACAGCGTGTTTTCATTTTCAAAGGAAGATGGCGGCCATAGGGTAAGTCTGGGGGCGTGGCCACAATAATATTTTTTTTTTGTCCTCAAGAGAGGAATGCGTGTCCCGAATTTCGTAGCTTTACGCCAAAGTTGACCTCGGGGCGTCTCCCATAGGCACAATGTATTTTGACTTTTGTCGGTGGCGCTGTCGCGCCATTTTTTAACGAAAAAAAAAATGGCCCAGAAAAAATAAAAATTTTCGCCGATTCTGAATTTTGGGCAAAGTTTGGTGAGTTTTTGAGCATGTTCAGGGGGTCAAATTAGAGCTCAAAGCGCTGAAGAAGAACAAGAAAAATTAAAGCCGCAAGCGGCATCCAACGGCCCTCGCGGGCCGCCGGCCTTCCGACTCTGCGCTTTCGACTGCGCTTTCGACTTGATAAAGATGGCGCCCTTATTGTGTGTTGAATTAAAAAAGAACTTGACAGACGGCGACACATTGGACATGGCCAATCCAGTGCAAATCAACACAAGTGTCAGTCAAATTTGCTGCTCCGCCGCACAGAGACCGTAGCACTTAGATTAAAAATATGGATAACTTTTGATGCCGCGCTTGTGTAGATGATATTTCCCAAAGTAAAGCTTGATCGGGCTATTGCCCACGGAGGAATTTGTTAAAGTGTGAAGCATAAATTTGAACATTTCAAAGATTTGGCGTTTTCCCATTTGTGACAGTATATTTGCAGCTCCACGGCACAGAGACCGTAGCACTTAGAATCAAAATATGGATAACTTTTGATGCCCCACTTGTGTAGATGATTTCCCCCAAATATGAGTTTGATCGGACAATCGCCCTGGGAGGAGTTCGTTAAAGTGTGAAGAGTAAAAATGTGGTGATTTGAGCGATTCTGCGATTTTCCCATAAGGATAACATGGGATGTTTCTGTCATTGCTACGGTTACGCCGTACAAAATATGACTTTGGCTCTCATACTTTTATGATCAGGATGGCAAATTAGAATTTTGTTCAAAATGTCATGTCATTTGGAAAAACTCTATTGTTTATAGGCCACTCTTAAGGCCAAATAGTCAGAATTCTGGGAAACATTTGCGGCTTCGTCGCACAGAGACCGTAAAAGCTATCCTTAAAATTTGGATAACTTTAGATGCACCACTTGTCTAGAGGACGTACACCGATTTTGAGGTTGGTGGGCAAAACGCACTAGGAGGACTTCGTTTAAGTGTAAAACATAAAAATGTGGTAATTTGAGAGATTTTGTGGTTTTCCCATAGGGATAACATGGGAGGTTTCTGTCATCGCTACGACTACGCCGTAAAAAAATAGGCATTTTTGTGATTGGCTTTTGTGATTGGGACGGCAAAATAGAATTTTGGGTAAAGTTTAGACAATTTTGGTAAAACTAATTTTTGACCTTCAATGTTAATTTAAAGGTCACTCTGTAGGGGGCGCTATCGCGGCCATTTCAATTTTCTCAGCCTAAACTGGTCCAATTGGGATTGGGACGGCAAAATAGAATTTTGGGTAAAGTTTAGACAATTTTGGTAAAACTAATTTTTGACCTTCAATGTTAATTTAAAGGTCACTCTGTAGGGGGCGCTATCGCGGCCATTTCAATTTTGTCATCATAAACTGGTCCAAACTAGAAAGTTTAACAACTGATTCAAATTTGGTCCTAATCGGACTGGTTTTGATCAAATGGGAGCAATTTTTAGATCTGCAATATTCCAAAATAAGTTGTCCAACTTTGCGGCTGCGCCGCACACAGACCGTAAAAGGTATCTCAAAAAATTGGATAACTTTAGATGCCCCACTTGTCCAGAGGACGTACGCCGATTTTGAAGTCGGTGGGCAAAACGCCCTAGGAGGAGTTCGTCAAAGTTTGACGTAAAAAAAATGGCTAACTCAGCTTGTTTTCATTTTCAAAGGAAGATGGCGGCCATAGGGTAAGTCTGGGGGCGTGGCCACAATAATATTTTTTTTTTGTCCTCACGAGAGGAATGCGTGTCCCGAATTTCGGAGCTTTACGCCAAAGTTGACCTCGGGCGTCTCCCATAGGCGCAATGTGTTTTGACTTTTGTCGGTGGCCCAGAAAAAATCTAATTTTTTGCCAATTCTGAATTTTGGGCAAAGTTTGGTGAGTTTTTGAGCATGTTCAGGGGGTCAAATTAGAGCTCAAAAAGCAGAAGAACAAGAAAAATAAAAAGAAAAATAATAATATTTTTAGCAAAAACAATATAGCCGTTTCCACTATAACAACAAATTATACATCGTTTGAAAGCTCTAAGCCTTCCCCATGCCGCCATGGGGTGGAATCATCATTACGAGCGCTTACGCGCTCGTCACTCCCCATTCCGTCGGGATGCCCCGCCCACTCCCCATAGACTTCCATTGATTTGAGCAGATACAAGCATGGCCCATGCCTGCGGCATGGGTTCTCGCGTACAGGACGATGCCAGGAGGGTTTTTGGAGGAATGCAGCGCTTCGCGCTGCTGTTGTCAACAATTTGTGAATGGGCCCATTCACAAATTGTTGACTATTTCTGTCATAGCAGGAGTAAGTATGCATGATCCATGCCTTCGGCATGGGCTAGTTCACTGTACTTGCCAGGGGCGACGGGGCACCAAACATGCGGGCTGCGCCCGGCATTTTCGCAGCCGTGCTTCGCACGGCCTTACGAGATTAATAGGCCTCTCGCCAGCTTGTGGCGCTCGGGCCTAATAATGCTTGAAAAAAAAGCTAATAAAATTGCTATGATTTATGATTTCTGGCTAAACCGTTAAGCCCTACCGCAAATCATTTTATATCTGATCAACAGCATGGTTTAAAGGTTATGGTTTAAGATACAGCTTAGGCAAATAACTATGGTCAAGGTTAGATTGGTCTCCGGGGAATGAATGTACAGTAAGTTAATGTAATGTCCTAAAGAATCAACCAATATGAGTGTGAATGGGTGTGTGCTTCCATTATGTAAAGTGCTTTGAGTGCTCATTTGAGGTAGAAAAAGCACATAAGAAATATATTAGAATAGACTATTATGTAAAGATAGGTCAAAAATTACCATGGTGGACATTAGGTCTAAGGGATCGTGCCTACATACCAGGTACATCACTATATACCAGGTACTATCACTATATACCAGGTACATCACTATATACCAGGTACATCACTATGTACCAGGTACTATCACTATATACCAGGTACATCACTATATACCAGGTACATCACTATGTACCAGGTACTATCACTATATACCAGGTACATCACTATATACCAGGTACATCACTATGTACCGGGTACTATCACTATATACCAGGTACATCACAATGTACCAGGTGCTATCACTATGTACCAGGTACTATCACATGATAGTCTACTCAATGAACTTCAGTTTAAAAAAAAGTCAAATGACCAATATAGAGATGACAATGGTGAAATTTCCCCACCTATTCTTTGTGTCGCAGCAAAGGCAGTTTTGAGGTAATTGCTTTCGCCTCGGCTAAAATGAAACAAAAGCAAGAAATACGAAATGATTTACAGAACAAATTAAAACTTTTAAACTTTTTGAAATAACAAATACATTTAAAAAAGCTCTATGAAAATGATTTAAAAAATATTTAAATTGTTATCACGCAAAAGCAGAGAGAACTTTTCTTTGTATTTGAGACAGCCGTGGTAAAGTAATTTTAACCAAACAAGACCAAATACAAAACATTTGTTTGAATTCTTTAACAAAAAAGTTTCACCAAAATACCACAAAACAATGAAGAAGCAATACAATACTCTCCAAACACTCTCCTTACCTGCCATGACCGAAGAGCATAACAAAATACAGTAACTGACACTGGAATTCAAAGTGCAATTAAAAGACTAAAACACAATAACTCTCCAGGGAGTGGTGCAAAGCTCTATAAGACTCACTCACTTCCTGCTCTCGTCAACTTTTAACTGGGCCCTTTAAAGCTTGGATCCCTCTGAGTTGGAAGGACGCCATCATGTCGCCAGTACATAAAGAGTGGGAGGATCAACTCGACTGCGCCTCATATAGTCCAATCTCTTCTGGACTCAATCTGAAAAGACACAAATTTGACAGACTATGGATAAAATAAGACTTTTATTTTGGATTAAATATGCTTTAACTCTTCTTTCCTTGGGATGCCACCCCCTTATTTTCAAACGTTATTACTTTATTACTTATCCTGTGATCACTCTAGTTCTTCCTGGTTACATTTTTTGCTGTTTTAGCTTTGTTTTTGTTGTTTTATGTTCAAAAAAAAAAAAAAAAAGAAACATTTACCGATGCCCGAATGAGTCCTGGCTTATATATATCCCCTAAAGTTTGTCACGTTTTCACACCAAATGCATAAAGTTATTGAGCAACAGGGTAATATGTGTGTAAAGACAAGTCCATTTTGTACAAGGACAAGTTTGCAAAGTGGCAAGTAGCTGACCTAAAAAGTGATGCTACTACATAAAACCCCATTAACTTAGCACTGTGTGATTATTCATACTTATTTATGGCAGTAGTTCTCCGAAAACTTAACTTTATGTGACTTTAAATCAGATTTACGCACTGAGGACATTTACTGGACGCATATCAAAACACACCCACACGAATGCTTCTGGCTCAAATGTGCACAGACCAGATTTGTGAGCGCCCTGATGTTGGTGCCAGACCCGAGTCTCACAGTGGCAGGACCAGAGCCATCGCTAATGCTGTTCTTAGAGCACATTAATTAGAGACGTTATGGAAATGATGGTGTTTTGCCAAGTGCTATTGATAGAGACTGTCCCGAGATGATACTGATTTAAGCAATCAGAGACGATCATTTACACAGGAGCTAATGACATTTGACTCACTCTGCTGCCTTGAACTTTGCTGAAACTTCGGGAATGATCATTTAGAGAGCATGAATCATAACTGTTTTCCCGCAGTCTTTTTCTCAAAATAGTTCAGAGACAAAAATGAGCAGATTTTGTATGGAACATGAATGCTTTATATTTTTTTTTACTTGTACCTACTTCAACAACAAAAGGTCGTTTATAATGCACTTTGATTTCAAGGAATCTCTAAGTGCTACAGAGGAAATCAATTCACTAAAAGGACTACACAAGTTGAACAGACCATAATCAACAAAGCCTGTCTAAATAAAAGTGCGGGTTGAGGATGCGATGAGTGATGAGCGATGAGCGATCTTGGAGCATGCTCGCTAATTTGTTCCCGGCTGAGCTAGTGAAGTATAGGATGGAGTGATGTTGTGTACTTACATGAGTATTCTGGCGAAATTGCACTTTTTTGTTGTTTTGAGAGGCTAGTCCAGTGAAATGTTAGTTGCCGTAGTCCGTTTTGAGGAGATAAAGACATGGACAAGCTTCTCGAGCATCAGAACGAGGTGTCGGGAGGATTATTGACTTTAGCAACGTGTCTGCTCTTTTGTGGAAGATTGTAGCAAATCCATTTCATTTAAAAATATATATAACATAAGGTATTCCTTTATTGTCCACACATGGGGAAATTTCATTGTTGCAACGCAGGCAGATACAGAGGAAAAGGACAGATAACCCACAGGAAGTCCAAAAAACACTCCCAACAGAAGAACTCTTATAAACAAAACTCCTATAGACAAAACCTCTCATTTCCTAAAAAGGGGGAATGGAGGAGAAAATAAAGATAAAATAAAATAAAAACAGCTGGCATAAGACAAGATAATACTAATAAAAATGGTAGAATAAACACTATTTTCATCAGTTATATGCACATGAATGTGACATTATTGCGTGTGAGTACGACAGTAATTGCACATGAATATGACGGTATTGCACATGGTTAAGTCAGTATTGCACGTGTTCAGGGCTAGCAGTGTTTGTTATAAAAGTAATACCAATTTAGATAATATCTGTTGTAAACAACTCTTTTATGATGTATGGATCCAACTTTAATCAAAAGGGAAAGTCCGGAACAGATCAAATCTCATGTTTTTATTAAAGATAGTTTTACTTTATTTCGTCTTCAATGATGATGATGGCAATAAATCACGGGCTTATTTAGATTAAGTATCAACTCCATATCTTCTCTTACTTTTCATTACAAATGTCTTGTTTTGTGTCTGGACGCTGGATAGTTTTTTGGCCTCTGCAGATGAACCCACAGAGGGTTGGGAGGATTCATATTAATGGTTCTGACCCCAATCCCTCCTTTGCTCACCCGTTGTCCAATCTATCCCTCTTCTCTTCTCCTCCACTCGCTCGCTCACTCCCTCCGCTGTTTGCTTTCACCCTGGAGAGAGATGGAGCGACACTTTACATCACACCATTTAGCTTTTCAAGGCTGCTAAAAATAATGTGCGCCCGTTTGTTGCGTACAGGTTTGTAGCGATTTGCCCGTGTGCGCTTTGAGTTGGAGCATTGGGTGCAGGTTGGCATACGGGGGCTAAAAGAAGGACTTATTGCTCTACATGACTGACAAATCGATGATGCCTTGAGTTTGTTCTGCTCTCTTCGGAAAGAAAGGCCCACTTTTGCAGTAATGGAGACTCAAGGAGCTGCATAGAACTAGCCAGAATACCTGCAATGATACACTTAATGAAATTATTGTATAAAAACTGCAGATATTGGCAAACGTTTGAATCATCAACAGTCTTGGCACGCAGAGATGGGCTTTAAATTGGAGAAATTTGGCAGATATCGCCAGTAATTTCAAACTATGCCACAGTTTTAGATCAACAGACTTGGTGCATTAATCTGTTCTTAAAAATCTGAAGAGTAAGAAACTGAATTAAGTTTGATTAAAGGAAACGGGTGGAAATCTGATTCAAATTTGTAGTACCTATTAAGCACAAAGTCTGATATGAATAAGAAACAACACACGTGCAGCATTACAAATATCTTCTGCGGGTTGATGTTCCCAAAACACAACTTCATATCTTTGTCTGCAAATATGTGATTTGAACAGTGTTTCTGGCACTCTCAATGTGCGACAGAAGAAAATGTGTTATAATCAAAAAGGAATACTGCTTCATTATGAACTGTTGGGGGGTTCTCATTACCTGAAGATTGGAAGTTTAATTCCAAAATATAGGAGACAACTTGGAGATTGGTGCAGATTAGCAGCCACATTTCTGTCAGTCAGCCCCTGGAACACTTTTAGAAGTACTGAGGTGAATCAATAAATGTCAGTGCTTTGAGAGACATTTTAAACGCGTGCAATATAAATCAAAGTTATTGTCAGACAAATGAATGCAAATAAAAGTCCAGTATATTTTTATAAGTTGAGAAAGAATGGACATCTGCGTCACTAACAGTTCCTTTAACAACCACAGATGTTGCAAAGTAACTTCAGTTTGTAATTTGTAAAAGTACTCTGTCAGAAAAAGGGGCACAAATACAATTCAACATGGTGAATAACTGTTATCAAGAGTCTGCAAAGGAGCTTTTAATGTTTGCGTTTCGAAGACGTTTCAAAGGCTTCTTGAGGAACATCCTGCTCCCAGTGCCCACCTTTTGGATTCACAGCTAACTCTTTGAAGATAAAAGCAAAAGGACAGCAATGAGTAACGACTAAGCCGTCTTTTGTTTAGTTGTGGCAGGACGCTCCCCTCTGTATTGGGATGATACCCATGACTTTGATATTAAGTCTTATGGTTGGCTCCACACAAAAAAACAGCTGATGAAACTTCAGTGCAACTCCAGAGTGCGTAGCCACTGAAGGACAAATTATCGCTCTCCCAGTCGACTCTTGTTCTGACCCCTTTGTTTTGGTCACAAGTTCTGGTTGGAGACCGAACAGGTTGAAATGAGTTTTCTCCACTGAGCGATTGTCCTCAGTGCTCTTGACAGCACGAGGACGGGCCAGGGCCTGGAGGTCACTGCCGCACGGCCCTCACTCTAATAGGAACAGGCAAGGTGGATCTGCGAGCTGGTAAAGGACGCCTCCTGGGACGCCGGCTTTGGGAGGCGACCCTCAGGCAGAACGGGACTCGATGGAGGGACACGACTCCCAGCTGTTTTGGTCATAGCGTGTGTGAACCGCTCAACAATAATGAGGATGAAACAAGAGATGGATCAATGGATGTTTCCACTGCTAAATCCACATACTAGTGTGGACGGCCCAACATAGACAAATTACAGTTATGCATTTTCATTAAGAATAGTGTATAATTTTAAATATGTGCTCGATAGATATGTGCATAATACCGGGCAAAATTAGAACTGAAATCATGTTTAATTAATATTGAAATGTGGACAATGCAAGATTTCGGAAACTGCCTTTATTAATTTTTTAGATTTTTTGGCCCATAGGCTTTATTAGACAGGACAGCTGTGCGTGAAATGGGGATGAGAGAGAAGTGGCATGTGTGCTGCCGCCTTAACCACTCGACCACCGGGCAGCAGAGACTTCTGAAGATAACATCAGTTATATTTAGAATTCACTGGGAAAGTATGCAGGCTTTTTCCTCTATTAACCACAATGCACTTTACAGCTAGTCCAAATCTTTTTAACAGGAGTCACTTTAACAGAGTGTATGTATTGCTTTAATTATTATTATTTGTTTTTACAGTCTAGAGAATTACTCCTGTAATCACGTAACTGCTATATGTTTATAAAATATGTTTCATAAGTAAAGTGGATTTTGATTTTGCAATAAGCACTCATGTCCTGACTGAGATCTGGAGAAGGGGTTTAGATACTCCACTGAAGGTCTAATCTAATGCACATGAATAATGCCCTAAGTCGTAACCAACCCGCAATTTTCACATCTGGCTATGAGGTGCAATCCCAGGGAGGCGAGTGAGCTTCATGTGCTCGACACTAATGAGGATATAGATGGATGAATGGATGATTTCACAGCTCTAAGCCAATCCACATAGATATTAGGAGCCAGGTGCCATTTAAATCTGATTCACAGTGACCATTTGTGAGTAAAAAAACGCCACAGCTTCATGGCTGGCAGGTCCTTACACAACTGTGGCTCAGTAATACTCTTCTTATCAGCCCTGTCCACTATTTGCTGGAGACTCCATATCTAGAGCAGGAAATCAAAATAGAAGGAAAAAGCCCATACAGCTGGAACATACCCTTAATGGAAGACGTAGCCACACAAGAACTACAAACCCAGACAGGGTTAGAGAAAAAGATTTTCAGCTAAAATCTCCCCATCATACCACATCAAAATCAGCCGCAACCAACCTGCCACCACCAAAAGTGTAGTTTGCGTTAGCGAAGTTTTGTCACTGATTTTTCCAGAGGTTTCAAACTTGACTTGGCGGTGCCATGCTTTATGCGAATAAAGCAAAAATAGCCGCGTGACAAAGGTCGGCCACTGACAATTCCTCTAAGAGCCACAGAACGGGCCAGTTTGTGCAGCTGTGGCTTCCTGCCCACTCTCGGCCATTCCATTCCTTCGGCTGCCCACCGCTCTCAGATCTATCTCCCATCATGCATCAGGCAATCCCTGAACAGCCCATACCAGGAAGTCTCCCATGTCTCCCAATTACCACTCTGCCTTTGTTGAACACTGGTTATCAATGGGCATAATTTATTTATTCAAGGGTTACATAGGACTTGAGTCTTTATAGATTTTTGAATGTGTCCACACTTTTTACAATATGAATAATCATTTTCATTATTATAAACAATCTCTAGTAAACTTGGCGAAGACACTTTAAATTACATTTGAGCATTTGTACAGCATCAGCATGGTCCAAACACCATATGCACAGAAATGAGAGCAGGTGAAACCCCACGATCCAACGTACAAACATGCACACGCCCGAGGCACCATGAGCCAAACTTTTATTGAACAAGAATCCAATTACTTAACCTCGCTGCAGGTTCCACCAGCCCCGCGCTCCTCCACCTTGACAAGTCGGCACTAATATCTGCTGACAGCCTATGTCCAGTGTACATAGGAGTTTGATTAAATGAAAACTGCGATGCCTTTTTCCTCATCCCAGGGTCAATGAGAGTTGCATAACAGTCCTTAGCATGTGCCATATCCTTACCATGAACACAACACATCATGTCTTTGTTAAAGGAGACATAATATATACTTTCTTTCTGGTATATCGATGATTAGTTTACATTTTGTTAATTGTAAGCTGCATTATTGATCTAAAACAATCGGTCGATTGACTTAATGCTTAAGCTGCTGTCCCACTTCTTCATAGTGGCATTTTACAGTAGCAAGCAGCGGATTTTCATTTAGTTATTTTTTAAAAAAGGCTATGCAATCATTTTCAACCATATTTGTAAGAAACAGAGACAAAACTTCTCAAAGAATTGTAAGTAAATACAGAAATGTAAAGGAAGGACTAAAAAATTTTCAGCAGTTAATAAATATATTGAGAGAATACAGCTCCATAATAATATTATGAAGCTGTATTCTCTCAATATATTTACTTATGCATGTTGCCTAATTATTAATGTGCTCGACAGTTGTTATAAAAAATGATCCGACAACAACTGTTCCCGTTCGTTGCAGGCCTAACCGGTGGTTATTTTGCACAGAACTTGCATCATATCTGGGTTTAATTATTTTCAAAGTATTCACCCATTTTAATTGTGGGCTAGTCATGGAAGCATGATCAAAGAGAAATTTGAAAAACAACAGCCGATTGACAAAGGCATCTAAGCCTTTTATTCCTACTCTTTGGACAAATGAATGCAAAAGTTTCCCTCAAAACTTTGCTCAAAACGGTCCATGTTTTGAAAGGTCTATTGCTCTCTTGGATTTCCTTCACTTCCTCTTATCGTCCTCTTCTGTTCACACGTATGCCTGACATCTGGATCTTTAACTATCCCCAGTCCATAGATCACTTATTAAGGCAAGTAATGTGGAGGTCATGCATAATTTCATTCGCTGTAGCGCTACCTGGGGACATTTTCTTTCTTCACTAAAATCTATGATAGTTTCCCTTTGAAAGGCCATAACTCTCCTTCAGTAGCAGGCGTTGGGGTCACAGATGCTAAATGGCCCCTTTATAGATTCCTGTGGAAGAAGAATATTGTGTGGAGTCATTTCAGACTTTTTATTCAGGCTATTTGAATCCACATGGTTTAATCTGCTCCTGGTCATAGATCTTCGAAAGAATCCACCTTTCAAATCATCCTTTCTGCATGGCATCCAACCCACATAGGCAAGTGTATCAGCTGTTATTTAAGGAGAGTGGGGCATTCGAGTATCACTATTAAGTCAGATAGATATGCTCACCAGCAATAGCTCCTTTGGGAACCACAACGATTAAATGCATTTGTCGTAAGCCGTAGGATTCAAAGCCTGTGGGGATTTTCAAAGGTAGTCGTTCTGCATCCCTTTTCACAGCTTAGTAGCATTGATCTAAATCAATTTCCATTTGCACGTGCGATCACTAGGCATTACACTAAAGCATGTGTTTGGTCACCACCCACAGCAATGTTTACACAGGAGCCCCAAAGCACACACACACACACACACACACACGTGCACGCAGAAGCCGTCATTTCTTTGTTTTCTTTGGCTTGATTCTGCTTTGTTTAGGTTTAAATAATGCATGTGATAGCCCCACACTGCGCACAAGACACACCACCTGACAGGCTTTCCATAGCGTTATGAATATGGAAATAGCTATCACCCCCCAAAAAAAAAGAAAAAGAAAGAAAACATCCAGAAAAAAATAGGAATGTCCGAGGGAGGCGGTTTATGTATGACAAACAGGGATCGTGAACGACAGAGAAAAAAGCAGGATGTGTTTGGAAGTTTGTGCACTAGTGTTTCTCAATATGCGTTGCCAATGGCCTGCTATTTGTCCTGCAGTGACGCTTGCCAAGCTTATCGGCCCGTTTCAAATCAGGCAGAGAAATTGCAGCAAGAACGTCTCCCCTTTTCCCGTGGTTGCTCCGTCTCGTCTGTACCGGAAGCACTCGAGGGGATTGAAGCACTAAGAACACGGCACACATCACTACTTCCTGCTTTTGCTTTGAACGTACCAAAAGATTTTTCATCCTATCTTTTCCACTATGTTTCTGAAAGGTTGACGTACCTGCTCTGCACTCGAATTACATCATATTATTATATTATACAATGACTGTCATAAAGCAGCATTATAAAAACAGAATTAGTCATTGTTAGAGTGAAACTATAACATCAATTAAGTAGAGGGATTAGTTGTACACATTAGCTAAACTTCAATTTGAAGCATTGAAAGTAATACAATGCTGAAGAAAGGAATGAAAGGATGAAGAAGAAAAAGTAAAATGGATACTAACAATTTGAGCACAATTATAATTCTTACATACTCTTCTACTCCTTCTATACGTATGTGTCTGCTGGCCTTAACTAATACTGGTTCAATTACGCTGATATCGTCAGTGTTTATTTTATACAGTCAGAGACCACATGTCCTTACACTAAAGTATGTTCAACTGGTTCACAAATTGACGACCTCATTAAATTCTCCGGCTCAGAACAATCTGTTGACATGCGAGTTGGAGCAATGGCAACCAGTCAACTAAAGAAATTCTTGACTCTAAGACATGCTCTGCTCATCAATGCGCCAACTAAAGTCAGCGTGTCGCGGGTTCACAAAACTATTAACATTCTCTTAGATCTGGCCCTGCGACTGACCACAATGTGCTGTCAAGACGCAATAACAAGAAAGGTTCTGTTCTGCATATGTAAAAATAGTATGTGGCAGACCGAGCGGTTAGCCGCCCTTTAAAGCCGCTTATCAGATACACATTTCTTTATATAAGACCAACAACGCCAGGGCATGTAACACACCCAACATACACAGCGCAATAAGGCGCACAAGTTCGTCCACATTGATTAAAAAGGAGGCCATTCAGTTAAGTTACAATAATTTATTATATATTGAATACTTTGTTCTTTGTTGCAGATATAAAATATAAAGAGTCCTTTGAGTTAATTAGATGTAACATTGCTCACTCTCGATGCACATCCTTTAGTTTAGAATAAACTACATGTCCAAACATAAACAGGCCCGTGGCACAGGGCAGGCCGCCCACACATAAGGGACAAGCAGCGGCGTAAAGAGAAAAGGCAGCGACGGCCGGTGGCTCAACCCCGAAGCCTGAATATAAGAAGTTTGGATTAGCTCAAACACAAATAGTCATTCCTATGCACCGTACTGAGGCAGAACCTACTTCATGGAAAGGCTCGTGAACGCGCACCCTTGACGGATGATGGCTGACCGCATCATAGGACCCCTACGACACTTTGGACCCCAGCTTCAAAAGATGTGCCAGCCACCAAAGCGGCAGACAACAGGCGCCATGAAGCGGTGACTGGGCAAAGCCACAGCGGCACTACGATAATACAGGCGTTAATCAATGGCTAAAGTGGTTCGTTTTGGAAACAACGGACTGAATAGCTACCTGTGCAGCGAGGCCAGGGCAAATGCATGAGTTGCATTTCCGAATTGGATTTCGAATTGTGGCAAAAACCCCATACTGCCACAAGGAGATTAAATGTATGATTCACACTGCTACGGTCCGTATAAACTCTTATAATCCCAATACAATAAACTGGTCGCAGAATGTTGGTCGACTAAGATGCCTCTGACCAATCACACAACTACAGGCCCGTTACTGCATTGATTCTGTGGTATAGCTGTAGTGTATGCTGTGATACACGAGTCCAAGTATTTCAACAAAATGAGAGCTTTGAATGTAATGGGTTCGGGGTTGCAATCTCTCACTGAATGCGGGATCTACACAATGACAGCTTAATTAAACATTGGCCTATTTTTGGTTGTTTACGTCATGAATGAATCATTTACAACAGTCAGAAATGAAGAGTAAAAATATGGTCTGAGAAACGCTACTCATTATAATTACACTCATAATCACTCCGCGTTTTAATACAACAGCCGTCTTCAGCCGCTGTGAGTGATAAAGTGACTCACCTTTTCTCTTGTGTATAAACCAGAGGCGGCTCCCTCGACACACGTCTGATTGCGATAACGGGCCACGACCTCATTGGCTAATTGTGAACGCACCCGCACTCGCTGTAGACGCAGCCAAGTCGGCGTCCGTCAAACGTCGTCCCAAATGGTCATTCCCGTCTGCGTAATGTAACGGAGCATGATACAGGGAGAGCTTAATGACTTTTGCACCTCTCACACGCGCCTCAAAGACACATTTCAGTTTACATTTCTGCTATTGAATTCATAATTGCTTGTTGGCTATAAAGCTTCCTGTCTAATGAAATGCTTCCATAACAATCAATAAAGGAAATAGAGCGACTCCTTTTAAATGTTGTGGCGAAGGAGGAAAAACCCATCAAGCTGAACCAGTGCTATCAATGTTGCAGCCAGTGTGTGTGTGTGTGTGTGTGTGTGTGTGTGTGTGTGTGTGTGTGTTATCATTGGAGCGCATGGAAGAGATACTGTTACTAAAATCAACACTTTGCAATGCCTATTTTGGTCAACGGATGATCACATTCTGCTGTAATGGAGAAGCTGTGGATCAATGGGTTTGGTGTTGCTTTAATTTCTTGTGTTGGTGCAAAAATATTAATAACACATGAATATTTTTACAGCTCGAACTTGAGCAGATCAAACAGAGCTGCAAACACAAGACGACACACCGAGCCACGATAGGACGTCTTCAAGTATATCGATGTTTGGGTGCAAAAACTATATTTTAGAGAAGAAAGGGCAATTATAAATCAGTGGATAGTGTCAGCTGAGTTTAAACACGATCAATTCTTACCACGACAACAAGTTTAGGGGTAAATGCTCTTTGTATTGAGTCATTTAAAATATAAATCTCTGACTAACCACATATTCAGACTGACACAAAAAATAAGGAAGTAATAGCAGAAATATTGTGATATTGTATAGTCAAAAGTGGAGTGTCATACAACATAAACAATGTTCCTTTTCCTCCATTTCAGTGCAGACAACATTCTTTAGCGTTTTATATTTTAAGCCTTCAAATATAACTTAGAATTATAATTATTTGTACTAAGGCTTGTCAAGTCATTTTAAAAAGGAAAAATTAACACATCTAATTCCGTGAGATAGATATTGTAATAATAATGTACTGTGTGTGTGTAATGTAAGCGGTTTGGATATTATTACATCCCTACTAAATTATGTAATATTTTACTTAGAAACACATGAAATTAGTAATCTCAAATGTTGTGGCTAGATTAACCTTCATGCTTAGAACTCACGGCAGTCCTGAAGAGCCAGTTGACCTTTTGACTTTATTTGTAATAAATGCAAACCATTTTCATGGAAATGATCAGGTAAAAAGTGACGTAGTGCACCTTTAAAACCATATTTCACACCTGCCTAACCCTTTTGCCCTGTATTGTGCTTTGGTCTCCCTCACTGATAGCGAGTCATGGCAAACCAGGATAGATGCGTGTTTGTGCATTAGATGGGTCCTGGCCCTTAGCTGCAATATCTCTGACCACTCCACAGCGGATTGTGCTTACTCTCATTTAGCCCGGCCTATTTGTCTTAGCTCTCAAACCTGCTCCGAAAATGTAATTCCATAAAAGCATGCAATCAATAGAGCCGAAACTGTACACTCATCTATCACTTTGAAGTAAAGAAAAGATAACACAAACAGAAAATGTTGGCACACAGCGTGAGTGACAAAGTCTATGCAAATTAGACTATTGGTCGTGACACCTTTATGTGACGTTTGTGCCCACTAGATGGCACTGTTCAGGGGATTTTTCTCACAGCAGCATCACGACAATCAATTCATGCGCGGTGTCTGGTGTCAAAAATAAGTAAATATTAAGGTCTTTACTCCTGGAACCGTCAACATTTCCAGGAAGATATAAATACAATCTCCACAGAGACGCTAACAGCCCACATAGTGAGTCTTCATTAATCTCCTCTGTAACAGGACTCTATCCCAGGCCTCAATATTACAGTAAATGCTGATGCTTATCCGAAAGCAGCCGTGCCCTTGAAATAGGTGCTGTTCCATTCCAAGCTAATTCCGCTGTCATTAACCGCTCAGGCCATCTCTCACAGGTGTATAAATTGCTCTAAGCCGCGGTTTACTTTCGGCGCATTGGAAATACAAACGTGCGGATGTTCCCTCGCTTTTATCGCACCCTACCCTCTGTCTCCTTAATACTTCCAAGCTTCGCTCCAATCCTTCTTCCAGCCGGCAGCGCTGCCCCTCCCTCTGCCGCACAATTGAAATGAGCACGGACTGACTTTTAGCTTGCAGCAAGGTTGAGGTAATAGCTTATTAGCAGCCAATAAACATCAGTCATTTTCATTTAAGCGAACGCTCCAATCTTGTTCATGATCACCAAGACATAAAAATGGATGGGAATCAATGGCACTTTTTAAAAAGGATGCCACATCATTAGGAGAGGCATCCTGTGGAACTGTTTCATCAGAGCGTAATGTATGTAATCGCTTTCCGCAACTTCAATTAATAAAAAAATATATGGAAAAACAACTCCATTTTGACCAAGGCATTGACATATTAAGGTCTTTGTATAAGAGGAAACTTTCGTACAACTCTTACCGAAGACTTTTGGCTGGAGCTCAGACATTCCCATCACACCTCTGTCTGTCCGGCGCTGACAGGAGGACACTGGCAGCCTCCCTGATGAGAGCCTGAAATACCCCTCCCCTCTGTACACTCCCATTCTCTCATCCATCCATTTCCAAGTCCACGCTCCCCTCACTGTGCCCACAGAGCAGCAGCTGGCTAGTTATTTGTGACCTGCCAGTCCGCGGCTACGACAAGGTTTCGACGCAATTAAGAATACATTTCCCAGGTAGCATTGCAACAAATCACCGTCCGGGTCCTACGTCCGCGCGCTCATAACTCACGAGAAATCAAATAGTATACGGAAACATGAAATAACTAATTACGGTTTGGGGAGAGAAAAAACAAAGGGCAATTGTCAATCGATTGGATTTGCGTCGGCTGAAAGGGTCCGCGCCGCGCCGTTCTTTAGAGGAAATCTTTGTTATGCCTATGCAGCTCGGCCGCCGTAATCACCCCCTATTATGCGTGCTGATTTGAAAGTAAGAAGCAAAGTGGTCAAATGCATCACAGACCAGCCATTACGGTGTCAATTCGCCGACGGAAAACAATCCATTGTAGTTGATGAATTAGAAATGCGCACACAAAGCCACGCGACTTCTCCCACACACTGTTGATTTTCCCCCCATTGCCGAGGCGTTGGTTTAGCAGGGAAATAGCATACTGTCATATTCGAATTATAGAGTAGATATTTTCTGTCCTGTTAAATCAAGATGTGGTAAAAAGAAAACAAGCCCAGAAAGAGGATAATGTACAGTTATTTGTTTTTGTCGTGAGTTATTTGAGAGAGTTTGACAGTTCTTCTTGCTTTTATTTTAGCCGAAATGAGAAGGCGTTCGGGCTTATGGGCACGTTGTTTTTGAATCCCAGCCGGCTCATTTAGAAACGTGACGGGAATAGTTTTGCAGACATACAGGACATCATGAACCAGGCGGTGTTTGGTTTTCTCAAAATCAGTGGGAAGAAAAACAACATTTGAAGTTAACAAAAGTACTTTCTTTGATGTCAAAGTGTTCTTTGTTGTGATAAAAAATGGAGCGTCTTTCACAGACATAAGTTGTCGGTGAATTGATCGTGTTTTGTAACATATACTCTTAATATCAGAATCATAAGCATGTATTAAGACATTATCAAGGACAATTATTTTAGTAGTTCACAAGTCAGCAATTATGTTTCCAATATATTTTTTTAAATGGTTCATTCTTTTCTGTCCATTTAAAATTAATAATGCCGCCATTTTTGCTATAGAGTCTGTATAGTCCAGGTATGAAATAATGGAAAGAATTGCAGAGGAGTTTGCAGTTTTTTGGACATTGTAAGCAACATATTTGAAGGTCTTTGAATGTCAAGGCTCTTTGAGACTCTGAAAATAGGAAATATAAAGTAGAGACCAGGCAAAGAAGTCCTGCTGGTTTGAGAAAGAGGAGACTGGACATTGGAGCCCACAAGCAGACATGAAAGGACTGGTAAAAAAAAAACCTCAAGAGCAGAGGAGATCCAAACAACACATTCCACATTTCAAACTCATAAAAAACAAAACCATTGCAAAAAATGTCTTGTAATACATTTGTACATTTTTGACTTCATATGGTTTTCCAGTCATCTGATCAACCCTTCAGAAGACATCTCATTATGGCAACTGAATGGATAAACATTGGTTCAGTCAGTGTCAAAACAGGAAGTACGTGAACAGTGAGAATTGTCAGTTCCCCGAAGTCGTCTCCAACATCACCTCACTTCAGGTTGCACACAAAGTGACAGGTGCTAATGACACAGAACCTGACGTTCACATGCGACAACACAACCGGATCAGCCGCCCTTTGTCTCATGTCACAAGATAATTTGATGTTGGTTGATTAAACTTTCTGTCGCCAGTGATAATTGCAGGATTGTTGATTTCCTTTTTACACCGCCATTTCCGACTTGGCAATTTTCGACAGTTAACTGAATCAAACTATTTTAAGAACCAAACATTTTGCCTCGTTATTGTTAAGAAAATGCACTCTAACAGGCTTTTAAATCCCACACCCTGCAGTGAAAGATCCCTTGATTACTGATTACACATTGTGCATCATATAATTGAAAACTCAAATTCCCCATGTTTTTCCCACTGCTTTAGTTTGTATTTTTGTCCCATTATAAGGATGATGCCGCGCTCAGCCGCAGATCGAGGCGTACAAAAGGGGGGCTCATTGATCAAGTCGTATGTACGTCCCGGAAAGCATTTCGAGAGCCTGCCTCTTCTCTCATTTCTCCTGCCTCTAACACAGTTATCTCTACCTGATGTGCTTTTGTATCGTACAGTACGAAGCGCATACTGTAATCGCAATGTGCACGCTGTATTTGTGTGTGTGTGTGTGTGTGTGTGTGTGCGTGCGTGCGTGCATGCGTGCGTGTGTGTGTGTGCGTGCGTGCGTGTGTGTGCGTGCGTGCCGGCAAGGCGCACAGACGGACGGGGGCCACTCCAACATCTGCAAATTGAATTCAGCCCAAATGTGACAGTGATGAAGTGTTGTTCATAGGAGCTCTGATTGTCTCTATCTTCGCTCCTGTCTGGGAGGATTACACCATCTTGGCCGCTCCACAGGCCTCAACCCGGGGCCTCGCCAGCTCATATATTAATGACGGTATTGGAAAAATCAAATTCATGTGAGATACATGTTTTATCAGGCCCGGAGCCGGGAGCAGAGTGGATGGCTGTTCTCTTGCTGTGTGCTGTGCGATTCAGCATGTAGAATCGGTCTGCCTAGCCCTCAGGCCAGCTTTTAATAATAGGATAAGGGTGCAGAAAATTGATCGTGTTTTACAGGCATGAGCTTTTAGGAATATGTCAATAATAAAACAAAGTTTGGCCTTTCCGTGTTGTGCGTTTCTCTTCAGGCATGCCAAAGACCTCCACGTTGCCCTACGACTTTCCTCGCGACTCCCAGCTTTCAGCCGAGAAGAAACAACAGAGGGAGCAGGCGAAACGGAGGAGGTGTGGTTACCTGGAGAGATGAAAGATTTTTCAAAGAAGCCTAAGCAAAAAAAAAGGTAAAGCGGACTTTCTCTAAGCGAGTGTAAAAGAGCAGCGGGAGAGAAAGTGACTTAAGGCAACAAAAAACCCAAATAGGATGGAGGGCAGGTGCCAGAGCAAAGGGTTCAAACCAGTCTGAAAAAAAAACCCAACATTGATGAAATTGTGGAAAATATGGCAGAAGGCATTATCAACTCATGTTTGACAGAAGCACGGGGAGCCCTACAGCGGCGCCCGGAATAGAGAAGGCAGAGGAAGCATTTCGATGGCTGCACCTCAAACAAACACTTGAAAAGGTAAAAAAAAGTGGTGGAATATGGCTACCTGGATCCACTTTGTTAAAAATCGATTCGCTGTGATGTTCGGGCAACAGCAAATCACACAGACTTCTATAAAAGCATATGGGAGCTCCTTTAGTATCTGCGTCAGCCTTTTGCTCTCTCCTTTTGAGTGGATTTTGCGTTTGGTATTCTGGACACTAGTGCTGCTTCTAGTGATATGTTCGGCACAACTCTCTGCTACGGCATTTCAAGAGAGAGCTGCAGTCTGGACTAAATGGCAGGCTAACACAGAGTAGACTCAGTTGGTTTGACGGACTTCTTAGGCTGGCTAACAGCGGGACAGAGAAGAAAGCCGGCTATAAACTGAAATGACTTTGCTCTGTATTTATACCTCGGTCTAGCCTGATCTTGTACGGCCTGTCTGTTGCTTTTTCTCACTTAGCCCAGCGCTGTCGAAATGTGAGTGATGTAAGGGTGAACTCGCCGTGACCTCTTTTTCAGTAATAAGGATGGAGCGATGGAGCCTTGGTCGTGACACAACTTGACAAGGAGGTAAAGAGGGATAGAGTTTTGTACGTCAACCTGGAGAGGGAGGAGTATTGTTCTACACGGGTTGGAAAACTTGGTAGAGCATGAGTACATCCTTGGATTTAATCATCTTAACTTGGCCAATATCTTGGTTGCTTCTTTGAAAAAATCAGATATAGACCCTTTAAAAGTTTTTTTAAAAAGTACATTTCAAATAGAGGCCAGGATATTAGCTCAGAACAGTAATAGTCTTGGCACAATGTGTAGCAAAAATGTCTGCGATGCGTAGGTAATATCAGAGGTAATATCAGAGCCTGGTTTAAAAGAAACAAAACAAATGTATTATATTTAAATGATTAGATCATTATAAACACTTTTTCTTTGTTTTTAAATGTGCATCTTATTTATCTATTTATTTTTTGTTAAGAATACAGAAAATCATTAGTGTTTAAATCTCAATTCAGTTGTGCCATGTCTATATTTCAATTCTGCATCCTTTTGCCTCAATTTCAGAATTTTTTACATTCTGAAAATGAATTCATTGTTTATTATTGTTGACTTATGTGTTAAGTAAGGTAAAAGGTAAAATATAAATGACACCTACAGGAAAGAGCAATTCACCGCCAATGCAACGATGTTAAAAAAATGCAGCCTAATAAATATAATTGTTATCTTATGCTAATGCAAAGAATGCACTGAGGACTTTCCGTTGTCATGGTGAAGTCTGTATATGCTCTTGTTAGCTCTCAGAGTTGAAGAAGGTACTTAATATAATCAACTTAACATTTGCCAAAATAACACTTTTGTAGTCATGGTAGGTTAACAATATTATTATAATTCCACAACTTAATTTGTTGTGCGTTAACCTTCCGCCCCAGAGCTAATACAAATGAGACCAAGCAAAACATTTCCTTTAATTGCACACTTAACAATAGTTTTATGTTACAGCTAATTGATACTTGCAGTGCATTGGCCACGGGGAGCTATTTAAACGGTTCAGTGCCTGGAAGATCGACAAGAGGGCTGGGCCTGACCTGATTTGTCCCTTTCTTTAAGTCTAGACCAGGTCAAATGAGTTTTAAAAGGCTCACTCCGACAGCTATAGAGCCACTTTCCTGACATCATAGAGATTCTGACCACACGCCCCCATCGGTCGACTGTAACACGAGTGAAAGAGAGAAAGCAGACCTTTTCAGCCTGTGCACTAAATGTCTGCTATTGGCTGGTAGACGTGGGCTGTGTACATTCAATTAGTTAATGTTAGGACTGACAATCTGCTATTCGATTGATCTTGTAATTATTCATTCAATTGATCCATTAGTTGTTTAGACAATGAAAGGCCCGTAATTACAAAATGTGTCAAAAAAGGCATGCACAAAATGAAAAATGTTTCAATCTAATAAAACTACACTTAAATATTCTAATATATGTACACAAAATGTAATTTTTTTTAGTTTACAGAAATAGGGCAGAAAGTGAACAGTGCAATGAATAGTTGTTGATTTAAATGATTGTTAAAGGTTTAGAAGGTGAGCTCAACAGCAGCGGGAAAGTAATTGTCCTAGTGGTGGGAGGTTCTGGTCCGGATGGACCGTAGCCTCCTGCCTGAGGGGAGTGGCCTCCTGCCTGAGGGGAGTGGCCTCCTGCCTGAGGGGAGTGGCTCAAATAGTCCGTGTCCAGGTTGAGAAGGGTCAGCTGTGATCCGACCTGCACAACCCTGAGTCCTGCAAAGATGGAAGTCCACAGCCCATCACCTTCTCAGCAGAGTGCACAATGCTCTGTAGTCTCTGTTTGTCCCTGGCTGTGGCTCCAGCGTACCACACGGTGATGGAGGAGGTGAGGATAGACTCAATGATGGCCGTGTAAAACTGCACTATCATCTGCGCAAGTGGCAGCTTGGCTTTCCTCAGCTGCTGCAGGAAGTAGATCCTCTGCTGGGCCTTCTTGATGATGGAGCTGATGGTGGGCTTCGACTTCCTGTGTGATGGTGGTGCTGAGGAAGCGGAAGGACTCCATGGTTGTAACAGGGGAGTCTGGGTGAGGGGGGGTCTGGGAGGCACACAGATGCAGGGTTGTTGTCAGAGAACTGCTCCAAACGCGTACTGCTTCATGATGCTCTCCACACCTCCCTGCTAAATCCATACATCGCACATTTGTAGCTTTCTCTGGCACCAGAGCACGATCTCCTTCTGCCACCTTAACTGCCTCAGTTTGGATATGAACCAGGGTTTGTCATTGTTATTGCTGTCCTCACATGTATGATGTCACAGTGTCCTTGTACTCGTCCAAACGGTCTGTGGCAGCTCTGAAAACCTCCCAGTCTGTAATGTCCAAACGCGTGCATAGTTCCTCCACTGCCTCACTTAGAAGTCCTCACTATAGGTTTGGAGATCTTCAGCCTTTGTCTGTACATGGGGATCAGGTGAACCATGGCGTATAAAACCCTGGGCAGCACGGGCAACGGTGCAAAAGGTGTTACTGAGAGCTGTGTGAGAGTGATCCAACTATCTGGTTGAGACTTTAATAAACTGTCAGTACTTCCTAGTACAGGCAGTTTATTAACCGCCTAGTACACAACTCAGATTTCCCTTGTTAAAAACCCCAAGGATAGTAAACAAGGAGTCCGGAAAGGTCAGCTCCACACGCCGAATTTGATCCGTAAGTACAAGCTGTGCCTCCAGCACGTTTGCGCATGGCGAACTCACGTGTAGTCAGAGTAGAATGGTTTGCAGTTAATGAAGGGATATTCCAGAGTAAGAGAGCAGTTTTTGGAACACATCGGAACACCATACATTGTTGATGAAAAAATGCACGCCTCCGCCTCTTGTTTTTAGTCCGGTGATATCCCTCTGTCTGGTGGCGTGGAAGAATTGAAAAATATCCAGATGCGGCGTGCAGACCAAAAGACCGAAGAAAAAAATTCCACAAAAAATGCTATTTTCTCCCAATTTTCTGTCACAACCTCTGTGTGGAATGGCACCTGAGGCCAACAATCAGCTATAAAAAACCCTGCTTGAAGAGTTGGGTTAGGGTTAGGGTTAGAGTTAGAGTCTAAAAATGAGAAAAGTTTGTGTTGACAATATTTAATTATTTAAACATTTGCATTACCTCTGGATGTTATTTAATTTTCCTCTACCCACCTCTTTGCTTATGAACATGTCTGAGCATCTGAGTATATGTGTGTGTGTGCAGAATAAGTCTAAAGAAAGGCTTAAGCAGAAGGATAAAAAGAGAAGACTTTTCAGCAGCAAGGAGTCATCACCACAAATCCACATCAAACCTAAAGCAGCCGTCCTGATGTCATAGACGACCTTTAGAAGATCAGAGCTGCCACTTTAAGTACAGATCAGTCCAGAAAGAGGCTGCACTCTGCCTCTGCCCTTTACCCGCATTCCTGCATTTTAGATTTCTCTTTACATCATATTGCATTGTCTTTTTGTAGAAAGCGAGACAATTGAAGTCAAAGCCACAGTCACAAAAAAAGTGAAGTTCATAGAAGACACTCCTCTGGTTGGACACAGCAGCGCCTTTGTCAAAACATGTCAACTTTGTGCCGTTATTCACCCCAAGGATGGGAAGATTATACAGATGAATCAACAATTATGATTAGACAGATCACAATATAATCATTGAAGTAAAAATAATAATTAAAGTATCTCGGCAGAAAAATTCAATACATACTCCAAACATTAAACGGAAACATAAAGTGCTTTTTACTTGCACTGTTTTTGTCACATTAACTTGCGCCAGCTGGTCAGTATGGTATGTACTGTATTAGACAATATATATGAAAGAATGTCAAGAATTGTACTGTTGGTGGTGTAATCATGGCGTAATCATGAATAACGGCATAAATGTGTCATTCAGCTTCATAATCATGTGCAATACTGTGACATAAGGTCAATCATCCTGGTACAATATTTTCTGTCCATACAACAGCTGTAAATAAGTGTTATTATTTCTATTATATAAGAAGTTTTTATTATTATTTATTTCTGTACCTAATCTGTTTCTGTACTTAATCTGTGTTACAACACTGAAATTTCCCCATTGTGGTACAAATAAAGGTCATCTTGTCTTATCTTAAATATTTCTCCTCATAATATATGTCATATTATATATAGCCATAACATTTCACTAAATTCAGTGCTTTAGGTGGAACGGGATGCACTGGTACTCAGAACCATCACTTCAAAAAGTGTCCTTTTTGAGTACCAGCACTTCTTTCAGCGGTCAGCACGTTCTCCCTGCAAATAGTACTCTACAGGGAGCTGATAAATGCGTCTGTATCTCTCCACGTACACACAGTGTCCTGTGGCTTGCGTTTGATTGGACGCCTGTAGAAAGAAGGCTGGTTTCAGCGGATGTGCCTTGGATAGTGATCAAAACTGAATAAATGGTGATCATTGTATATAAAGTGCTGGACATGGAGACAGAAGAGGCAAGTGACAAACTAAAGTGAACTTTAGCACTTTTGCCACCTCTGCGCAGAGATGAAGCAGACTCCTGACAGAAAAAAACCTTCCACCCTGAGGACACACGCACTGAGGAGATACAGAAAAGTGTGAGACTAAATGACACAGGGCACAAGAAACCTGCAAATGTCAAATGAAAATATTCTTAATAAAAACTATTTTCTGCCAGGCTAATAGTCAGGACTAATAGTGAGCGGAGTTAAAGCCAGATTAATATGTCTCCTATTCACTTACGTTTAGGGAAAAGGAGCTGTTATTTAACAATATAATTACACAGGCATTGCCCTTTGTCATGACCAATATATTCCGTATTCTGACTAAAGTTGTAAATTCTGCTTATGCCCTCGTCCTGCTGCTGTAAACCCTCTCCTCACCGTGTCCCAGTCATTTGGACAGTTAATGTGTGTCACCACGGAGACGCAGTTTGGTCATGTCTCATGTGTGTGGTCCACTACAGAGGTGTCTTTATATACCGTTATATGCTCTGCTTCTACTTTCAAGGCACTCAAAGCACTTTACTAGGCAATGTGGGTGAAGTGTCTTGCCTAAGGACATTTCCTCTCACCCCCCCACTGTGGCACATGGTGTTCCAGCGATCTCCCATCCAAGTATTAACCAGCAATCCACTGGTATGGCCACTACTTAGTTCACTTTGTGGTGTGCATGTGCAGTAGTGTTGGCGAGTGACTGTTGTGGCATTATAATATTCACCGTGAAGAGCGTTTGCAGACGTTTAGGGCAGTGGTCCCCAAACTGTGGGTTAGGCCCCAGAATTAAGTCACATACAAAAGAAAGCAGTTTATTCAGCCTATTTAGACCTTCAATTGCATACATTTTGACAATATCTGACACCAATGGAGGGTCGGCTCTTATTTTTGTCCACTTAAAGCACTGACTAAATTCATGCTGTTTCAGAAATCACAGTGTCTTTTAAAATACATTGAATACATCATCAGAACGGGGGTGCCATGGAGGTCATCTTGGGTATATCTTTAGTGCTTCTGAATATTCTCCATCATGTTTCTTAAAAGGTCCACGCCTCATTTGTGTTTTTAGAGTTTACATTGCATATACAGTCGAGAAAAAAAACAATCCCGTGCATCACCGGAGCGCGCTGTAATAGGAATAAAAGGCGCATAAATAAACCGGCCTGTTGCTTTTGCCTTAAACGCCTTTTTATCCAACATGTTCCACTTCACTCAAAAAAGCGCCATGCTGAAAAACGCAACACTTTTTGGGGGGTGAGTTTTCCTGTGATGCTCTGCGGAGATATAAGGCAGAGATTGTTGTGTTGACTACAAACTATGGTATATCTTCAACAAGTCCACCGACACCGGCAGCCTTCCGGGGATGAATGAGAGGGAGAGCAGATGAAAAGGAGCGGAAGTAAGAAGAAGAAGAAACTCGAGCGTCTCAAAATAGTGCTGTGTTGTCGAGTGTGTGACGCAGCAAGTCTTTGAGATGAGGAGACATTCCCCCAGAGAGGATCAGCGAGCGAGGGAGGAGGGAGCGGCAGAAAACCTGAAAAGGCTGGAGTTGTGTAAGACAAACTGCGGTTTTGACAGGTCATAGTCGCTTCAAAAACAACTTCAGTCTTCAAACATTACGCACGAGTCAGAATTTGGATTCAACTCTTGCTAAAGACTCAGTATCGTGCTTTTTAGTGGCTTCAAAACTCCTGTACTGCTCACGTGACTGAACCAAAGTGGACCAATTACCTCTAAATTAAGTTCAGATGTTTTTTTCTTCAAATTTTGGTGCAATCTGTATCATGTATGTTTTTCTGATGGCCTTTTTCCCTGCTGATTATGCTCCAAAGATATCCTGGACATTGTTGTGTCCAGCAAACTGACAGCTCAAGCCAGGGGAGAGAGAGGCGGCCCACTCACAGTAAGATTTTTTAAAGGTATTACTTTAAAATGCAATAAAAACACCTGTAATTGAAAAAAATACATATATCACAATCACATTGGAGAACGTTCCAGGCAAAGTATAAGAAAACCTCCATGGAGACGAGTGTGTGGCAGACTAGTAACCACTACACTAAAGGCTACACCTTCAAGTACAAAAACTATAGATTCAAAATGAAATCTCTTGGTATAACCTCCTGTTTTCGCCGTTACATCTTGAAACAGTCGTGTGTAGTTGAAAGAGTGACGCGGCGAGTGTTTGAGATGAGGATACACTCGTCCCGGGAGGACGGAGGCGAGAGGAGGAAGGAAGGATCTAACGGGCTGTATTTGTATTTGGCTTCGTTCTGTTAGTTGACAGGTCATTGCCGCAGCGGGCTCAGAGTTCCACATCGTTTCATCCCCATTTAAGCCTTATCACAAATATCCTGAGAGCGCGTTTCTTTCCTTTTTTTAGAAATTTTCCAAAACGAATAACAAAAGGCTCATTTTCATTTTTATCTTTTGGGCTTTTTTCCGCGTCCCGAGCCCAAACTAGAAAGAATCCTATTAACGCCGCTACAGTCAACTAAGGCATGAAACGCCAGGCAAGGAAAGGCGCTCAGTAATGACTCCACATTGTAAAGTATTTAATCAAAATGATGAAAGATCTCTAAATTATAAGGGAAAAGTACTTTCTGGGTGTATGGTGGCAGTAATTATAACTAGACACCAAAACAGCGACAAAGGCATAATAAAGCATTAACATGTTTTCCCGCTGTTAGGAATTTGTTGTGATGAAAAGGTCCCTGGAGCCTTTTCCGTGCGATGAGCAGCCATAATCTACTGCATAATTCAGTTGTGTAGATCGTTATGACCTAAAATCTCTTTAAATCGAAACCTACACAGTCTTATCCCAAGGGCAACTTTATTATCGTTGGTTAAGTGATTAGCAGTGGTGGAAGACGCCAAATAAAGGACATTATCGCCTAAGAACCATCGCTCTCGCCGCACTTTTGTACCTCGCCCGTTATTTGCATAAGTTATGAACAACACGGTTTACATTTATGACATCACCCCTGATAGTGCAAAAACTGATTGCCATTTCGCGTTCGCTATAGCGAGACCCCATGGGCAATTTGTGAGCCTTTCCACTGGCTGATTTTGATGAAGTGCGGGCTGTCTCTATCGCACGGGAAGACAAGTACAGGATGGCGATAGCTAACCGGTGACCAAAGACGCCACCGCCTGCGTGCATATGGATGTAAAGTACACCGAGTAGTTTATCATACCTGGTGCAAATAACTCCGTGATGCATGGGGTCGCACTTTTGGAATATTTTTTGATTTATTGACCGATACAATGAGGATGAAAGATGCCGCAATATGCAACGCTCCGCTTCGAAACAACAAAGTGTCAATTAAACAATGTAATATGTCAATAAATCAGATGCATTTTGTGAAACTTGAGGAAAAAATACAGTTCATAATTCGTCCCCAAGTATTATGATGTATATATATTCTTTGGAATTGTCATGGAAGTTTGTATGGTTTCTAGATATGATTGTGAGGAAGGGAGAAAATAATCTACTTTAATTGTTAAACTGCCTTTTAATTAAAGGAGCACTATGTCAATTTTCTTGTTATGGATCTGTTCCATGGCGCTGCTCTGCTCTGTTATTACTTATTATTTGCTTCACAGTATGGCATTAAAGTATCCATATTCCAATCCTACTTTATTTTTAGGGCACTTAAAAAAGTACACAGTTGACCAAAATATTACAAATTCAAACATAAAAGAATTAGACAAAAAAGCACAACATTAAACCAAAACAGGAAATGGACCAACTGAAAAAGGTCAACCCTTCCAATTCCAAGTGTTTCTATTGCAAAACTAGTACTATTGTTATGCCTCTTTGTTGCTTTTACATTACTGGCCTCCTTGAATAATGTATTGAATGTGTATATTTTATGAATGTGTATGGTGAAAAGAAGCCTTTAAACACATCAAGAGACTCTGAAAGTTAGAACAATGTATTTGGGCCTCAAAACTCCTGCCATGGACACAGTGAATGGATACCTTTGGAATGTCCTTTTGGCGACGGGGAAAAACGGCCATCACAAAAAAATGTTCGACACGGACATCACCAACTGGACGGTCATAGAAAAATAACTGTTATTTTACTTTGAAAATGCCATAATTTTGTTTTGGAATGTTTAGTTGATGTTTATTGTCAGTTTCTGTTGTGTTTAGTGTTTTTTTGACAGTTTTTTACAGCATTTGCGGGGAAAAAACATATAGATAATAACAACAAACACATCAAGAGAAATGTTAATAGTTAAAGTACTTATAATAACATAGAATTTGTATTTAAACCTCTACACAAGATTGCTCATGGGTGTACTTTATGCAAAAACAAATGTCCGGAACAAACCTTTGCAATCCAGCAGCGGGCTACAGTAGCTCCGCAGAGAGGGCCGGCGAGCGGCGCTGGGAGCAGGTAATTACGACACTGTGGTGAAACATCATTATTCACTCATCTGCCCACAGCTCCATCTGTCCCACTGAGCACCGGCCCATACACAATCAGTACCTCGCCAAGGACAGCGCCACCTCCACGCGCACCCCATCCATCCGCCCCGGCACCGGGCTTATCGGACAGGCCTCAGCACTTCCCCTTCACTACTCATATCACCAGCTCCTTATACACCGCGCTGTCATATTCTCTCCTCTTGTGATGTTAGCGGTTACTCCGGTGCTCATTATGTAATTGAATCCTCCGGCTGCAGAAGCGGAGATTCATGTATCACTCGGACGCGCATCAAGAGGAAAAGCAGCGTTTTATGTTGTGTGATTTTGAGTGTGTGTTACAGTGGATGAGATCATAGATGGTAGTTCAGAGTGCGGCTCGGCTCTAGAGTCACACAGATGTTTTATTTATTTATTATCTGGTAAAACATTAGAATAACCGCAAGAAAGCATGAACAAACACTTGTACAACTAGTCTATAATTCAGGCCGCATAACCTAGCCTGAATCACTCCTCATAAACAATTTGTTCATTATAAATTAAGTCTTCGGCCATGCTTTAATCAAGATAATCAAGGTGTATAAAGAATTACCATTTATCTTTGTTGTTTTTGAAGTTAAATAGCAAATCGGGGGGAAAAATGGCTTGAGCATCTTGGATCCTAAAACATAGACATGACCAATCACCTTTATTTGGTCCATACTGATTAATATAGTACATTTTCGAATGAGATCAATCAAAATTGCATTTTCAGGAAAGCCTATGTAAATCTGTTAAAGGATTGTTCGCATCCAGGCCAAAGGGGGTCAGTGAATTAACAAGCTATGAGGCTTTTCTCAGTGATTGAAGATCCTCATCACTAAGTCAATGTGGATTTGTTCAGTTAAAAGTTGATGTATGTAAAATGCAAATTAAAAAGTTGAACACACTGGCAAAAAAAGTATTGTTGGAAAGTTTCAACCCGCGGATTAACCTAAAGTGAAATGGAAGAAGCCACTTTGTCCAATTACATCCATTCCAAGTGTCCCAAAGTGTTTTAAAAAAACTCCCTTCCAAATATATGCATGCATATACAGGGCTGATAATGATTTTCAAAAAGCAAAACCTTCAACTCAGCACATTTTACTCTAACAAAACCTTGACTTCAGACACGGCGAGGGGCAGTAAGTGTACACCACAACTCACGGGATATATTCCGGCGTATATGGGAAATTTGCAAGCTGGAGATAAAAGTATAAGATGACTAAATCCATTCTAATGATGTACCTTATAATGAGGGTCCATTACTCCACACTTGCACCCCATGCTCTATAGGAAAACGGGGGGAACTTTAATAGCAATTTGCAGTAATGCACCATGCCATAATTCTGAGTCTGTCTGCTAGCTGCATCGACGTTGGGGTGTAATTGCCGTTTTACTCATAGCTGATGGATTAGAACATAAAGTAACAAGAGAGGAACAATCATGTCAAGGAGATGGATGGATAGGCCCGTAGGAGTGAGTGAGAGAGTGGATATGTCTGGGAGTGCGCTGGGGGGAAGTGGGGGGATGCAGGCGGGACGCATCAGGTCAGAGATTTCAATGGCTTCTGGGAATTTAGACCATTTCCGACCTCCCCCTTAGATGGTTTATACTGATGTATGATGGGAACTAATACAGCACGGGCAGGTCATGCTGTGCTGTAGGCGAGGCTCAACCAGGCATGAGAGTCGAGCAAGATGTTGAGATCGTTCTTTATTAGGAAATAGAATGTTTGCTTGGTTTTGGTGTTTGAACCGTTGACTTTAACTCAGGTGGAAAAGCCCAGAGTTGCTCTTGTCTGAGGAATAAATCGTTTTTGATGAGTGAGGTCTGGTTAATGGATACAAAGAAGGAAAATAAGGAAACTCAGGAGAAGAAGAAGCCTTTGGAGGAAGGTTTTGATCATTTGATTGTGCTTTATTGCATTCTAAATAGTCAGAAGTTGGTAAATTAGACGTCCAAGTGTGTCCTTTACAAATCCTCTAGTTTGTGGTGTGTACATCAGTGTTGGTGGTGGTCAGAGGGGCTGATGACGCAGATTGGGGGGCCCCGCTTCTGAGTCTACCCCAAGGCAACTGTGGTTATAGTAGCTTACCACCATCGAGTGTGGAGTGAATGAATAATGTACTGTAAAGCGCTTTGGGTGTTTTGAAAGGGAATAAAATCCAATGCATTATTTAGACAGACACACTGTTGCATGCATATTCCTAGAATATACAATACCTATTATAGTTAATTTATGGCCCAGTTTAGATTATAAAAGTCTCTTGTTTCTTCTGCTGTACCTTTGCATTGAGACAGGTACAATTATTTGCCTGAAAATCTGTCCGTTTCTGGACTGCCAAACTACTGCACTATTTGAAAGTAAAAACGAAAGACACAAAGGAGGCACCATCAAAGATAAATCTCCACTCAAAGAGATTTTATAATTTTTCAATTATGCTCCTTATTCTTCAAAGCTACTCTGGTCAGGTAGATCAAGCAGATGACATTTTTTGAAAACACGTTTCAGTAAGATTGAGAGTCCTCCTCTCATCCCGTCCTCAAGCCTTGAACCAAAAGCAGAGCTTTTAAGATGCTTCCCCGTCAAATAAATGTGATTACCAAGGCTCCCGCATTTCCTGGAGGTCAGAATAAAAAAAGAGAAAGTCATAAATGCCACATATTTGAGAACCAAGGCCTCCTAAACTGCAATATTCAGGAATTTCATAAAAAGCGTGGCTTGACGCATTGAAAATAAGACGGCTCTGCAGCGGCCACTCATTCATCACAGCCAGAGATTAAAACTGAGAAAAAATTGTCAAAAGTTCCCAAAGTTCACTAGATTATAAATTGTACATAGCCTTCAAACAATCAATCTTGAGTTTTGTAGATAAAATGTATACCTCTTTTGAATCATAAAACATATCTTATCCTACCAAAAAATGAATAAAGCATTTTTCTGCATGTACAAGTCTCCTAACTTGCATCATTTACTGACACCACCTACTAGTTTATGACCAAAGTAAAGTTGAGTTTTAAACAAAAAAAAAAACATTGAGTCCAATCAGCCTGCTTCTACGGTTCAGAGTGTGATCTACGGGTTGTCTGAGCCTGTCTGGACCAAGTCTGGACTTAGCATGGTGCTTGTCAATTGCCACTTTGCACCCAGACGATTAATGCCGCTTTAAAATCTATGGCGGGGTAAATAAATAAGGGGCCAGGCTAAATTAAAACTCTGATGCAATCACACCACCACTTCCAGTTAACCCCCTGGCAATTAGTGAGCTGTCAGCTGGGATGGATCAGAGAGCGGACGGCAGAACGGCAGGACGTTAGCGTGTGCACGTATGTGAATGTGTGCGCAAACAAGACGGCTGTATAACACCTCACGCTGATGCAAACTCAATATGCTTAATTAAAATGCTGAGAAACCCCATCAGCATGCCCGGACGGAGTGACGGGGGCTGCCAGAAGTGAAAAGTGTTCCCTTCAGGAGAGGTCAAAGTTCACCAGCTCTGACATGTTCCTATTACTGACAACCACAGATGACCCAAACTCAATACGGCTGACGTCTGTTTGCCAGGGAAAAAGTTGCAGCAGTTATGCCAGTCATAGCCTTGGATAAACTTTCTTGGAATTGTGATTTTTAGTTGGGGAGACCAGACCGAGTGCCATTTTCTTTTCCCAACGCCAAAGCATAAAACCGCCATTTGTCATTAATAAAGATGTATTGAATTGTCTGGAAAGAGCAAAGAATTTAGACTCATATTGTGCCAGTGGTCCTTCAGCCATACATCAAACGCTGCAGTTATGTGGCCGAGGAGAGAGAATGAGCCAAATGGGCCGAAATCTGGGATGAAGGTCTTGGCTGCTGCGAGGACCCCTGCTGTCTGTGTGCGTCGAAGCATGTTGTGAGTGAGTGTGTGTGTGTGAGAGACTCCAATCCCCTGGGCCTCACTTTAAGGAGCCATTAAAAGCCAGCCTGACCTCTGCGCACTTCTAACGATTTTTAATGCTAGTGGGGGGAAAAAAAGCCACAGCCGTATTGGTATCATAGCACTTAAATGAAAAATAATGCAGGATAGTGTCCCATTGGCCCACGCAGACAGGAAGGATAGAGTGGACAGTTTAGGGGAATTAGAGAAAAGCACAGGCTCGCAGGAAACAAGGATGACATAGGAAAACACCATCTTCCTTAGGGACGTCCAGCACAATATTTGACCTCCTCAGGCCTAATGTTTAACACTGACAAAACCGATGTCAAATGCCATTTGTCTCCCGCTCGCACATTTCTAGGATGCAAGTCCATGCTACTATATAATCAATCATGAGGGCGACCATGCAGGAGGAGCAGATCGATGGCGACGCTAAGCAAACAGAGGTTGTGTGCTTGAATTCTCTGCAAATAAACGCGTGGCAGGCACATGGTAAAGACACACACAGCGCCTACACCCGGGCCAATCAACACAAAGCTAATTACAGTGTTTCAGCAGTGTTTTTCCAGCATGGGAATGGCCTGCCTGTTGATGGCGTCGAGGCTTAAATTACTGCTTTAATTACTGATTGCTAATGTTTTCCCTGCTATTTAACATTTATGCAAAGTGGCATCCGTAGATGTGGAGTCCTTATCTGCGCGGATCCCCGAGGGCCAAAGGGCAGGAGGGGTCCGTGGGGGGCACCAGAGACTTGCAGAGGAATATGCCTTATCTGCACTTCGACACTGTCTCTGTGGAGGTTCACTGTGGAGGGTCTTTGGCCCCTGGTCCAGTATGAAAAATGACTTTCTTGTTACTGAAAAAAATAGATTTTCTTGCAAGTACACAGCACACTGTTGAAATTATGTAGGATTATATTGTACAGAAGTATATTGTACTGTATGATCAATAAAAGTTAAATGAAAATATATATTTTGTGCCTTTAAATGTATTTAAGGTTCAAGAAGAGCAGAAAATAAATATAGACAATGTATTCTTTACTTAATACGAGCGTTGTCACAATTTTGATACATAGCAAGTACTTACTTTGGTAAACTGTGGTCATGATAATATAGTATTCTTAGTATCAATACTTACTCAAATGACTTTTGATACTAGTTTTAGAATTGATTAGTATCTGCTTTTTGATACTTTTGATACTTAGAACCTGTTATTAAATCGCCAAGGAACGATCTGCCACCCGCCTTGATATACAAATTATGAATTGCATTTTATATAGTTTATTATAGTCATTGTCAGACTGTTACATTTCAATGAACTGCTCTGCTATACCATCCATACAAATGCACAAGTTTAAAGAAAAGAAGAATGCAATGCACAAAGTTATCTTCAAAGCACAATTACAAAAACAAGAGACCTCTAAGTTAAAGGGAAAAGAGAAGAAAACATGCGTGATTCCAGACGACAACCTGCTGGGTTATGCGAGATTGTTCACCAGAAAACTCAAGTAACAAGGCACACCTATAGTGAAACAAAAACATAATCAAAAGAAGCCTGCTATTAGCGCAGTGTATGCTAATCAGCGTTACAGAGAGAAACCCATCTTTACCATAGACTCCTGTCGTGATACTTGGGCTAAATCAATAACTCTGGGATCCAATTACTGCCCCCTACTGTTCACACCCTTCAGCGCGTTGCCTACCGTTTCCCTATATATGTTTATTTCTAAATAAACGATAGAACAACACTTCACTCAATGTCAATCTTACTGCAAGTCGGAAAGATTTGCAAAACAACACCTCATAGGCCTGCATTCCCAACAGAGATTTTTACTCCAAAATTGAAAAACGGAAGCAGCCACTCTTGTGTCTTGTAGAAAATAAAATATGACAACTCCCCTGGACATGCAGCTCCGGAGGGGTGTACATCTGAAAAGAAGAGATGTTTGAAGAGCACCATTTAATTGACGGATATTATAATAGAAATTATGTGAAATGATGTGAAATAATGAAATCATCGCTACAGAATGTTTTACCAAGGAAAATCTACAATACTTTCGCCCTCTGCTAAACCTGTTGAGGCGTTTTTACAATTACCGTACGTATTTTCCTGTGGGCAAAGTTCTTTTTAAACTCACTAAAATGTGTCATACAAAGCAGAGAACTTTAAATTTCAAATGAAAACTCAAAATATTTTAAGATTGGTTAATAGGAACTGAAGAAAATCATTCCAGGAGAAGAAATGAAGGAGCAGATAGAAATGATGTGTCGATAAAAAGAAATATTTGGGCTGTTGTCGCACAAAGTACAGAGTCACATTGACAATGTGTGTGAACAGCTGTCCTTGGGCTCCTTTCCAGTGCGTGCAAGGGTCAGCTGAACACCACCACTTGGAAAACCACCAACATCTTCACCGAACACACTGCGACGGGCCAAATGTGCAATACCCCAATGACCAGAGGAGCAAAAAACACTCAGATAGTACTCAAACTCTGAAATAACTTCCAAACTATTTACGTTTCTGTGGCCATTTGTGCCATGATACTTTGCTTTCAGATGTAAAGTGAAGAGTATCAATCAGGGAAATGTGAAGCCCAGACGAAAATAAAATAAAAACGATCCGATCCAGTAATGGCTGAAACACGTCATTTTCGCTCACTCTTAAGCTTGATGCACCCCAAATCTAATCACTTCTTGATATTCACTCAGTCAATGCCCGGACTTCATAAAGATGAATGCGTCCATTTGTGAGCCTTACACACACACACACGCACACACGCACGCACACACACGCACACACACACACACATACAGACACGAGTGGAAACAAAAGGCTGTTTCGCTGGTGCACGGGGTAATTATCCTCTCCAGCACCTCTCCCGACCCGCGTTAATGTCTGCGCGCCGGCCAAAAGCCCAAAATCTCCTGAGGTTTCTTGCTTGTTGGTTCTCAATGGAGAGTGCCCCTCTTTTTTCTTTTTCTTTTTTCCCATCGCTGAAACACATTACTTGCCCGCAGTCCTTTGTATTCACTTACAATGACACAGGTGCAAATGTAGTAGTAGCACCAGTAGTATATACACCGGTACACTATCATGACAGACAATGCAATTCGATTCCACTGCGCGCGTGTTCCCAATTGAAGGACTTCTCTCAGGCTCAAGCACAAAACCGGGATTGTGCTGACAGGAAGGGAAACTCTTTTGTGTTGGACTGGAGCAAAAAAAGTTTTACAACGAGCTCGGGGAAAGTGCTGAGTAAAGAAGAAGGACCTGGTCTATTCAGCCTGGAGGAAGCTTCCCTATCGGTCTGTAATCCACCATTTTCACACAATGCATGGAAGAGTCTCTCTGACAGAGCAAGGAGAAGGCTGTCCTTGGGCTCTGCTCCCGTGTGCAAGGGTTTATAGGGTCAGGTGAACTGCACACTCGGGCAAAACAGGCTTAAAAACAAACTTCTGTGTGATGGTTCAGAAGAGCAACATATAAGGTCACGTCGATTCAATGCAGAATTCAAAATGTAATGTTTTATTGTTTTTTTTCGTAATTATGTAGCTGCTTAATGGATGAATGAAGAGCAGCAGGTATTTTGTTTTGATTAATGTGTTACCTGGTGTAGTTGTTGAGTGTTCACATGCAGTTGTGTTCTGACTGGTGGAGCATCCAGCAGAGAAATCTCCCAAATCACAGTGCGACCGGTTCTGTGTGGCCATCTGAATAAAGAAAACAAATGTTTAATAATAAATTCAGATATTACGACAGCCAAGGGAAGAAAAAAAAAAGGTGTTTCTGTTTTATAACAAGACTTACATCAAAGACTTTCATGGAGGCTTTACCAATGAGTCATTAACGCAAAAACGTAGCTCTGCTGGCTCCTTTGTGAAGCATTTTAATATTCACATTTATAAAGCGCTTTTTGACCTTCAAGGCATTCACTCATTCACAGACAAATGCATACACCAGTGTACAGACACTAAAAGCAAGGCGGGTTAAGTGTCTTGCCCAAGAACACAACAACAGTATTCATAGTTTTTTAGCTTTGAATCAGACCAACCGAGCTAGGGGGCTCTTCCAAGTGTTGGCCTGTGCCATCCCTTGAATTTGATTGCCCCCCCCCAAGTGGCCTAGCCATGTCTGATTGGCTGTTAAATAAATAGGCAATAGTGATATCTCACAATTAGGCCACCAGGAGCCAAAAAATAAAATGTCATTATCATTTATAATGAAGGTTTAAAATGTAAAGTGATATATTATAACTCTCCTTTTTGCAGACTCTTTAAAGGGTGCAATTTATTAAAATCTATATTACTGTGAGTATGTTTAATGAATATTCACTATAATGAATTGACTATAATGTGCACCAAATTACTGGAAATGTGGTTTGATATATTCAAAGATGTCTGGGGAAGGAGCCCTAGACCACCTTATTCTGGCTTCTCCCATTTCAAAATCTGGTTCTGGCCACTGACTGTCGCCCAAAAGACCTGTTACTACTGCTAAATGTCTTGATAGTTCCTTCTTTTAAACTTCCTGTACACCTCAAGCACTATATCTAGTTTTAAAATAGTAGAGATGTGCAAATTGGCCTGGTTTAACAACCCTTTTGTGCTATTTATCGCTCACAGCCATGATAATATCCTAACCTTATACCCAGCAAAGGCGGATAATAGTTTTAACCTAACTGAATGTCATAAAAAATATATAATTTTACTGTAATGTCAAAAATATTTTAGCTTAGGCAGATGAAGTGTCCTGACAGCTGGTGATTGAGAGTGTCCTGCTGCAGTCGCTCGTGGCAAGGTCAGATTTACAATAGAGTCCAAATGGGCCCTGATGGAGGGGCCAGATGGATGGGACAGTCTATTCTTCAAATTGTGGGACATTTCACAACTCATGATGTGGAGGGTCACAGTTGTTCTGGGAATACCTCATGGATGACATTATGGCCCAGTGTGGACAGTGTAATGAATGAGCAATCAGCAGTGACCATTGCGGTGAACGGCGTCTAGTGAAAAATCTCCCGTACAACTGGTTTAAACTGGCTGTGGTCTGAGGTGAAAAGTAAGTACCAGTAACTGTGTGCCTGAATAATAACAACACTTGTAATGTGCTTTGCTGGCTTGTCGGAGCAAAGTGTTACACTGTTGTAATTATTCTTTCATCACTTACTCAAGTGTAGATAAGCTTCTATTGTAGCCACAGCTGCTTTGGGACAGACTGACGGAAGTGAGGCTGTCAATCTGCTTCAACGGCCCCTCCGTCCACCATCCACCATTTACACACAAACCACTTTCACACTAGACTGCAAAAAAATATTTATAATAGATGTAAAATTAACTTAGCATGAAGTTAAGTTCCTTATTTTGGCATTTGTAGTGGAAGGATTAGTATAGAAGTACTCATATTATGCAAAGTGGTTGTAGAATATTGAATTGTGAGCATATCTAAGAGTACCTTTACTTGTAGCAATGATTTTTTTCCACCCTCGTTGTGTAAAGCCCGGCCAAATCCAGAACCGTGAGGTGAGTGTGCTACCGTGCGGTCGGCAGACAGTACTGACAGTCATATATGTATAATACTTGTATAGTGCTTTTCAAGATACCTAAAGACTCTTTAGATCGAAGAGACAAACAGATGATGAAACAAAACATAGCCTGTATGTTTACAACACATCCTCCATTTTAATATTCAATAACAGTTTAATAGTCTTTACTTATGAATAACCCTTCACGGATAGTGGTGGATGTATATGTTTTTACATTTGTGTCCTGCATCCACACTTTAAAGCGTTCACAAGTCTCCAGACGGGTCGGACAAGATGTGCATTGCTAAAAAGAAAAATATAAATAAATGAGAGAAAGAAGTAAGTTGCGCCAGTGGAACATGATCAGAATCCCTTTGCTCTGGCTGTCAGCCGGCTCAGAGTGAAACCGTCAGCTTGCCTCCTAATGAATGCATTTGCATCGCCGGGCTGTAAAGGTGCGTTTCTTTTTGTCCACAGACATATTTATTACTATGCACCGCGGCAAGCTCCAGCGAATCCCAAGTCAGAGGAGGAAGTACTTGATTCATTCATTGTGAGAAATCAAGCTTTCATATATAGAATGAAAAAGAGGAGCCGGGATATTAAATGATTCTGACTCTATGAGGAATTTAGCAAGGAAGTCTGGAAAATAGACGTGTGTATGAAAGCTAATTATTAAGCTCGACTGCTCTGCCTCAGCCCACACTAAATCCCACCTCGGTTCTCATTACCACTGCTGCATACGTACAATACAGCGGCTTTAGTATTTGTATTTACCGTGTATTTGTGAGCGCCGAGCTTTGATTTTCCCCTGCTATTCTCTAAAGCATTCTTTTCAAAGACTAGTCTAGTCAGGAGAGCTTAAAAGTTCACCAAAAACATCCCAGAATAAAGGAGCTCAGGAGAGTTTAAGTACAAAAAAGACTACAAAGCAAGCCAACATGATCTGGAGCCTAATTCACAGCAAATTTAAGGTTTTCAAACTTGAGCCAAAATGGTGAAATGTTCTATTATGCCATGTGTTTGGTTCTATAACCTAAAGAGGCTCAATGCTTGGCTAGACTGCTGTGATCCTGCTGCCTCTCAACTTATGAAAGTGACCTTAACTAATGATTGGTGTGACCCAGGTAAATGTCACCAGGGAGCGGAGTGGTGCTGGTGGCAGCTGGATCCCTGTCTGTGTCAAATGTCACAGAGGCACAGGCATGTGTGTGTGTGTGTGTGTGTTTGTGTGTGCGTGCGTGCGTGTGTGTGTGCGTGCATGTGTGTGTGTATGTGTGCATGCATGTGTTTGTGTGTGTGTGTGTGTGTGTGCACGCATGAGAGACAGTGACCTCCTGCAGCCCTCAGCTCTGCACCATCAGCAGATCGAGAGAGCAGCGAGGAGCAGAGTCGGCAGAATGCTCATAGTTCACACAGAGCCACCTCCAGCATTAAATAACACACACACACACACACGTGCACACACATGCGCGCACACACAAGTGCGTGTGCACACACAAGTGCGTGTGCACAAGCACGGCTGGCATACACACTGAGAGGTGTGTTTTACACTTCCTCAGCAACATTTATCTCTGCTTTATTTCAGGTGATAAAGCCCTGATATAACTCACAGAGAAAGACAGAAGGACAGCATGTAAATGCAGCCATGGAAATGAAAACTGGGCTTGAGTAGAATCTCAACAGTTCCCAGAAAAATTGCTGCTGTGGCATCAGGAGAGATATAACTGATACGCCTAAGGTACTTCCAGCCTTCTCCATAATGCAAAATACATGCTAATGGAAGTAACTGTTATAGGCTCTTCTAAAAAGGTGTTAATAAGTATTAACGCGTAGGACAACTGTTTTTGCTGTTGTTGACTTATCATTTTGGCTTTAATTATTGTAAAATGTAATGTAGCATCATGAGGTGGAGCTCATCAAATATTCTTTATTAGAATGAGTCTCAAGGCTCAATAATGAGTAACCATGAATTAATATAATTTCACATTAAAAGTAAAAAAAGGGTCAGACATTTGACACAACCTGCCCTGGTCATGTGGCCCGTCCCATCTGAAACAGGCAGCCGGGCGGAGGAAGTGTGTGGAGACTCAAATACCACTGCAGCATATGTCCCTTTGCCAAGTGAAAAATGTAAAACGATGCAGCGGCGAGCTCATAAAGCGCTCCCACAGGTGTTCTATAAAGTTGTTGTTGCGGCGGCTGAGTGTTTTATACTCGGAGGTAACCTTCCATCAGCGCGCTCACAGTCCCTCTGTGAATCACAAGGACGCCGGGGTCGCAAGAGGAGCCCGTAAACGCGGTCTTAGCTCCAGGTGAACGCTCAAATAAAACGCTGTTGGCGGCATAGATTTTGTGATTTCATGAGGTCGTGACCCCAGCTGTTTACGCCTCTGAAAAGTTCTTGATGTCCCTGATTGGTTATGGACTCCTGTGTTAAACTATCTTATTATCCAGGCAGATTATGAGGGCTTTGTAATACACCTGTCTCTAATATAACCTCTGACTTGGATTTACTAAATCAACTACAAAGTCACATAATGAAAAAGCCAATAAAGATGATCAGGTCTGTTTTATGCACAATGAGCTGCATTCAGTGTCTCCTCTAACAGCGTGTGCCCAACCTGTTCTCCCCGGAATGAGTCAGGGATGAGATACGTGGCCCTTGGATATGTTGTTATGTTGGAGACTTTTTAAGATGACAATGAAGCCACGATTAAAACTGAAATATGTAGTGTTGTGTCTCGGTAAATAATCCATTAAAGCTAATTCTTTGTTATTTCAGACTAGTATTTTTAGCAGTAAAAAGCTGCAATTGTAATATTTTTTGTTGTGTTTTTCATACCTGACATACTAGATGCTACCATAGAGTCTTCTTCAGAGTGGTCAGTGGCTGTCAAAAGGTCTTGGCACGCCATCTACAGTCCGACACAGTACGCCGGGTATGAATATGCAAAACAGTAGGAAGACCCGCCCCGTGTAAACCAGCCGACAAGTCACAGCAGCATCACGTGACCAGCAACGAGCAGGCAAAACTGTCAGGTATAAATAACAAACACACTGTGGTCTGAAAAAGAACCTTGTAGAATAAGTCGGTGTAATCACTCTTTCATCCAGGGGTGATCAAACATGGAAAAAGTTTCAACTGGAATATCTTAAAAGTCGAAACGTCTTGATTTATAAAACATCGTCCTTTTAGAATACATTATCTGAAGACTAATAAAAAATACATTACAGGAAACTCCAAGGCAATGTGGTCCAAAGTTATTTTAAAAAAGCTTGATTGTTCAGTCCATTTACTTAACTGCAGTTAGTAAAAGTAAATATATTGACACAGCTAATGTTTACTATAAATGATGTTATCACTGTATGAATATGAGTAACACATTCATATTTATTGCTGTAGCTGCTCAGTAGTTGGGCAACAAACATGTGCACAGGCCATATTCCCAAATAAAGTATAACTTCTAGTGTCGTCGAGTGATATTTGATGAATTTAATGAATTATCCTCCAATCAAACAATATTTACTTGTTGCCCAGCTCAACATTTCTGCAGCACAGTTGGTTTCAAGTTACAAAGTAAAGAATAGATGGCAGTTTGCTCATTAGTTCAACATTGGGCATTAATGTGCCTAAGGTGGTTTTAAATTAAAAACAGTAAATCATTGCAACTAATTATATTTTTCATTAGGAAAAACAGTTCAACTATAAACTGAAACTCGCCCCTGTCTGCAATGTCACGAGTCTTAAATGTAAATGCTGTTCTCATGGATAAGACAATGTCCAAAATAATTGAGCAAATAGTGTGTTTTCAGCATCAGCCCAAAGTCTGCATTGTCTCTTCTGTGTGATAACTAAAGATGTCACTGTCACAATAGACTCGTGGAGCGGTTTTATTACAAAGCTCCTGCACTCAAACTAATTATTTTGTGTAACATTTTTAGTAAACAGATCCCTCGCAGGCTCTACTCACTGCTCCCCTAATAAGTCAAGAGCCATTGATTTCAAAGGTAACATTAAAAGTTCAAATTCATCAAACATGTCCTTGGTTCACTTTCAACACAGCGCTATTAAAAGTCCCAATTACCAAATGCTAACGCTTTAATGTTTCCTGTTGTGATCATGCAAAAATAGCCCCCCATAACCAATGAAAGGATATACAGTTCTCTCAAGCAGGAGGGCTCCATCTCCTGTGCAAAATGGCCTCATATTCTGTAGTCATCTGTCAGGCTAATTGTCTACCGAGACAGCTAGGAGCATAATGCATCAAACGATGTTGTTCCCAGCGCAACATTACTTTGGCAAGTCCAACAGAGAAGACCAAATAAAAGTCACAAATTGCATTGATAGGAATATCAATGGTGTCCTTACTGAGTTTTAAAGCTCATTTGCCAGAGTTGGCACCAGTCGCAAATGCAGTTTTATCATCGGCGTGTCAAAGTGTGGCACAAAGGAGAAAAACTTGTCTTGTGATCATTAGAAACGCACAATTAAATGTTTTTTTTTAAAAGATAAGTATTGGTGTTATACATACATTTACTGTTCATGTAAACATTCCTTGCATAAAGCATTGATTTACCAAAAGACAAAATACCAACACAAGCTAATCTGAGGCTTGTGAACGATTTACAGGTTCACTCTGTGTCTTTTCTGGTGCAATGTCTGCTCGTCTCTATGGAGATACAGTGTGTTATTGCTTTGCCAAGAATGTTCCACAGTATGACAATAATCATATCAAGCTCGATGAAGACGAGCAGGTGATGCAGCCAGGCCAAGATAATGTGGAGAGTACTCAATTTTCCTACTTAAGTAAAAGAACAGATATTGGAGAAAGTAAAGGTATATATTAAAACTAAGTAAGTGTTTTGAAGTACATGTTTAAAATTGTACATTTAGAGTAAAAAGTTGAATTATTTTGTGCAGATTTACTATCAAACTATCAAAGCGTGTGGTGTGAGGTTTTGTCCAAGTCTTTTAGTTTTTTTTTGAATTTGTATATGTATATTTTTCTTTGTCAACCAAGAACTAAAAACTTTTAAGCAGGATGTGACCATGCCAGGGCTAAAAAACATATGATTTGTAGTTTTTACCTAAAGTATCCATTGTAAAAAATGACTCAAGTGATATACACAGAGCAAAAAGTCAGACTCTAATTTTGTACTTGATTACTTTGCAACACTGGACCCGGTGCATCTTAAAAAGCAGAAAATACAATGTTTCTTTTAAATTGTGGCGCATTTAAATTTTGCAGATGTTGACAAACAGGAAGTGATCGACCATAAATAATGAGCCACCAGCAAAACGGCGCCTTTGTTATCTGATGAGGAATGAAACAGATTTAGCTCAAATTACAGCCACCATAAAAACTGGCATTTTCTTTGAAGCGTTATATTATGAAAACCCCTGAAGGAAAAACAACTCCAAAATGAGATGTTTTGTTTGAGACAATTCCCCCTCTCTCTTCCTCTCGGCAGGTTGATGAGTCCTCTAGCCAAGTGCTACTTTGGCATCTGCATTGTCCCACATTACCGGCATGCACCACACACTTACAATCACAAATTGCATCCCGAAATTACATCACTTCCCTGCCGCTGTCTGAAATTACCTCTGTCCCCCACCATTTCACCAATCACTCCCCAGGTTGTTTTTTTCACTCAATATTTTTATTTTTTTGCCTCAGTGTTTTAGGCACTTTCCTTTTGCCTTTAACCGGAGGCCTCCTAAATTGCCGGACCAGAATTGCCCCATGAACAGCATGTGGCGCACAGGGCCAGCGGGGAGGCGCGCGTGTGTGAATGCATGAGCCTTTTATGTTATCACCATCTCTTTTCATTTTCCTCTCCAAGTGGTGCTGTCAGGAGCCAAACAAGATATCAGCCGTACCCCGCGAACCCGCCGACAGGAAACCGCCGCGCAAAAGAAAAGATGGAACGACGGAATGAGAGACAAAAAAGGTAAACAAAATGGCCGCCTTTCGCAGGCTTTCCATCAACTGTACTGTAAACCGGGTTAATCCCATCGTGCCTTTTGTTCCCTAATCCCATCGGCCACCGGGGCCCGTGCGTGGCGTCGCGGCTGCAGATAATGGCACCATGGAGCGCTTCTTGATGAAGTTCGGGACCTTATTAAAAACAGACTTCACACGCGACTAAATGCGGGCGAAAGGGAGAAACTAACAACGCCGTCGAATCTCTGCATGTGCGCAGCCTTTCGCAGCATGATTCGATGATAACTATTCCGGTAAAATAACAAAAAGTTTACTTTGTGACTCGCGGCATTGGCTCAGTTCTTCAAGGTAACTTTTCTTTTATGCAATGACTTCTTATAATTGGGTTTAGAAGTTTAGATAGTTTGGACCAATGGCCAAATTCACTTTCAAAAGCAAAAGGATAAAACTGCAGTTCAGTTTCTGGTTTGGTTGTAACTGCTTTGTGCATGTGTACAATTATTATTTAAATGGACAAACTGAACATCACCATTGGAATTGATCAAACAAGACAGTGAGCATTGTGAAAAGGATGGATGAACGTCTCAGTATTTGTTATATAAGATAAAATAAGATAATCCTTTATTGTCCACACATGGGGAAAGTTCATTGATACAACGCAGGTAGATACAGAGGAAAAGGACAGATAACTTATAGGAAGTTTACAATTACAAAATACAAAAGATAAAGCACAATAAGTGTGAAAAAAGAGCGGAGCGTTGCACCGGGCTGCCAGCTGGACCGGCGCCTTTGTGACATCATATTATTATTATATATATATTATACATATTATTACAGTGACAATATTTAGATGATTTTATAGAAATCCATCAAAAAAGTGCTAAAACGTACCTCTAAATGTCATTGTTGCGGTTCACATATCGCACAAAATGGGAATGGAGCGTAAAATCCCTAAACAAAAGTGCATTATACTCCTGCTTTGATGATTACACTGCATGTTTTTGTCTATTATGTTATTTTTTTGCAGGCTTTTTAATTATTTTAATTTTATACTAACAATATTGTGTGTATAGTGTTCAAATCACCAGAAAAATAATTGCAATCATCTATTTATTTAGTTTTTTATTTGTATTTTTTATTTAAATATATGTACTTTAGACCTATATTCTACCTCTAAATGCAGATGAAGAGTGTGGAAAGACACCCGGCAATCTATCAGAGCCGGAAATCAATCTCAAAAATCCGAGACATGACATAAAAAACAGAAACAAAAATATTTCACTCACAAAATAACCAATCCAAAGTGAAATACGTCTGCTTTCTTCACCTCGACTCTATAATAACAATTCCATCCGTGATATTACGGAAAGTTTCCTTGGCTTTTACTGTATTGACTCCGCTCTTTGTTTCAAGGTAACTTTTCTTTATGCGCTGACCTCTGACTTTAAATGTTTGCTGTGGCGTTTTATTGCCTGAATAAACTGCAGCCGGCGGTCACGGAGAGATGTGACTGACAATCAACGTGTTTAGTCCTCCATGTCATGTTGAAATAGCAGCGCGGGATGAAACAAGCCACCGTATGCATATAAAGTCGCCTCTAGCTTGCCGCTTTAAAAAGTCCATCATGCGGTAAATTCTAAGATAGTTACAGTAAGAACATTGTGGGTAAAAATAGGAGGGTTCAGGTGCGCCGTATAGGGAAATATAAGGGACGCTATCTTATTCATTCTTGTGTGAAACCTTCGAAAGCCAGGTTATGAACGCCTGTGTGATTGAAGCGAGCTGCCACAGATATCAAGGTTGTGAGGGTTGGATTGTAACTGCGGCCGTGCAGGATAAATGAGGGCGCCTGGATTCATAAGCAAAGCAGAAGCTGGCCGAGTCTTCGCAGGAGTTAACACAAAGATTTCTTTCTGCAAGCAAAGCAGCCACGCTATCGTCTTCTATACCGTCCTGCAAATATGTGCGTCTGTCTGAAACTGTAGTTTTATCCAGGCAAGTTGGACTTAATGAACAAACTGTGTAAAAGTTTTAGCAAGTTGTCAAAACATTGTATATAGTTATTGGCATATGAACCAAAAAGTCTAATTTCATGTCATAAAAAGTAATTACTGAAAAGAGCATTTACCTTTGAACTCTTAATATGGAACAGACATTGTGAGGCTTTAGTTTTAATGTTGTTTCATTGGTCCCAGTGCATAATACCAGAACGTTCTCCTCTTTATGGCTGAAGTCCTTAGATATTTCTGATTTAATTCTTATTTTAATATGCAAATACCTTCAATGCAGCTATATAGACCATCATCCAAGCCAGCCTTAAGTACACTACTGTACATCTCATCTCAGGATGATTTTGTGGCCTCAGCTGAGCATTTTATGCCCGCTTTAGCTACTTTCTGGATTGGCTCTTCCGTTGTGTTGACACTTCCGGTTGGGCAGAAATTGAATTCCTGTAAGTGGAAAATGAGAGAAAAGTCTTGCTGCTAAAATATGATATAAAGTAGTTTATTTGTGTAAAACGTTCAATGTTCATGTGCACCAACATGTCAACACTGTAATAACAGTATTATAACATAAACCATTTCTCTGGACAGCTTGAAAATGGCTTTGTAGAACATATTTTCTATTGAGATATGCAGCTCTATGTAAAATAATACATGCAGAAAAAGAGCGGAAAGAAAGCCTTAAAAAAGACGTATTATGCTTTTGTGTGTTGGATAGTTCTAATCTATTGAACCAGTGGACAGGGCTGGGCAGTATGGTGATAAACTATTTATGATTTAATCGCTGTTACAATCAGATTTTTTTGTGATATTGACGCTCGACAATTCACAATTTATTGCAGATGTTTTCTCAAACACAGACACTTTTCCCCACCATATTCTCCTTGAATGACAGATGGATTTAACAGTGAAGCGTGAACTTTCAGAAGAAGCAGATGACTTGATTAAGAAAAATAGTCTGTAAATTGTAATAAAAATGTAAATGGTGATCTGGCTAAGAGAAAATTGTGATAATTTCTTGTCATAACACACAAAACTGTGGATGATTATATTTCAAATTGCATTTAGATCCAAAATGACTTAATAAAAACAATTATTACAGGTTAAAATCACTAATCACTCATGATTATTTGATTAAATAAATGATTATTTTATAAAATAATCTGGTCACATGTATTTCACACAATTATACAGATTCTTTTAGACAGTTATATACAGCCTCTGACAAAGTGTGTTATGAAGTAGTCTCAGCTCAAGTCGTAAAAGTGGCTGCATTGTAAACCATGATGGACTTGTCACGCAGCCAGCCATGTTGGCGGGTATATTCTGAGAACAATGGTTTTAGAGTTGCCCAAAAGCCACGGGGAGGTTACAAAATCTAACGAGTGGCTTAAACAGCTTGAGTGGTGCAATTTTACGCTCCAAGTAGTAAATAAAACATGTCTGAATTCAGCCACACCATCAGCTAATGCTTGTGACCTGTATAGCCTTCCAGATACTTGAACAGCACTGGTTTTATACTGTATTATATGTTTACAGGAACACAAATATCATGCTTTTTGTGGCTATATTGAACTCTCCAGCTATAGTGGTGACCCCATCGCGTAGTAGGGATATACAACAAGAAATATCTGCACAGACAAGCAGACAGAAGCGTGTAAAGCCGTATTCATCTCTGTAAATCAGTGTGCAGGGGTTACTGTGGGGGCAAACTGCTCGTTATTCGAAGCATTGTTAGCCATGGGCATCAATTCATCAGCACATACCAATTTGTCAGCAGTGCTCACTTCCTCTTGTTAGCTGGGTACTTCACGTCTGAGAGTTTGTTAAGTCCGTGTTATTGGCATGCGCTTCACGTCGTATCTGCTTTGAGTGAGAGCATACATCTCTTTTTGGAACGGCTCATTCTTTACTGAGCCCTATACAATGTTTATAAAGGTCGTATGTTACATTATTTGGAATTGTGGAGTTGTAGGCCTGCAGATTCTAATTTAAGGATTCAAGGACTTGTTTTGACTGAAGATTCATTGCTCCAACATACTTTTTTTAAGATAAGATAAGATAATCCTTTATTGTCCACACAATTCATTGTTGCAACGCAGGAAGATACAGAGGTAGATACAGAGGAAAAGAACAGATAACTTATAGGAAGTTTGAAAAACACTCTCAATAGAAGAACTCTTATAAACAAAAACTCCCATAGACAAAACCTCCCATTTCCCAACAAGGGATGGAGGGGAAAAAATAATAAAGATGAAATAAATAAATAAATACCATTGCATGTGATCACGACTGTAATTGCACAGTAATTGCACATGAATTGCACATGAATCTCGACAGTAATTGCACATGAATATGACAGTATTGCGAGTGTTCAGGACTAACAGTGTTTGTTATAAAGTCTGACAGCAGCAGGAAGGAAAGACCTTATACACATTTAATACATATTGATAAGTCCAAAATGAAACTAAATAAAATATACATATACTAAACTGGCATTGACCCTCCCAGTACAAAACACCTGCATTGCATTAGCTGGTAGCAGTCCACGAGTTCTGGCCTCTCAGTTCTCAATCACACACGAGTAACACCAGAGCTTTGTTAGAAAACATTACCACATGAAGCACTTTTTGTAGATTGTTTTTGTTTGCAATTAGTGCCAAAATTAGCAAACACCCTAACAACTTCGTCATTTCTTCATTTTCGTAATTTCATAAATCTAAAACGTTTTGTTGGACAATAACGCAACAAAAACGTAACCATTAATCATATAAATAATACAAGTAATAAGTAAACTTTAGAAACTAGCGGTTGAAGTTAGATATTGATAGTTATCACTCATTGGCATTTGTCTGCGCTGTCTACACACAAAATGTCTTTTGTGCCTCATTAAAATGAATGGGATGGAACGCTTAAGCTGTTCTAAACACATCCCTCCAGGAAGCGTCTATAGATACTAGTCTATAGATAAATGCCTTTTTTGTATGACAGCAGCACAGCCAGATTAAAATGATGGTCTGTTTCTTTACAGTTTGTCTGGTCCTTTTCTGATCCTGTCTGGCTCAGCCCCTGTTTGTGCTTATACGTGCAGACTGCCTAATCGCCTGCTGCTGCTGCTGCCGCTGCTGCTGCTGCTGCTGCGGTGGACCTATGGCTGGGGGACTGTGAGGATATCCTTTATCAGCCTGATTAGAGAGGTTACAAGCAGCGGGTGAAGGAGAGGGAGAAGAAGGATGTGAAGGAGGATCTGGCCGGCGCAGGTAAACACACCCCAGGCACTGTTCGATCCCCACATTTAAACGCGCTCATTCTCAAAGCCGCAATCCAATTATTCAGTACAAAACGCTGCTTTCAACAGGCGCTAACCCCATTCAGGAGGTCTGCCCACCCAAAGGATCCTTTTTTTAATAAACACGAGTCAGAGTGTTGACCAAAAGGCTGCAGGCCACTGCTCCGCACCTTTTCTCTTTAACTAGTTAATTAATCAAGCACCTTGGCCTCGACAATCCCAAGTTCAATCTTCAAAGGAGCTATTTAAAAAAGGTAAAGGTCCGGACAAGTAGCAAGGGAGACACCGAGATAATACAATTTAACTGTTTGACAATGAAGCTTTGTCATCTTTAGTCTAACGAGGCGGATGGGACAAATATGCCTCTTTATACTGAATGTGCTCATCGCTTTTAACATAATGGTACTAAATGTGAGTATCAATACAGTAATATGCTAAACAACCCGGGCTTCAGCTCGACTGTCTAAAAAGCAGACCAAACCAGCTAATTTCCATATAACACTTAGCTTTCCATACAGAGAGGAGCTCGGCCAAGCTAAAGTAGATTGACTCCCTGTACCCATCTTATTAAACATTTATTAAAACGAGTCATGAGCGGAGATTGTGTCCCGTTATAAGGAAACACAGTTCAAAATCCATGGAGACAGTGATTGGACAGTCTTTTCAAAATAAACCAGAGTTCTGTTGAGGGACCAGTATTGTACCTGATAAGCACATACAATATTGACTTTATTTTGACGGAGGAAAACGCTCGATACTCAATACCAATTTTGATAACAATGAGAAACACTTTTTGTAAACAGAAGACCAGCATGGGTTTTATTACAGTTCTAGTATAAATAAAAGAACATAAAAGTAAGATATATTGAGACTTGTTCAAATCTAGTGTTACAAAGAGCTTTTAATCTGGGTATGGATTTTTTTTTTGACAACCCTATTTTGTCATCAGCAGGCAAAAAGTATAAACACATATATTAAAAAACAAGGTTAAAAAAGTGAATGAGCTGTTGAACAACCCCATTAACTGGCAAAAATCAAGACTAGTCAACTATTAAAATAATCATTAACAGGACCATACAAACTGTAAGACACATGACAAACAAAGAAATTAATGAGATTTGATCAACAATTCACTTTATTCGTCACCATTCAGTTACCATATTCCATTTTTATTTGGTTTACAAGGAATGTACAATAGGAATAATCGTTTGACTAGTCGAGTACTAAAATAATCGTCAGTTGCAGCCAAAACATCTACATCTATTGCCGTATAGTTAGCATCTTTAAAGGCGTAATGGACGATTTTTCGCCGGTTTTAGAACTCAAGCGGAAGTACGCATGCTCACTCCCCCCGTGCAGAAGCAGAGAAAAGCCTCGCTGCTACACATGCGTTTGTTTATTAGCGCGACGGATCGCATCGCATCTCTCGTCTCCCGTAGATTTACGTCTCTTCTGAGTCAGCTCAAACTGTCTTTCTCTGTCTTAATTTTGTCCCGTACACTGAGAGAACTATATTATAATAGATCCATGCGCCTAGACACAGGGAAACGTGCTGCTCTCCTGGGGACGACCCGACGAGGCTGCAGGTGAGCAGTAGGTGCATCCTATGATTGATTCGTGGCAGGACTAATCGTCAGTCCACGCCACGAGGAAATGAGACTCAGATTTGGCGCCAAAAAGTGTCCAATACGCCTTTAATCTCCGTTGTCGAGGACTCTTCTGTCTGTAAGGTTAGTGACAACAATAATTCTAGGACGTGACACGAGACATTGTGGATTGATACAATTTAAATACAACACAGACACAAAAAAACAATATCTGCTTGAAATCACATGAGCCGATGTGTCGACAAGTCAAAAAAAAAAAAAAAAAAGTGCCAGCGCTCTCGGCCTCTCAATTTTCTTTCTTTTATTTTTCCTTTAAATGCCCCTCGCCTGCCAGAAGCTCTCCTGTAAACCGTGGTTGTTGTGAGACGGGGGCAAAAGGCCAGCCATCATCTTGTCATTATCTGATGGGAGCACAGATAACTTCCCACTGCCTCCTTGTAGAAGAGTACGGGGTCAAGAGGTCGCCTTGTGTCAGAAATGGAAAACTGTAGCTCTCGAGGAGTGCGGTATTGATGGCATTGACATATGTAGCTGGCTGTGGTTGGAATTTGTGAATGCTGATTACAGGCCCGGCCCGTCTGAAGAAAGCATTATTAACATAGAGAGGCATGCACCCCTGTGAATACTAAAAGCCCCGTTTGGCTTCCGAGGAGGATTTAGCTCCAGAATCGATTAGAAAAATATGTACTCTGCATCAGTATGAGTTCGAGTACTTGCCGTTATTGAAGTTAAGTCGGTCGTTTCCCCCCAACTCAGCACATTAGCAGAAATGTTCAACTCAAGGTTAACATATGCACGCTCGCCCATGCTTTTCCCCCAGTCAATGATTTATCATCTTAATTTTTGATGCGTGCCCCGTCAAAAGATTGCAATGTTTTACCGCGAATGATGATCTTCGAGTTGACTCCCTGGTTTTCGGAGTCAGCAAAGTCTTACTCATCACTGTCTAATTTAGTAGGCTGCTGTTTTGCATGCACACATATACTCATCCAGCCTTGTGATCTGCAGCTTTGGCGTGCCCTTGCCTTTTCCTCACTGTTTGCAAACAGAGCGGCCCTGGAAGCCTCTGGCCGGCCCCTCCATCGCTAATCAGAGCTCCCAAATAGAGGTCTGTCCAACAGCGCTATGTGCGGCAAAAGCACTGCCAGTAGCCAATATTGAAACAGACAATATTCCTTTTGGAGGCGCAAATTGAAAAATGGGTCAATTTCGCTCCCCGTCTTCATCTTATAATAGAAATAATTATCCTTTTTACAGCACTCAAATGACTGGAAGAGAAAACATATAAACATCTTCTGATATAGTCCAGTAGTTCACATTATACCATTGTCCAAGTCGTAACACTGAGGATGAACCATGCATTAGCAAGATGGACAGCAGTGTGATTTACTGATAATTCGGACAATTTTATCCTTTTGGAAACAGATGACAAAATGGTGATGGTTTTTCACAGTAGTTAAGATGAGAAAATGATATCAGTGGTTAATGGCTTCAAAGCTGGGTCATCAAATAAAACATTTTGTCAGGAATTAAAGTTGGCAGGGATCGAGGGTCATGTGATGTAAACTGGAATAATAGTCAGAACATTCCTAATGTGGCATACAGAGCGGTTAGCCGCCCTCTAAAGCCGCTTATCAGATACACGTTTTTTTATTTAAGACCAACAACGCCAGGGCATGTAACATACCCAACATACACAGAGCAATAAGGCGCACAAGTTCGTCCACATTGATTAAAAAGGAGGCCATTCAGTTAAGTTACAATAATTTATTATATATTGAATACTTTGTTCTTTGTTGCAGATATAAAATATAAAGAGTTCTTTGAGTTCATCATTTGTAATATTGCTCACTCTTGATGCACATCCTTTAGTTTAGAATAAACTACATGTCCAAACATAAACAGGCCCGTGGCACAGGGCAGGCCGCCCACACATAAGGGACAAGCAGCGGCGTAAAGAGAAAAGGCAGCGACGGCCGGTGGCTCAACCCCGAAGCCTGAATATAAGAAGTTTGGATTAGCTCAAACACAAATAGTCATTCCTATGCACCGTACTGAGGCAGAACCTACTTCATGGAAAGGCTCGTGAACGCGCACCCTTGACGGATGATGGCTGACCGCATCATAGGACCCCTACGACACTTCGGACCCCAGCTTCAAAAGATGTGCCAGCCACCAAAGCGGCAGACAACAGGCGCCATGAAGCGGTGACTGGGCAAAGCCACAGCGGCACTACGATAATACAGGCGTTAATCAATGGCTAAAGTGGTTCATTTTGGAAACAACGGACTGAATAGCTACCTGTGCAGCGAGGCCAGGGCGTACGCAGGACCGGAAGCGGAAATGCACGAGTCGCAGAGAGACTCAGAAGATAAGCGAGGCTTTTATACCCCAGCTACTCGATTTTGAATTGTGGTAAAACCCCATACTGCCACACTAAGAACCACTCAACTTGGACAAGCCAGTCACATCCTATAAAAATCAGCTGATGGCAAGAGGTCTTAGAAGGAGGAAGTTCTGTCAATATCCATCAAATTAATATTGATCTATTTGTTAGAATAATCCATGAAAATTAAAAACGTATTGTCAAGTCCCTCTAAAGATACGTTAATGTTTTCATCACATTGAAGTAGATCATTCTAATCCATATCCTTTACAGTAGAAATAATAACTAAGCCATCCTGGTGAATGGCAGGTCACACTTCATCAGACGCAGCAGTGTCTCAGGCTGACTCAAACGTGTAAGTCAGTCCAAGGAGATGGCTGAGCTTTTGTGCGTCTGTATCAACCCGAGCACGAGTGTGTTTGCTGTGTGTGAGTGTCGGTCTCTCTGTGATCTCTTGCCCTCTGGGCTGTAATTAATTAGAGTTGCAACAAGACCTGATTAGGATTCCTCTGTGATTTACAACCTCAGTGACCTCTGCATGCAGCCAGCCGAGCCATCACAACCTCCTGCTCCTGATACTGAAGCACGAGCCTATGTACACTCATGTTTACATGCACAAGTCCACTCACGACCTTTCAACTCTGCCTATATTTACACTCAATCACAGGATGGTTTCAATTTAAAATGAAACTTTATGCATGGATATTAGTTGATTTAATCTATACAGTTTGCAATGTATTTGTTGTAATTGTTGACATGTTGGTCAGTCCCGATGCTAACTTGTTCTATTATCAATTCAACTATCAAATATTGTTCAAATTACCTTGAACAAATGTTTGGAGAAGATACTGACTGTTGTCTTGTACGCAGGTAACTGTTGTTGGAAAAAAAATTTCTGATGCCTCACAGACATGCTAACAATTAAGACCAATTTAGATTGAAAGTTTTGTTTAAACCATTCCTATAGTAATAGTGTAATAATAAAGTAGTGCACTTAGCTGTGTTTTCCATTATTAAAATTGACATGTGCTCTTAATTATCACCTCCTGTTGGTATTTCTCAAAAAGAAACACTACTGTGTCCTTGACAACCTGTTAATTCAAAAGTGACAAGAAATTAAGTTGAAAAGACTTGAATTTAAAAGCCTTCTATTAATCAGTGAGTCCATCAATCAAAGCCACTGCTGCCATTAAGTTTTGACGCCAACGTCCGGGAGTGACATTGCTTGGATTATGACTGAATAAAGGTAAAATAAAAGGAAATACATTTCCTCTGGGATCTCTTGTGTGTTAGTCAAATGCTTATTTATCCTATGATAATCCCTGTAACTATGGGCCTTAGGCAGAGCAAACAAAGAATAGTGATCTGTAAATGAACGGTTTGAGCATCATCAATGATGATAAACCAATAAGCAGTGATGGGAAGAATACTTGCTTGGTCTAATCAGTGTATTCTAAACACTTTGAATACTTTCACATTGAGGTGCATTATATCATACTGTAAAAATGTGACATAAGATTAAAACTACACTAATACAGTGCAGCATGGTTAATTTTTGTGACCAAATACCACAATATATTTAGCTGATTTTAGAAAATGATCGTATTCTGAATACCACCAAAAGAAAGAGTAACTGTACCAGAATCTCTAAATGAGTATTCTGAATATGTACTTTCTGTACATGTATTCAGTTACTTCTATATGCATGTCTTTGGACAGTGGTCAGAAGGTTGGATTCCCGGATGAGTCCAACATCACATGATCTCTCTGAGTGGAGTCTGCATGTCCTCCCTGCGTTACCGTGGGTTCTCCCACCGTCCAAAGACATGCATGTCCATCCATCCATCCATCCATTTTCTACCGCTTGTTCCCTTTCGGGGTCGCCGGTGACTGGACCCTATCCCAGTGACTTTGGGCCTTAGGCGGGGTACACCTTGGACAGTGGCCAACTCGTCGCAGGGCCAACAGAAGACATGCATGTGTTAGGCAAAATAACTCTAAATTGGCCCTAGTGAATGAATGTGAGAGTGAATGATTGTCTGTAATGTCTATGTCTCTGTGTTGGCCCTGCGACGAGTTGGCCACTGTCCAGGGTGTACCCCGCCTAAGGCCCAAAGTCACTGGGATAGGCTCCAGTCACCCGCGACCCCGAAAGGGAACAAGCGGTAGAAAATGGATGGATGGAAAACGCTTTCAACATTAAATTTATGAACACACAACAAAACATGTAATTGGTGCTTAACACATAAATAATATCAGAACTTTGCTGCCCTTACTGAGGATTAGCTCAATTAAAAAATATTTTAAAAGTCGTAAACGGTTCTCTGTGATTGGTTAATCCACCTGTCACTCACCCAGAGCCTCACAGAGACTGGCCAATGGGAGGGGTGGGTGGAGAACCTGTCCTTGAGCATAGATGTACATTAAACAGACACACACATTGAGCCAACCTTTTTACAGCTGCACTTACCTTAGTGAACTTTTACAATTACATTTATACAAGTTACAAGAGCCATCAGTAAATCTCCACCCACTTATGAGTAACTCCCCAAAGGACTTAGGAATTTCGATGATAGTTTATGTTTTATATAACTGTACCCCATCTAAGAATATAGATGTCAGTGCTATGTTGACTACATTTCTTGCAACCTAAAGAAGTAACCGTCGGACATTTTGTAGCTTGTAAAAAACATGAAGTATTGATTATACAGATGATTTCTTGTAATTGTATTTGTAATATATTTAACATAAAAGAAAGAAAAACATAATGACTTATCTTTCTTACCGTCGGTCTGTTAGTCCACTCCACAAGTTGACCCCATGAACAGAAATACAGTTCTTTTTTGGCAATAAAACAGCAACCAGGGACTTGTCAAATACCACATCTTCTTGTCCTTAATACTCTGGATCCTTTGACATCCAGAGTATTTTTTTTTAATGTTCTTTTTAACCTCCTTTTCCAAATTAGGAGTTGAATTCACAGCATGAAAACATAATTATCATCTGATTTCAAAGATGAAGGCTTTGATTAGATCCAGGGTGTTGGAGATGTCAAACAGGGCTCGACTTTTGCTTTTCTTGTGGACATTTTCCCTCTTTTTTTACATTCTGCCTGGTCAGGAGAAGCGTTGAATTAGTGATGACCTTGATGGCGTGACGCTGGTATATTCGTGGGTTTGCAGGCACACTCATGCATGCTGAGATTTCAAATGGTTTTCAGCGATAACGACAAGCCCTAGGAGCGGGGAAACAGATTTGTACAGACTGGCTCCCCCGCTGTTCCACTGGAGGAGGAGTTTTATATATAAAATTACATAGAGTGTTGAGTGTAAACACTGTCATAGTATCTGTCATATTTTCCCCCTCCTGAATGGGGATAAACTCTGCAGTCCATGTTGCTTTTTGAATCTTCATATCATGTCTGACAGGAAAGGGAGAACATTTTTAAACATAATCAGAAGAAACACTTTCAATGCAGTACACAGAAATATGCATGTGTTTATTAAGTATTTATGAACGTCTTCACTGACATGGCTTTGACTCAAAATATGAACCTACTAATGGCAGCGCAACACGTAAACAACGTGTGAGCATCTGGTGCACCAGGTATCACTGATGTGTGTGAACGCACAGACTCTACAAATCAAATCTGTACAGAAGGATGCTCAGAGAATCAAATCAGTCGGAGAAAAACAGAGCAATGTTTAACACACATTTTGTTATTTATTGTATGTAAGAATAAGAATAATTGTGTGATTGGGAGGCTGCCATACAAGAGAGTCAACTAAACATCCACGGTTAAGGGGGAGTCCGTTTAAAGCCCAAAGCTGCAAAATAAGTCCCCTTGAAATAAAAAATCATCAGCATTCAACAGTGAGGAGCCATAAAACCACACACTACTTCAGTCCAAAATCTAGCTACAGCAGTGACTCATAGACCACAATGGTCAACACTGCAGTCAATAACGTCACAACTGTGTCAATGCAGCTTGGTAACCTCGCCAGCGAGTTCACAAACTCTTGATAATCCATCTTGTTAGGCTCCCGCTGATTCATACATATCAGTACATACACATGGCATTTAGGGACTGGAACCAATCACAGAGCAGCATTTTTAGGAGAAATACGAAATATTTTGTTCTTCAAAAACGTGCCCACGATGGAACTTTGTATATTTGTTGAAAGATGGGGCTTTTTCCCCACTGGATTCAACATAATTTAGATTTTTCTGATTCTTCCGCTGTTAATAATAATAATAATAATTAATAATAGGAGGATTTTTCGCCGATTTCAGAACTCAAGCGACCGCATGCGCACACTCACCCCCCCACCCTCCTGTTGTTTCCAAGACACCGCCTACCATCAAACCTCGTGCAGAAGCACGCAAAAGCTCCGCTGCTACACGATTTTCGTCTCTCTCTGTCGTCATTTTGTACTGTACACTGAAGGAACTCGCTAAACACGCCCCGGCATATCAACTATGCATGCGCAGCCAGGGAAACGTGCTGCTCTCCTGGGAACGAGGCTCCAGGTGTGCAGAAGGACGCAAGGGAATGATTGACATGTGGGAGAACTACTCGGCTGTCCACGTCACGAGGAAATGAGACTAAGATTGCTCGCCAAAAATCCTCTATTATTCCTTTAAGTATTTTTTGACGTCCCGAGGGCTTTTGACAAGAGACTTTCCAGATTGATTCATGTGAAGAACTCAATTCAGAGAGACACAGATCACTCTGGCGTGAGCCAGGTCAGCAGACTGACTCATTCTCTGTTAAAACAAGTACTGTCTCCACCTCCAAAATAACAACTCTCCAATGTCCATCTTCTACTGGGCTTAAATGGAATAATATAAGTTCACATCCAGCCCTGAGAATGCCCGCTCTTATCAGATCTTAGAAGCTAAGCAGAGTTGGGCCTGATTAATACTTGGATGGGAAACCACTTAGAAAGGCCGGTGCTACAGAGGGGCAGAAGAGAGGGCATAGCGAAGTGTCTTTGAGCAAGACACTTCACACACTCTGCCTCCAGTGTTGAAGTACATACTGTGTGTGTATGAGTGTGAGTTTGTGAGAGTGACTCAGTGATAACAGATGCCATGTTTACAGCATCAACATCATGTATGTTCAATAACATTCACTGTCCTGACTGAAATAAATAAAATACAGTGATTTACTGTAACTTGTTATTAAACAGTGGATTCAAAGCTTGTTTTATGTAAAACGAACACTTCTCAAATAAACACTTGAACTGTGAATGAGTCTTTATTATTTCAGCTGAAGAGTTTTGCTCACAAGTACGTGGCTGTACCCTTTACTGTATCCTTCACACCACTCTCTTATTGTGCTTCCTAATGAAAGATGTTTCTCTTTTATTTCATTTTGATGACAAATTAAGTGCAGTAAAGTCACGACTGATTGCCAAGTGTTTAACTCCTTTGTCTATTTCAATGAGCGATATTTAGGTATTTAATTAATTTCTTTTGCTGAAAACACAATTGATTCATTTAAAAAAGAGGATTCTGCTTATCGTTTTCCCAGAGGCTTTGCACCCACTATTCCTCCGCTCTATTTCAGGCATATAAAGTGCTCATTGGAGGCAAATCCCAATCAGGAGACTTTTAATGATAATGGCAGACCTGCACTAAGCTGTTCAAAGTTATTTGACCTTACAAATTGAAATGAAAGGAAATTAATTTTCATTGAAATTAACAATATGCTTCAACACTAATAGCAATTTAGTAAAGCCTAAAAGACTTTCATTTGCTTCACGTGTGAGCACCTCTGACACACAATGGACTTTTTTTACTACACGCCGTAGACAGCGTAGACAAGGCTGTTTTGATTGGACAGAATAATGGTGCAATCTTTAATCATTTCATATTTCAGTGTACTATTGTGTTACAGTGTAACACAATAATAGACCAACGTGTAACTCAGAGTTACACGTTGGTCTTACACGTGGACCTGAAATAAGGACGAGGTTTGTTACTCTTCTTTCAAGGCCGTTAATGGGCAATATATATCGATTGAGGCCGCTCCACTACAGATAGAAATACTCTACGGCGATCCATTTATCTGTTAATCGCTCTGATACCAGAGGTGGAGAGCCAACGCAGGAGAGAGCCAATGCATGAAAGTCCACACAACATTTCTAAACTAATTAATCAATTCTTAGTCTTAGGCAGAACCCAAAGCCATGTAGCGACACTGCAGCAGAGGAGCAGCACTGCCATCTACTGGATTTGCAAGGTACAATTCACCCTAAAAGTATTAGGGAGCGTCTGGCAGCAACGCCGGATTGAAGATGAGGAACCGGCCGTGCCAAATGCTGTCATATTGTGTTTTCTGGTTAAAAGAGACGACCAGAGATGCAGCTCTAGTGAAGCTCGGGGAGAGGAACATATGGCAACGGGAAGTATCATAAGACTGGCCAACAATGTTAATTATAATTTA
>NW_027315735.1:27802778-27937778 GCF_026437365.1 Eucyclogobius newberryi | reverse complement strand
GGCTGTCAGCGATTGCGCCTGACAGCCTCAAAAGCCGCTATTAGACAGATTAACCTCGAGGAATTCTGTCCCGCCGCGAACGTCGAGCAAGGACACGCAATCCCCTGTCGATTTGGATATTTTGTGTTGGAAAATGAAGGCTACAGCAGATTTGGGAGGAGAGCGTCGCTTGACTTTCCCTATCAAAGGATCCAGATTATATCTTTACAGCGAGAGACAGATGACCAGTGGGAGAGCGCATCTTTCAGTTTTTGGGTTATATGCATTGATTTTTCTGAACGAACAAACAGAAATGAACAAAGCGCTCTCAAAATAATCCAACCTCTCGTTCCCAGCGGCTCAAAGGCCTTGATGAAATGAGCACAAACAAACTTCTGAACGCAGTCAATGTCTATTACGAAACTTCACTAACCTTACATAACTCTGCTCCTTCAAGCAGCCTGATAAATGTGACTTTCTGGTGCTAAAATGTGACTTTTTTTGATGGAAGGTGATGGAAGCTGCTTGTCTCCTTTTACAGGAATGTTCCACAGTATGAAATCAAACTAAAAGTATTTTTATTGCAAATTGTATATTAAGGAATACCTAGAAAAACCTGGCCTGGTGGTGTGACTTGCTCTTCTTAATGGAGATGGATTAAGTCTAATTCTATACTGTGGAATATTCCTGGCAAAGCAATGACATATCCATGGAGACAGGCAGGTGAACAATAAAGAGCAAAATTATATAGTTATAAGTCCACCTTTAACAACTCATTATCAGTCACTTTTCATAGTAAACTGTACATATTAAATGAGCCTTAATAAAGATTTGCTTCCACTGATTGGGCTGTAATAAGTTCCATCAACATTTTGTTAAATACTTGCCATAAATTGGATTCCCGTTCTAAATTGACTGCATTTTTCTGAAACAGTCAAACACTAAATTCAAAGAAAATGACTTGAATAACGAAATATTTCAGGCTAAAATTTATGCAGTGTGACATTTAGGCCTACTCTGTAACATTTACAGCACTTACGAAGATTCATAGTTGCCATTTTAATATTTATGAGGACAAGGTGGAAACATTTTCCATAACTAAATCTAAATTTATGGGAACTTTATTGTAGGAAATGTATTGTTATGTAAACTACAAAATACTACGGCTTACTTTTAAAAGGATTAGTGAGGATTGGGTGACCATCATTGCATTGTAAATCCATATTCTGTGTTACTCATTCATGTTAAAGGAGACAGATTATGCTAAATCAACTTTAATAAGCTTTTAATCTTGTTACAATGGGGTTTATTTATTATTAGCTTATTCATTGTATGTATTGAGTAATCAGTTATGGTCCTGCAACAGAGGCTTGAGAGCTCAGACAATACCAGTTTTCACCTACCCCCTATCCCTGCCCACATCCCTGAACTTAGTTGTGATTATAGACCCCGAATAACACATGTCGGGTTCTACAATGTCACATCACCACTTTTCAAAGTAAAACATGTAAATGCTGCTTGTTAAGGTGAAACGTCACTATGAAGAGGCGGGGCTTATCCGTTCTGCAGGTTTGAACAGGAAGTCAATGGACGCGTTTCTATTACTAAGCAGTTTTAGATCAATATTGCGGTTTACGGTGAGAAAAATCTACATATGTTAGAGTTCAGTTCCAAGTACCTGAAAAAACGTCTCCTAACGTCTCCTTTAGGCATGCCCAAGCGTAGAAACCCATCACCTCTGTCACTCCAAGGGAACAATAAAGTAGCTCGGACATTTGTCAACAAAACTACTTTACTTTCCAATTTTAATGACAAGGATGGTGAACAGGGCTTGCCATTAAAACAACACAAGCCAAACGCTAGTATGAATCTGCTTTGGCAAGTAGTAAGACTCATAATACAAATGGAGGGGAACAACGAAAGACAAATAACTTACAATAAAGTAATATGAACCAGTATTTAGATGACCACATACAGCAAATTCAATAGATACATTTAAAGACATAGACGCACGATGTAGCAACCAGTGAGTAAAACGTTAACGTCACACGCTGATTATTGAGGTCATCGAAAGCCGAGGGATCCAAGCGCGATACGGTGGAGCAGAGTGTCATAAAGAAAATGAGCGGTAGGATGAGCGAGGAGGAGGAGGGACTTCTGGCAGTGATGGATGAGGCGAGAAGCGCTCAGAGATGGCACTTCACCAGGAGCAGGTCCACGGGGTCAATTCTGCTTCAGACCTGTTCTCGATTTCGCTCCCTTTTTCTCTCTCAATCTCGATCTCGCTCTTTCTCTCTCTCTGGCTCTTGATGCTTCCTTTTGCCATTCGCTCACCCCCACAGCTACACAGACGGAGCACCTGAGAGGACCATTGCCAATTCCTATATTATAAGGGTGAGATTTGGCTCCAGTTTAGATGAAATTTTGGATTTTGTCCTGGTTTGATCCCAGTTTTCATGTGCGTGAATGCAGCCTAAAAGCCAAGTGCAGGCTAATTCAATTCTCCCAATAGAGATAATCAGTTTGTGTTTTTACAACCATCAGAAAAAAAATAATATTCTGTATGTTGTGTCTTATTTCCAACCCAAAAGGCAAAAAGATCAATGAGGGCCCGATGGCGCGGAATGGCAGCCTTTCCTTCCATGACCCTATCCCAGGGCCGAAAAGTGCTTTATGAAATCAAAAGCATTACTAATATTTGTCTTTCCACCAATCAAATAAGTGCATCATCTAAATTGATACTGTATATTGCAATGTAGCGTTAAAATGCACCTGATGTGGTTGTCAATTTACATTTTGTACCGGTCCCAAGCCTTAATCATTTTAGTGGAAAAAGAATCCGGTTCGGTGTTAACCAAACGTAAAATGTAGCACATATTTATATTATAAAGTGAGGGGAGTTTGTGAGGAAGGACAAAGTCGTTTCCACCAACTGTGACAAGCAGTTTCCCTCTTTGAAGTGATCGATTAGACTTTTACAAACAAGACTATCATGAATATAACATGAAAGACGAGATGATGAAAGACACGAGCCTTATAAACTAGCTTTTAATGTAATATTAAAGCCAAACCGCCATTAATAAATGACAGTCAAAGTTAATAATCATTTATTTAAACTCGTAAATCCTCTTCACGATTCTGTTTTTTTACAAGCGATTCTGCAAGCCGACCTCAGACCACCTCTAACTTTGTCTATCTTCCAGCCGCACTAAAAACAGTCTCAACAATCGAACAATTGCTGTCAATAACCTTCGAAAAAGATTAACTGAGGACTTTATTGCTTTGGCATGGAACACGTTTAAAATGCCAGGCAGCTTGTCCGAGAGCAGTGGATTTACGCAGACGTGACCGGGCTTGATTAAATGTAATGTTTGGGGGGATAAAATACAGCTTCAGTGAACGGGAAATCGGAAGGCGCGCCCACGATGCATGTGCCCGACACCTTCATTTGCGTCAATGATTATCCCTGCACACAACACTTTTCTTATGATATTTATCGTTGTGTCCAATTTTCATTATACTCTTCATTACCGGACATAAATAACCAGCGTAAATGTGCCTGGACAGACCCATTGCCACGCTGTATCCGTCTTGTCCGAAGCCATCTAAGGTGAATTATGTCTATTAGCGTGCACGTGCAGCCCCTCCTTCCCCATCCGGAAAGCAGACTGAAAATGACAGCATTAACTTTTTAAGGTTTTATAGCGTCTTCTTTACCCAACGTGCGCCATTAATCCACTTAACGGGCGGCGTGACCCCTTTCATGGCGTTTCATAAAATAAAAATATGAATTAAGCCCATTACAGTGTCTATTGTAGAGCGTCTGAAGATATAAATCACAGTAATTCTATTAGAAGTATGGCCGCAGTCACGATTCAGGTCGGACGCTTAGATTCCCACCTAAATGATGGCAATTTAGGACTCCTTTTGTGCTGGAAAGAGAAGAACTTTTACTTTTTTTGCAGATTTGTGGGCACTGATTGTTGGTCTATAGCTGACTGATTCACAAGTATCATATCAGAAAATATCTAGCTCTGAAACCAGGAAAATAAACCAGGGGGGGGAAAACACAAATGTGACAAAACCAATATAAGATGTAAAAACAGGAGTAAGTTCAACACATAAGAAAATATGGTATGGGCTTTGAAAAAATAAACCCAGATACTGATTTCAAAACTCAACAAGCATATTGACACTCACATAAAAAGCACACATTTTGAACTTTCCTTAATAGTTGGTATGGTTTTGCTCTGAAGGGATATAATAGAACCTCATTGGAGCGCACAATATATCACAGTTGAAATGAAATCACAATTTGAGTTGTAGTTTAGACTTTGTTTTAATTAATTTATGAGTTTATATTTCAGTCTACTGTCAAATGTAAATGCCCCTAGAGTCATTGGTGCACTTTAAACATGTATCACAAATCTAATCGCAATCGCAATACTTTCTCTCAGAAGTCATTGTTTTGTAACGAAAAATACAGTTTGTAAAGATTTGTGTTGGCATCCGTTTGTATTGTGATTTTGAATTACTTTGTGTACTCTAAAAGTAAACTTGCCTTGCCTTACTTTTAGTTTTTACATATATTTATTTTTCAGACCTTGAAAATAGAGAATTGTGAAACCTGAATCAAGTGAGAGGTTATTTATTTTAATTGTATTCATTTATTTCAGGGATAGTGCATATTAACTAACATCACATGCAAATATGCCAGAATTGGCCAGAAGGCTATTTTTCATCTGCAGTCCCTGGGCAGATGTTAAAGTCACTCTATACAAAGTAGAATTGTTATAAGTTAAATAAAATCCACCCATTTCAATATCTTTTCATAAAGTTTTTTGGAAATTGGCCTATAGAAAGTGAAAGAAAAGAAAATTATCTTTCAGAACTTCCGCCTGTAACCTCATAATGAACTCCAGCTTAGCATTAGAGACCCGTCAACCCAAACGTGGCTCTGAAAAGAAAGGCCCTCTAACCTCATCCAGAAGCACAAGGTCTATTAGCCGTGTCTGCGTCGTGTTACGTCGGTGATTAAAACACTCGGCTCGCAAATTGTGCATTCAGGGCCGCTTTCCATCTCGTGACACAATCTTCCAGCGCGGGGTCAAGGGTCACCTCAGACCGGGGGCAACGCGGTGGAGAAGAGAGTGTAGATGTGAACTCCAAGTCTCAATACTGTTGAATTATAGAGCAAAGTCCAACTGAAGAAACGCAGAGAGAAACAACTGTCTTTTTTCGGTTCAGTGCAATGTTCTTTAAAAGGCCGCCGTACGAAACAACTCATGATCTTTAAGTAGAGTATATTTGTCATTTTCAGATTAAAAAAAGAATGAAATAGAGTTTAGCAAATCCCTGGTCAAGCAGAAAATGTGGTGGATTACAGAATAGGAGAGATTGCTTTAACAGTTTGAGGATAAAAGCTATTTTTTCAGTTTATTTCAGTATAATTGTCATTTTCAGATTAAAAAAAAAACAATGAAATACAGTTTAGCAAATCCCTGGTCAAGCAGCAAATGTGGTGGATTACAGAATAGGAGAGATTGCTTTAACAGTTTGAGGATAAAAGCTATTTTTTCAGTCTATTTCAGTCGGAATTCTTTTGCCAGAAGGAAGTCTATGTCCAGGGTGAGAGTGGTCGATGTAGACGTGTCAGGGACATTTTCAGCAGCCGACTTGAGAAAAGGGCCAGAGGGCAGGTAGTGGTCATCAGCAAACATCAGCAAACTATTTAATATAATTCAGAGTTTGCCAATCTTCAAAACAAACAGTCACATTATCATCTAAATTTTGATATATTGCCCACCTTTTGTCAGACGGTCCATCTCAGTGGGAAAACACCAAGCCAGTAATTGCAATCTTCCTACAATAAGATCTCGAATTATCGCATGTTAATCCTATTGTAGTTCAACCTGGAGCGACTCAAATTAATATGCAACAGAAGATGATGAACGACAATTAATCGACAACGATATATAAAGATGTAAAAGATGCAAAAACCCCGGCAGGGAACGATGAGCGATGTGCACAGCAGGAGACGATAGGAATCTTCCACCCCCAAGAGCCTAGACACTGGTGGTGGTGAAAATAAAACTTGAAAGAAAGATTAAACACGGAAAAGGTGGTGCTGGGGTGGAGGTGGGGCTGCACGAGCTGATCTGCTGAATGGAGTGGAGGAGGTGGAGTTTAAAACAAGTCGAATGAGCGGTGATTGTCATATCGTAGGTGAGCCAATAGGAGCTGAAACTATGACAAAATGTAGATGTTTTCAGAGGTAGTGGAGAACAAAAGTCTTGTTAGGGTATTTTCAATTTAAAGACCCACTCAACTAAGACTAAGAAGATTAAAAAACAGCGATCAAGGACTGGACTGACATTATAATGGACATTCGACAAATGAAAAAATGAAAAAAAATCACATTCTGACTCAAATTTGACAGACTGTGGTCAAAGTGGGGTTCAGTTTCTGTGATAATTTGTATTGATTTGTGGGATGTCCTTTGATTTATGTCCGTTTTTCTGATCCGTTTGATTTTTCATGTCTCTATATCTCGTTTTGTTTGTTCTTTAGAAAAATTAAAACAAATCTTAATAAAAAAAATAATAAAAAACAGCAGACGACATCTACCTTAGCACCAGTGTAAGTAAGTAAGTATATTTTATTTGTATAGCACCTTTCACAGACAGACGTCACAAAGTGCTTCACAAAAACACAGGATAAAACAAATAAAAAATACATTTAAATAAACATTAAAAAAAACTTACAGTGAGCAATACACATACAAGAATACAGTCAAATCAGTCCCTAAAGCAAATGCAATTAAAAGGCTCGACTAAATAAAAAGATTTGGAGCTGAGGCACGTTTTGAAAAATGAAGAATCACAGTAACATATGGACGAGAACACGGCGTTAAACCGACATAAGTCGACACACTGCTCCTGTGAGAAACCGCTGCCATTGTCAGCGGCAACGTAATTCCTCCGAGACAAATACGGGATTTAATTAAGCCAAAAGAAATGTCAAGCTATACACACAAAAAGGGCAGGCCGAATTTAGCTCGCATCCTGTTTTTCATGCAGTCACAGTTTGACAGCTCGTCTGTGTACGTGAGAGCAGTTCACAGGGAAGACGGAATGCCTGGTGTTTAATTAGACACTGCAGAAATGTACTAGCAGGTGAAAATGTGGTGAGAAGCGAGGGTTCTCCGAGATGCAACTTAAAGCCCATGTTTTTTAATTGAAAGATTGAACTATTGTACTGTAAATATATCGCGCATATGTCTAAGAAGCTATCACATATGGACTGAACTTGGAAATGGACAAATTCGACGAAATGGGACTCACATTATGGATCAGGTGTGCTCTAACCTTGTGTTTTACTTTCATTTGGATGCATTATTCTAAAAACGGTAATAATCTCAAACAATACACACTTTGTATTTTCTCTGGTTCCGCCCACTCCGCACTTTTTCTTTTTTTTCTCTTTTTTTTCTCTTTTTTTTCTCTTTTTCTTTTTTTTTCTTCTCCTTCTTTCTCTTTTTTCATTTTTGACAATGTTACTGGCCTTTATCTTTATTTACACACAAATATTGATTGGTCTGTGTCTATTCTTTAAAAAAAAGAAAAAAAAAGAAGTTATCGATATCCAACTTCCACTAGGCATTTAAACACATAAAACACTAAAGAAGGAACATGAAACAGAGAGCAAGCAAATTAAATCAAGACATCCAAGACAATTAAAAAAGAAAAATAATAAAATGCGGCATTTCTTGTCCAGCATTTAAGTCCCATCTAGTCCAGAGTCTGTCAGAGTCTGAGTGCAGAAATGTAGTCAATTTTTCAAATAGCAGTAATAATTTGGGTCCATTTCTTGATTGTTGGAGCAGTTTGCATCATCCATCTCTTTGTATTGGCCTTATTTCCTTCTACCAGGAGAATGCTCCAAAGATATCCACTGATTGTGTCCATGGCAGGAGTTTTACGGCCCAAATACATCGATCTGAAATCAACTGGGATGATGATTATAATTTCAACAAAAATGCTGTTGTGAAGCATCTCGTTCAAGGAAATCTCAATTTGCCAGATCTTGGATTGAGTCAGCAACCTTTGTCTCCATTTCCACTCCTGAATTTTGACTGTTCTGAAAAGGCGTCCGAGGCATCGCCTGAGCAAAACCCAGCAAGACGAGCTCGATAAGATAAAGTAGGATGTATGGCTTGATTTATAGCTTTAAAAGGCCAAGATCCTCATTTCCAAATTTGATGAGATAATGACAGAACCCAGCCCCCCCAACACCGGTACATCAGAGTGTCCACGTGCGTCTAATAATCCACCAGTTTGGATCTAAAGTCAATACGCAATTCGAAGGGAACATTGCGATGATTGATTCTGACCTTTTTTCTTGACAGTAGCTGCGGTGCAAGGCACACAACCAAATCGTGAAAAGTGTCAAAATCCCACTATCTTTGGCTTTCTTCTTCCAAATAAGCAGCCGGTGTTAATCCCACTCAAATGTCCGGCTGTAGCTTGATCTCAGAGAGTGTGGGGGGCATTGTAGAGACTCAGGGGGGGACACACACTTGTTACAGGCAGGTGAGGTGCAAAAGCCTGAGCGTATTAGCCGGTTCTAACACAACAATAGCAGCACTTTCTCATCATCAGAAAACACACATTTACACCAGTTATTAAAGCAATAATGCAGCGGAGGTGATGTGTTTAAAGACCATGTGTTATGCTTTTGTCTGAACAGATTGAGAAGAATATCCACATTGTCTTCTGAATAGAACAGTTTTATCGTTTCATCTCAGATAATAGGAAAAAGATGATGGATTACATTGGCAATTTTGACGGTACATTCCGAATTTGTTGACGGAACTGTGTTTGTTTTTGTCTTTTTCCATACCCTGCGGTGCATTATTAAAGCTGGTAAAAAAAACATTAGTTGGCCATAGTTGTAAAGAGAAATGCCATAGTAATCTAAAGAGGAGAGAATAACAAGGCTGATATATTAATAGGCCTATTACGGTACTTTATCATGATGACTGATTAGTTTTGAGCTTGCTGCTATCATTATCAATTATCATTTTATTTTAGATGTATTTTTAATCAGGGTAAGCCTACACCAACACTAGCCTCTTCCATTTATATTTATATTCTCTAATTTGCAGCATATAAGCTTACAATATGTTGGCCTATCACACTATCAATATAAAACAAGAAAAGAGTAAGTACAGAGCCTTGAGCGTGCAGGAAGACACATGAATCACTCAAAAATACAACTTGGGACTAGGTTAATGTCACATGATGGGAAACTCTTTTAAATTTAAGTATAGATTTGTCTTTTGAGGCAGAAGACTGAACGTGATAGGAGATTCTAGTAATGATAAGAATTGATTCCAAAACAAAAAGAACTACAGCAAAAGAAGAAAACCCAAGACACTCGACAGTAATAAAAATCCTTTACTGAAAAAGGGATGTAAGCCTGACCGCTTTAGCCGTGTGGGGCGATCTTCAGGGCATAACTGATTCAAAACTGATGCCAGACGTTTAAATAGGCACGTGACAGTCACATGACAGTCACATGACAGTCACATGACAGTCACATGACAGTCACATGACAGTCACATGACCGTCTCATGACCGTCACATGACTGTCACATGACCGTCACATGACCGTCACATGCCCAAACAGGAAGACTCAGAGACGCAGGACGACAGCCTTTGTCAGAACATCCATGAACTTTCACAAGCTCTAACTCGTATAGAACTGAACAGATTCAGATGAACAAAGCACAGTCTTCTCTTAGCTGTATCATTTAGCTCAGGACCAGTGAAGACGATGATCCAATCAGGTCCAGAGTCCTTTATTAGAATCTAACACAGATGATACATTATCTATAGTATAATGTATTTATTCATTTGTCTATGGGAGTTTTTATTTATTTATAGGAGATCTTCTACTGAAAGTGTTTTTCAGACTTCCTATAAGTGATCTGTTCTTCTGTATCTACCTCTGTATCTACCTGCGTTGCACCAATGAAATTTCCCCATGTGGGACAATAAAGGAATATCTTATCTTATCTTATCTTATACAGCCCATGTGCCTTAAGCACACACACAGAGGAAGGACTGTGTACAAAGAAGGGATACAGTCCCGTAAATGATTAATCCATGCATGATTTGCTCAATTGATTTTCGATTTCCAAACTAAAATGAAAAAAGGACAAAATACAATAAAACGGTTTGATTTTCAGTTTTCCAATTAGATCAATTTTTTTTTTTTTAAATGTAGAAATATAAACTTAGTGCTGCCCGGTGGTCGACTGGTTAATACACAGCACACGTATGCCAGACTCCTAGTGCAGCCGGCCGTAGTGTCGGGAGTTCGAATCCCGACAATTTACTGCATGTCCTCCTTCTCTCTCATCCCCCATTTCACACTGTAATTTCCTGTCTAATTAAATGCATTTAAAAAATCCTCTTTTTTTAATAAAGAATAAAGAAACACACAACTTCAGAGTGTGTCATTCAACTTTGTTTTGTACAAGCAATGCAGCCATATCGGAGCTCATATCGGCCAATAATATCGACCCACCTAGAAATCGGTCAGGCCCTATTCTGAAGACTAGTGGGATGCTCCATTGGTCTCCTTCCAATATTTCTTAACAATAGGACAGTCCCAAAACTGAAGGTAATAGTGAGCACTACTAGTTGTAAGTACTTGTATTTTTGTCACAGTGTTGTTGAATATACTTCATCTTTATCATCCTGGACGAATGAGGGATTACACCTACATTTATCTCTATACTTGATTGAAGGGGAGATTTGTATAGTCATTTGTAAAGTAAAAAAGTAAAATATAAGTGTGTAAGTATATGTATGATGTCAATATCACATTTCCCTATTGGCCAATTCAAATTCTCACACAAAGTCAGCTCTATCAAACCTTAACAGATACCATTGTAAAAAAAAAACTGAAATGCTCTTGTCGCGGGCTGAGCTCAAAGTAACGGTCACATGAGGGTTTAAATAGAAATCTATTTTCTGGCCTGAAAATCAAACTAGCCATCATTCTGTCCTGCCTCGCCTCTCTCCTGGGAACTTGTCACACTTACAACATGTAGTCATTTTCTCAGCTGTCAGAGTCGGCTCCCTATACCCCATTCTCTCCAAACTTGTCAATGTCTAGTACTAATAGGCAAAAATATATAGCCAGAGTGTGCTTGTGTGTGTCCTTGTGTGTGTGTGTGTGCGAGCTTTGATCCCTTAATGCATTATTAATTCAAATGTGCCATATGTAAAGGTCTAGACAGTGGCGGGCCAAGCAAAGTAGGTCAGGATAGAGGTTAGTTTAGCATTAACGCCCATCATGATCTGGACAGGAGGGAGCACAGACCAGGGCAGTCTTCTCTCAATCACCCCAGCACACACACACATGCACGCACACGCACACACACACACGCACACACACACGTACACACGCACACACACACACACACATGCACACGCACACACGCACGCACACACACCACACAGGATTTTTCATTCATTCATCTTCTACCGCTTGTTCCAGTTGGAGGTCACGGGCGACTGGAGCCTCTCCCAGTGACGTAGGGCCTTAGGCGGGGTACACGCTGGACAGCTCGTCGCAGGGTTGGGTATATTTTTATTTTTTATTATTTCTGTCGTGGATCGGAGGCAGCGGGCCGTGTCACACATTCGGGGACCGTGTCTAGAGCAGCCGCGTGTGTCCAGTCTTTCCGTTGTGTGGAAGCGGAGAACATGTTTGCATATGACAAAGAGTTGCTTGACCTGCCAAGTGTCTGCCCTTGGCTAGAAAACGCCACACTGTGCCACTGTTTAGTGCTGGACAGTTTTTAATGGGATTCTATCAATATTTAAATGGCCCGGTTATGGCCAATTTGCATTGTCTAGTGCCACGGTTGTCAACTTGTCAACAACTTTGTGCTTAAGACTGTAATATTGAGAACTTTTTCCGCAGATGGAAAGTTATGCTGGTGCCACTTTATGACAGACAAATAAACCAAATGTAACAGTAAATGCAATATGATAGCATTTGAAGAGATGCTAATTGTGAATATTATGGTTTACATAGGCCTAAATCAGAGGTGTCCACCTTTTTTCTTTTTTTATGGAGGGCCGCATATCGAAACTAACAGACCTAGGGCCATAGACTGGTGGTGAATATATGCATGGATTGTTCGAAAAGGTGTTGGCCCAACTTTTAGCCCATCTAAGGTTTTTAAAATACCTCCACCTTACTTCAGTCTCTAAACCTTAATAATTGTCTTGCATCAAAATGCTTTGTTATTGAAGTTATACTATAAGATTTCAAACTTTACATCAAAAGTACATTGTGTGGGCCATTTCACCAGAAAGCCTGAGGGCCGCATTTGGCCCCTGGGTCATAGTTTGGACACCCCTGGCATAAATGCTTAATTGGGCAAAATAAATTCTTAGCATCACAGTTTATTTGTATTTTTAAAAAACAACAACTTTGGATCTGTCACATTTTGAAACCCAATCCACCTTTTTTTTCAGTTACAGTATTTGAATTTTATGCTATTTTGATTTTTCAAAGACTTTCTGTCCCAAAGGCTTCATTTGACAGGACAGTAATAGTGTGAAATGGTTAAGAGGTTACAGACATTCTGCAAATGCAATCACACATGTGCAACTCCATTTACCACTGTGCCACCGGCGATGCACACAGTCAAAATGTTTTCAGTTTAGTGCAAATCTGCCAAATCTATGCCCGATCCAAGCCCGTTTCTGTGTGCATCAGTCTGTGCTTTCTGACTTCTTTAAAGTCTCCTCTCCCCCTCTGAAAGTCCGGGGTGATCATGGCAGTGAAAGCAGCTCTGTATCACAGCAGATTAACACAATTTCACCAGGCTGAGCCGCTTATACCGACTTTTACCTGCTCAAATGCAGCAGAAGAAGAGACACATTACGCAACGCCGCCCCCGCGGGACCCAGCCGACTTTCAACCCAACTCCTGTCTGTCGGTTTGTGGATGGTTCGGGCGTCATGGTTTTCGTGTTTGATGTATTTGAAGACTCGGTGCTGCCGGGGTGAAAGGGGGTGGGGATGGGCATGTTGTTCCGAGTGTGTGACGATCCCAGGAGAAGCCGGTTTTCAAAAGAGTGGAAAACTTGGACCTTTCTTGGGTATACGTTTAACAGCACCTGGAATCACAGTGGCGAAAGGTACCGGCGGGTAGCTCTCTTCTCACCTATTCCTTTTCATCGACTCTCCCAAGGCCGTCACTTTTGAAAGGGTGTTTTCTCTTTTTTTATAAAGTCACAACCCCCTTCTGTGTTGCAGATTTAAAGACTGCTTTGGAGCAAATGAAGAACAGCAGACGTTTATGAAGAGAAGTTTGTATTCTTAGTTGAAGTAAGAAAGAGGATTAAAAAGGTATCAGACACGTTTGTTGGAGGCTGCCCGAACACACCAAAGACATCATTTCTATAGCTGGTAAAGTTTGTTTGAATGGGCTGTTTGTACACCAAGATAAGATAAGATAATCCTTTATTGTCCACACATGGGGAAATTTCATTGTTGCAACGCAGGTAGATACAGAGGAAAATAACAGATTATAGGAAGTTTGAAAAACACTCTCAATAGAAGATCTCTTATAAACAAAAACTCCTACAGACAAAACCTGCCATTTCCCAACAAGGGATGGAGGGGAAAAATAATAAAGATAAAAATAAATAAGTAAATACCATTGCTTGTGATCACGACAGTAATTGCACATGAATTGCACAGTAATTGCACATGAATCACGACAGTAATTGCACATGAATATGACAGAATTAAGTCCAAGTCAAGCCAAGAACCAAGTCATTAAGTATCAGGGAACTACAGGGTGCAGATATCAAAATGGTCAATTGCAGTGGCTGGTGTGGGAAGAGTCGATGATGCATTTACTGCCATGTGACTATAACCAGCATCATGATCACACCAAACACAGAGAAGGCACAATGACGCTCTGCAAGTTATGAAGTAAAGCATCAGCGCTCAGCCTAAATGTTGTGAAAGGCGTTGTACTAGAGCACGTTTATTCACCTGCTTTCATCAGCGTGTCCATCCTCTATCAGTGACAGGATCCATGTGCTGCGCCCCGCACCTGAGCACGCCCTGAGGCCCCTGAGGCCCCACACACCTGGTGACGGTCAGCTGGACATATGCCAAAGACACATGACACCAACATACAGCGTTATTACAGCGACACAGCGCAATCTGACCCATTATCACACGGCTGTTCCATCAGTTTGACTCACCTGCTCCAGTGAGGCTGAATCCGAGAGACACGGGACAGGTTTTATCCAGGTGGGTTTTAAAATGGTAGAATGTCTGCTATTTGCGGCGGATCCACGGCGAGGTCCGGTGTAAACTTTATAGCACTGGTGCACACTTTAAATCCACACGTTTAAATCCACACAAGCTGCACAAGTTCCGGTGCAGGCATAAAATGTTGTATTAAATATTCAAAAACACATTTGCCTCGTAAAGTAGGTTCACAGGTTCTCAGAATGACTTCCATTCAAGCCACGCACGCTGTAAGTCACGTGATTGACACAGTAAACACCATGGTAAACACACGAGGCCGCTGAGACACTGGCCCCGCCCATGATGACGATGTCGCGCCTGATTGGCTATTAAACTGACTGACGCTGATTTCCACTAGCCTCGTACAGATGAGGGATGTTTCTCTGCTCAAACAATAGGGTTTTTGTAATTTTAGGTACATTTGTTTGAATTTGAATTTTGCTTTATTTAATGTGTTTATAAAGATTTGTATTTGACTTAGATTGGTTTTGATTAGGCCTACTCTTGAAGGCAGGGGGTGAAAGGAAATGATGTATTTGATGTAATCTGGGGATGGTAATACATTACACCAGTTTCACCAGCCCTAAAAATATCTAAGAAAATGGCATATCTTTTTTTTAATTCTCTCCAATATTCATGGAGCATTATTTTACAGCTACACTTTTATTGGCCACATTACTTTGCATGGCTTTTGTAACAGACACATTTTGATTTCACAATTTTCTTATTATCATTTCCATTTCCATAGTTTTTGTCATCATGTTACTGGTTACCACTGTATTTTATCAAACTGTCCATATTTCATCTATTTAAAAAATGTAGACTTCAAAAAACTTAAGAACATACGTAACCTCTCTGTGCCCCGTCTTGGACCCTAACACCTAATAATAACGTGGAAATGGTCTTCCTGACGGTATTGTCTTATTTCACTGGGTCTGTGGAAAAAGTAGCACTCCTCACAGCTTTGAGGTTGGGAATGGATTATTTTTTATCATCATATAAAGGAGAGGAATATTTGGTAGTTTCATTCCATTTGTGTATCCCTGTCTTATTACAAAGACCTAATGACAGGCCTGTGTATGGAGTATTGTTGCATTATAGTGTTACAAAACTCTCCTGATCATCTTAACGCTCTCTCTCTGTTGGTTTTTAATTATTAATGAACCAGAACAACATGCTTAGACGGCAGAAAGGTCAATATCTTAGTCCCGTTGAATATTATGGTAGCAACAGTCAGGAGCAACTGTTTTATAAGCTGTGTTTGTAGGGCACCGTTTTACCTCCAAATGTTTTCTCAGCCAGCATTGCATTCCCAGGTACGCCAGTTTCCACATCTCTGGTGATTTGAACTTTCAGAAGTGATGTATATACTGTAATATCCAGGATGAAAGTAAAGAGCAGCGTGAGCCTGATCCATAATTCAGCCAATCTGCTCTGCCAAGGAGCCTGGACTGCCGCCAAGAGAGGAGACGAGATACTGTCAGACATTTGCCAACAATGTAATGCCTAGCACTGGTGTATTGTTAAAGACACGGTTAAAAATGATTCATTTTCAATCCACTATTCTGCAGCTCAGTGCAGAATGTCCAGAAAGGGTCTATATCGTTACTAAATGACTGTTAAATGTGTTTTTCACCTTGCGAGGAAGTGGACTTCAAGAGAATCTATCACTGATTGAATTGGGTAAAAGTGGCAAAAGGCTGACAGTGATGACACAATTTCACTCACTTTTGATAAAGTGCATGTCAATGAGTGTTGAGATCCCGTTGGCCGCTAAAGGTGCACTATAGAACGTTTCTACTGGAGGGTTCACTTTCTGCCTGTTATTGCTTTGCCTGGAATGTTCCACAGTATGGCATTAATATGAAAAACGCTTTATATCTTACTTATTTATTTCTTACTTCCTATAAGTGATCTGTTCTTTTCTTCTGTATCTACCTCTGTATCTACCTGCGTTGCATCAATGAAATTTCCCCATGTGGGACAATAAAGGAATATCTTATCTTATCTTATCTTATCTTATTGCTACTGTTAGCGAACAAAATTCACAAATTAGGAACTTGCTTCAGCGGGAAGGTGCAACAATGTATTATAATAATAATATTAGTAAAAAAGTTAAGACTATGCTAAAATAAGATTAAACAGATCTATTTCCATGGAGAAGCAGGTGATCAATGTATCTATCAGATCCCACTCACAGCAGAGTGTTTTTGAAAGTACTTGAGCAATAAAAATCAATCAATCAATCAACCTTTATTTATAGAGCCCTTTTACAACACTCAAAGTGACCAAAGTGCTTCACAATAAAAAATCAAGGCAATACAAAACAGAAAATTACGTTAAAACAGACCAAATAATACAAAATACATAATAAAAACACCCGTGATATTATAGAGGCAAGAACTAATGCCCTTTTGTGGAACATTCCAGGCTAAACAGTGGCGTATCCTTCAAAGCGCACCTAATCCTAGTCCTGCCATCTTCAAAGTCTGCTTTGGCTTCTGAAGTAAATTTTCACTTCATTTTTGCCATAAACTTCGAGTAAAGTCTAGATTTTCTCATTAAAAGGCACGACGAGTCAAAAAAAACCTTTAAATTCTGCACAATGTTTAATAACTTAGCGGTTTATAAGGTTTCAGAAACAGATGAAATTAACAGTTAAATATAATTACAGGTCTTGCGATTTTTTATATAAACGTATTTTGTAAACATGAGGGGAAAAGCATTGGGCGGTCACTGCTGCTCCATAAACTGCTCCTATTGTAAATGAGTCTGAATAAGCTCTCTTTATGCCAGCCCAACGCCCAACTGCCCGTCTACAGCTCAAAGAAAGTGGGCCTGAGACGGCGAGAGAGTGAAACGTTTCCCTTTCAGACTGCACACAGTAGAAATGACCTAATGTGTCCAAAATGTCCCACATCCAAACAACAGCAACATTGAAAAACACACAAAATCACCGTTCGCCAGTTTGAATCTCATGCCTCTCGCTTGGTGTCTAACTATCTGTGAGTTTGCAGACATAACCGCCCATGACTTTACACAAGACTTTTCCACAGTGTTTGATCCTGGCCTTTGATTTTTCTTTTTCTTTTTTTAGCGAACAGATGAATTATTCAGCCTCGCTCAATCTTCAAAGCCCTTATTTTGAGTTGGCCCTTTGCTTCACCGTGCTGTTTTACTCTTAAGACGCAAAGTTGTGTATGAGCCCCGGCATTAGAGCGGCCCGACTTCACCTAAACGCCATTAAGGATCACGTAAGCCTCGTATAATAGGTATTGATGAGCGGATTTGTGCCTGCTATCAGTGCAAAGTAAGTTAAAGTGCACAAAAGTCTGAGAGCAAGTGACTTTTTGTAAGTTTCGTACTTTTTATTTGCCCAAAACTTCTGGAATTTGGATTTTTTGATGACAGGAGAAGCCACAGGCGCACATGAGCAGCCACGACGTCGAGTTTGTCGCAGGGCAAATGTGGCTCACAAATAAGCAGTGAATGTCTAATGACTGAACAATTCTGGCACAATATCTAAGTGCGCTTGTGATTAGCTTTGCGACCGATTTGAATAAGTATGTTTGTATGATTCTGTTCACGTTGCACATTTTAAACTCGACCAGGAGCATTAACGTCAGCGAGAAGACTGTTTTATCTTGTATTATCTTGTCTTACGCTATCTGTTTTTATTTTATTTTAATTTTATCTTTATTTATTTTTCCCCTCCATTCCTTATTAGAAAATTTGAGGTTTTGTCTATAGGAGTTTTTGTTTGTAAGAGTTCTTCTATTCCGAGTGTTTTTTTAAACTTCCTATAAGTTATCTGTCCTTTTCCTCTGTATCTACCTGCGTTGCAACAATGAAATTTCCCCATGTGTGGACAATAAAGGATTATCTTATCTTAAAATAAAACTTCTAAACTAATACAAGAACGTCACTCATGTTGGTACAGGTCTAAACTACAGAATTAGCTGATTTTATGCTTAAATAATACAGTATATTTTGCTCTTGTCAAAGAACTTAAACAATTGCAGTCTTGGCAATATGCTAATTATGACCATCAAACTGTGATTTAATTCAAATTGCAATATATCTTGCTACTCTAGTACCAATTGTGATAGTAGTAGTAGTAGTATACATTTACGGTATTAGTTATAAGAGATATTTCATGGTGACAGCAGCCGCTATAGTCGCTTACTTTTCTTAAACTGGACAGGTAAAAATAGACACTTCTATGCAAAGGTAAGTGGCTGGCTTTCAGGGCTCCCCTTTGGCCAGAGCTCCAAGGGCCCCACAGTGTTCGTGCTCCGTCTCCGAGTGGTCCCTGTTTGGGTCCGACCTGGATGCCCTGCTCTCAGTGTGTGGTCCTCGGGGCTTTTACTTCAGGCCAAAACAAGTTGAGAGGAGCGTCGACAGCACCTGCTCGCTAAGGCCAAAATAGCTCAAACCAGGCAACCTTTTGGCTCCGCTTTCTAAAATTGGTTAAAATGATCCCTTGATGTTAAGAAAAGCTATAAAGCCATGAAGCTATGGTCAGGAAAAATGCTCAGTGCAAGGGTAAAGTGACTGTTTAAGTGTGTTTAAGCAATACCAGTCATTTCTGCTTTGATCCAATACCGAGAAATAAAGTGAGTTTTGAGTGAAAATGCTTTTAAAACTCCTGCACGATAAAAAATTTCACCTTGAAGTATAGAGGGTTAGTACTTTCACTCTACCTCAGCTTGAACTGATCTCAAAATCAACTATGGAGCAGATGAACTATAAAACATTTCAGAAACTTTGATCCTTTTTGCGTGAGAATTGATACTTTTTGATAGCTTGTCAATATCAAAACTCACTGCACTCAAATCGGTTTCTCGTTTGGTGCATTAGTCAATCACTCGTTTATTAAACTAAGCAGTGAAGCAAGATTATTCTGGCCCCAGCGACTGTGTGAAGCGTCTTGCCCAAGGACACAACACTATGCACTGTCATTGTTATGCATTTGTCACATTTATTTGTAGTTTGTTTTTGAGGTTATTTGTGGTAGTGTTTCAAATCAGTCCCGTCTCGTACAACAGTCTCAGAGTGCTCTCTGCTGGCAGCTCCTAAAACACCAAGAACAATCACACGTCTCACAAGAGAATTTAAAGGAATTTTACTTTGAATTATAGTTTTGACTTTTGACTTGTCGTTTTTAGTTGAGGATCAAGTCTTGTTAGATTTTACCCAGGTTCCCATTCTGTAGTATACTAAGCAGAGACGAAAAAAAACATGTTATAAAACCAATCTTTATTTACAGATAAAAGGTTACAGCAGTTTATCTTGAGGACAAACTAAGCTAAAATTCACATGTTAGCACTTAAGACTAGTATCATTCCTTATTTTTTCTAAAATACAAAGAACAATGGTTTTGAATCTATTTAATAAAAGAATGTCAAGTGTTCATAAGTAAAATAACTATAAAGGCCTTAGTTAAAAGACCTTAGTCAGTTGAGAAGCTCCTCTTGCTTTGACGATTACCTATGAAAAAAAGTCACAATATTACACCCGCATCTGATCAATTATGGCTTAATAATCACAGTGCGTGGACTTGTTAAACACACCTTCTCTGAGTGGTTTTGATGCCTCACTGTTTTCCTTGTCGTGTTGAAATGCTTGGCTGGGATCAAACCTGCGCTGAGCCCCGGGGAGCTTCCACTTGAGCTGCTCCATCTCACTCTTTTGTCGCGACACCAGCGCACGAAGCTTGGACACCTCCTGAACGAGCGAGACCAGAGAATGCCGTTAAAAAAAAACCCATCACAACACACCCTGCTACACACGACTATGACAAACGGAATATTTTCGTACCTGTTTGAGAGTCAAATTTTCGTCTTTGAGCTTCACCACGTGTTTGATTTTCTGTCGCTGGTTCTGGTGACCCATCAGACGAGCGTACGCGTCAGACAGTTTGTTCAGTTCCTCCTGATTGGCCCCATTCTCGTTTAGCAGAGCGTTCTTCTCAGCGGCGAAAGCATTAAGCTGTTCCTACAAAGCAATATAGACATCTTTAAGTTCACGTTAAACCAGAAAACAACTACCGTATTTTCCCGGACTATTCACATGCAATGGTATTTATTTATTTATTTGTCTATGGGAGTTTTTGTTTATTTATAGATCTTCTACTGAAAGTGTTTTTCAGACTTCCTATAAGTGATCTGTTCTTCTGTATCTACCTCTGTATCTTCCTGCGTTGCACCAATGAAATTTCCCCATGTGGGACAATAAAGGAATATCTTATCTTATAAGTCGCACTTTTTTTCATAGTTTTGGCCGGGGTGCGACTTAATTTATTTTTTTATTATTTATACTTAAACTCCGGAGCGATTTATGTGTGATATTTGTCATTTTCACACTTGCAACCGCATTTCATACTCCAGTGCAACTTATGTTTTTTTCTTCTCTATTATGCATTTTTTGGCTGGTGCGACAAAGCAATTTCCCTGTTAAATATAGAAAAAAATGCCTAATTTGCATTTACAGAAAAGCAGATGTTTATGCTGTATATTTTCCATAATAATTTGAATAAAAGAAATTATGTTTGGTAGGTGTGGGAAGAAAAACATGCTTCATTCATTCATTTTCTTGTACAAAGTTTAAAATGAAGCCGAAACAACTTTAAAAATCACATTATTATATAAAGCCATATTATGAGTCATCTCTGGTCAAATAGAGTACTTTTTTCTCTTTTAATGTGTTCAATAAAATATGAACCGAATCCTTTACGAACGCATTTTACAACTAATCCAACTACGCAGTAAGAATACGCTGCGGCGAGTCCAATCGCATCGACCGACCTGGAAGGGCCCCACTTTCGAAAGCAGCTCCTCGTATTGACTCCTCCAGTGTTCGACTTCAGCATTTGCAGCACTTTAAAGAAAACAAACGGACAAAAGAAAATTACAAACTTCAGCCATTTAATAGCATTTAACAAAAAAACAACCCAAAAACAACCCCAAAACCCTTCTTTACCTTTGTTCTTGTGCTTCGATGATCTGCCTGTTGAGCTCCTGCCTCTGCTCCTCCATCTCCCACTGCAGCGTCACCTTCTCCTGCGTCAGAACCTCCACCTGCTCCTTCAGGGCTCGCCTCTCCTGCTTCTGCTCCTCCAACTCCATTTTTAACAAACGCAACTTCTCCTCCACCTCCGCAGCGAACCGACTCCGACAGACCTCCTCTTTCTCCGCTTCCACTAAACGGGCCTCAAGCTCATTTTTATCCTGCTCCGTTGCTTTTAGCCTTTCCTCCAGCGTGGCCTGCGTTTCTCTCGACTGCTCTAATTGGGACATAATACCACCTTTTTCTTCGCTGATTTGTTGAATTTGAGCCTGTAGCCGGGTCGCCTCCGCCTTGATCAGCTCGCAGTCTTTCCTCACATCCTCTAAAGCGCCTCGCTCAGTCTTTAGCGCCAGTTCCATTTCGACTCTCTGCTCCTCTTCGCGCTCGGCCCGCTTTAAGACCTCCTCCTTTTCCCGGGCGGCGTCCCCCGCCTGTTTACACGCCGTTTCCCTTTCGCTTTCGAGCTGAGCGATCGTCTGGCCCATCTGCGCCTCGAGTTGCCCCAGCGCGTCCCCCTTTCTTTTCAGACGCTCGAGCTCCCACTGTAGCTCGCCGATCCGGGCCGCGCCATTCTCCTCCATCGCCTTCATCTCCTCGTCTTTTTGAACAAGACTGGTCCGCACCTCCAGCAACTTCCTAACAAGTCGAGAAGAAAGAGCATTGGAACACACACACACAAAAAAAAAGGCAGCAAGTGGCAGAGACTTTCAGCAGAGTAAAATTGGGTTTGACACTCTTGCCTTGCGTTTTCATCCTTGGCTTGCTCTTCACACGCCAGTCTCTCCAGGTGTTCCTTTAAACTATCTTTCGCTCCTTTGATCTCATCTTCCTTCTCTTGTATCACCTTGTCCATCTCCTCCAGCTCACGGGTCACCGTCTGCACCTCGCCTTCCAGCTCCTGTTGTCTTTTAATCAGCGCCTCTTTGGTCCTGAGAGGAAAGATAAACCGGCAGTGTTGAACTTTCAACATATGCAGTTTGGGGGCATGAAACGGAACGGGAAAAAAAGAGCCCGTGCTCACCTCTGGAGCTCGGAGACGGCTGCCTCCATCTTGTTCAGTGAATCCCTGTGTTCCTCCTTCAGCTCCGTCATGGCTGCCAAATGTTCCCGCTTCAAAGCGTCTACGTCAGTGGTGTTGCTGAAAGTAAAAGATGAAGAATAAAAACTAAGAGCGTGATGCAAAACAAAAAGGTGGCTGCCAACGTATAAAGTGTGTGCAATGGGCGTTGACGTCACAGGTAGAAGCAACAAATTGGCTTTATACCACATTACATTTACGAAATAATATAATAATGAAGCACACACAAAAAAAACATCGGACTATATAGAGTTTGGTTATAGAAGTAAACTGATTAGGGATGTCACAATGTCAGATTTATGAGAGAAAAATATCATGATCTAACTATTATTCACCATTATTACTGAGATCCCGTCTTATACATGACCATTTCTCAAGTTTGTGACGCAGCTTTACGAAAATGAACCGCCTGAATAACAAAGTCAAACAAAAACAGCCACATAAAGTACTTCATATTTTGATTCAAACTGTAGATTGAATTAAAACCACTTAATTTGCTTCTAAAATAAATCCTGTTTATTATTATTTTTTAGTTCTTATTGTGACCCAAATAATCAAGAAGCTCAATTAACCGAATAATGTTGACATCCGGAGTACGGATACACAAAACATGCAAGACTCAAGACATGATCGACTAAACTTTTGTCCAACGCATACAGCAAGAGCACAAGATCATAGACGTTCACCCAACAACTATTTATGAAAATAAACTAAAGTAAATGCTAATCCCAATAAAAATAGTTGACTAAAACCTCAAACCAATCAGTAAATTATTGTAACTAAAAGCCAACAGTCCTCATGTGTGTCCATCTACAAATGTATTTTACTTTGTCAACCAATGATTTAAGAGTAATTCAATAGTAGTATTTGATTTATGCTTTTTAGAGAACTCAACTCATTTTAAATTTATAATGTCCAAAATATTTTAAATTAGGGCCAGGCAATGAATCCAGTCACTTCTAATCTTGTTCTTGGGTCCTCTGAAACGAGAGAGCTACAGCCAATCTACAGCCTGCCAGAGTTCAGATGTTTAGGAATAAACTCTTGAGCTAAAAGGCAACGATTTAGTGTTTGTATTTCACAGGCAATCAATACTGAAAGCTAATTTGCATTTGTTTATAGAAAGACCAAATAAAATCTAATAAAAACTTGTGATCGTTCAGTATTAGGATACAAATTGTGATCCATTTGTGTCATATATTGCCCAGCCCAATTGAAAATATTGTGCATGTTCAAATAAACGTATGATTGCAAACCCGAGCAGTTCTTTTTCCAACTCCATGTTGTCCGTCAGAAGCTTCTCCATTTCCTCCTGGTTTTTGGAGATGACACCCCGTCTCCTCAGCTCCTCCTCCTCCAGGACGGCGAGCTCCCCCAGAACCTCCTCCAGCTCCTCCTTCAGCTGCCCCATCTTCTGCTCCGACTCCTCCCTCTCCTGCATCAGCAACACGGTCAGGGAGTCCACAAGAGCCTGGTGAAACGACACAATTTACGGTCAGTTTTGCAACGTACTGTGTATATGAAGTGACAACACGACATCAGTAAAATGATGCTCATCCATTCTTCAGATGTTACTTTTGAGAGGGAGACTAACGATACTGCATAAATTATAAAAAGAATAATAATGATTTATGAAGAGGATACAACATAACTTTAAAACCTCAAAGAAATCAGAATTAAATGAATGAAAACGGGGGGAGGGAAGTGAAGGTTTGTGAAAGCAATCAGAAAGAAGTGTGTACAAAAGTGAATATAACCTTTTCTTTGGACAGTTCCTTTGAGACAGCTGTATGTTCTTCTTGAAGCTGAATTTGTTTCTTTTCCTCCTCCTTTTTAGCCTCTCTGAGTGAGTTGAGCTCGGCCTTCAGCTCCTCCACTCGCCTCAGCCCTTCTTTCTGAGTCTTGCCTATGAAAACAAACGGGTCACAATGTGCACATTCATACAGAAGAATATTTTAGGAAAGTGAAATTGCTTTACAGATTTTACAGTAGTTAAACTCAAGAAAAGATTTTCTGTCTTTGGTTGCCACAGTAACAATGATTCAACATCAATTTCATGCCATATGCGATTTTAATGCCATTTGTGTAAACACAGCATATGTTTGGGACTAAAATGTACTTCAGATTTCACAGGCTTCTATAATTTGGCTAGTTTCAGTCCAGTCTCATTATTGTAATAAACATTTTTCCTTAAATGTAGAAATGTCACAATATCATGTCACAATCACTGACATCAAGACCAAACAACAGGAAAATGCTTCAATTTCTCTCATTTAAATTGTCTAATAGATCATAATTCTTCAAGACTGAACAGCTATATGAAATCAAACTTTCTGAATGATTTAGAATAGTTATGAAAGTCAACATAAACAGCCACATATGATATAGATAATATATTACACACACAACTATTATATAAAAATAGATATGTAATTATAGATAATATTTAATGTGACTATATTTGTCACATTAAGGGTTACTTTTTAGAGTGGATTAAACTTAAAAATCTTTGGATAAAAAAAAAAGTCAAAATAGTATGTTTTACTTTGTATTGTGAATTGAATAATCCTAATGATCGAATAACCGAATTGTGACAAGTTAAATGTATATAAATTAATAATTACCCAAAAGCTCTTAGATTATAATTAATATAATTAAAGTTGTAGAGCTGCTATTTTACTGTATGTCAAGTATTGATTAATGATTGACTCTGGAATGGGTGGAAACCTACTTCTGTCCTCCTCAGCGAAGAGACTCCGTTGTTCCAGATGAGCCACTCTCTGGTCCAGCTCATTCTCTGTCCGCCTCAGCACTTCTCTGAGCCGTGAGAGCTCTGCCTCCTGTTGGCGAACTGTGGCATGTGACGCCTGCAGCTCTTTATTCACCGCCATCATTTGCTCTTCCAAGTCTTTCACAGACTTCTGAGAGGACTTCAAGTCGAGCTCTTGGCTTTCCAGTGTCATTTCCATTTCCCGTAAAACATCCTTTGACAAATCCAAATCCTGTCGGTAATGCAGCGCTTCCTCCTCCTTTTGTCTAAGCTCTTCTTTGGCAGCGTCGAGCTGTGCAATCTGGCGCTCCATTTCTGACTGGAGCCGTCTGCAAAGTAGACAAACAAGTGCCATGGTGCTCGTTTAAGAAATGAGTTGAGCAGAAGCCATTAAACTTACTGTACTGTCTCCGTCTGACAATCTGCAGTAGCTTTTTCCGTTTCCTGCAGTCTCAGGCGAAGATCCTGTAAAGCCCATGCAAACATCATTTCAAAATTGGTTAGTGATAAAAATAAATCTCTCAACATTTGCTAGTTTTACCAGAATCTGCTCATTTGCCACGTCAAGATATCCCTGCAGCACCTGAATCTCCTCCCGCAATTCTCTGATGACAGCTACACAAAACATTTTAATTCATTACACACGCAGACAAAAAGCTAGTTAAAAAAAAAAAAGTTTCAAAACTTACCCTGCAACTTTGCATTCTCATTTTCAGCATCTTCAATTTGGCTTTTTGTAACCTGGTGGAGATCCTCTACATTAAGTTATAAAGCGTTAATGACTATCAGCTTAAAATACCCACATTTATGATACGTGTGAAGGCATTTCATTTTACCCAAATCTACATTCCTCTCCTTTAGAGACTTTACAGTGTCCTTTGCCACTTTCAGGTCCGTTTCTAATGCATTCATCTGGCCTTCAGCGTTGACGTGCAGGAGACTTAGCTCCTAGTAAACAAACAATAAGACTTTATAATATGCATGTCGTTTGCTTTGACAAATAACCCATTAAAGCAAGCGCTGCAATACCCTATTCTTTACATCCAAAGTGTTTCGGGCTTCCATCAACTCCATTGTGAGAGAATTGATTCTCTTTTTTGACGCATCAGCCGAAACCTTTAAACATAATAGAAATGACACGTTTATTCCACAAATTAGGATAACTCGATAAACAATATCTGAGTCTGGGAACAAACCTTGTTCTTTAAAAACTCATTGACTTTCTTGAGTTCAGCCCGTTGCCTCTGGAGGGTGGTGACATTGGCAGAGAGTGTGGTTTTCTCCCTGACCGCAGCCAGTAGTTTAGCCTCGGCTTTCTTCAAGTCCTCCTCCAGAGCCAGTAAGCGTCGGTCCTGTTCACCTCGCTGCTGCACCAACGATCGGACCTGGAAGTGTGAACATTAATCCATTAAGCCATTATAGTTTTTACGATACAACAATAAGATAGTTTCAATGTTTGCGTGTTTAACAATACCTCTTTTTCCAGCATTTTTTGTTGTTTCAGCTCGACGCTCATGGTGGTCTTCTCCTTCTTTGCACTATCAACCTATTTTGATATGTATGGGGAATAATGAATGTATAAGGGGGGAAATAAAAAAAAAACATATATATAGTTTTTGCACAAAGAAAATAGTCAGTGATCGTTTCATTAGATAATATCCTTTATAAACAAGCAGGTCTTACCAGTCTATCCACAGACATGGTCCTGCGCACTGGGGACATGAACGAGCTGGATGATGGAGATGGAGGCAGCAGAAAGGTGGCGGCCGCTGGAAACAGAAGCACAGTATAAGTAATGCGTTTTCTTTTACCCGTGTCTCATCCGTGCGTGGATCCTGACCGGGTTTCACGGGTCTGAAGCGCACGGATTTGTCGAAAGACGCGGCCCCTTTGAGCTCATCCTGTCTAACGTCATAAGCCCCCGGCGGAGGGGCGCAACCTGCGGACAAAAGAGGAAACGTTAGCGCTCCCAGCGAGTCAACGTCACGCTATAACGTTTTTGAACATTAGCTGAATGTTAAATGTTAAGGATTGATCAAAAACGATGCAAAGATTCAACAATGCTAAGCTACTACTAGCAACAACAAGGACGAGTGTGGTGTCAATCATGTTAGCCTGACATCACGCTGCTAACAACATGCCAACACTGCTACTGCAAACGCCACTTACCCACGTGCTCGTTGAATCTCTTTACTGGAGCTTTTGAGAAAGACATTCCTGATAGATGTTGTCAATTGTGTCTAAAACCAGTCAATTAAAAGGCTCAAGCCGCAGCACAGCTACGCTCTCTGTATCCGACGCGCGGCTGGAAATTCAAATCTACGTCATACGCAGTTTTACGTAGAACTGACCAATCAGAAGCGGTCTAAGTGACGCTGCGTGAACGAGGCGCGTGTGCGTCATGGATCTATTAGAATGGTGTGGGTTACAAACATGACACAGACAACAATGACACTAGATGATTGGAGGGAATGCAATAACACAGACACACAACAATGACACTAGATGAGGGGAGGGAATTCAATGACACAAACACACAACAATGACACTAGATGAGGGGAGGGAATGCAATGACACAAACACACAACAATGACACTAGATGAGTGAGGGAATGCAATGACACAAACACACAACAATGACACTAGATGAGGGGAGGGAATGTAATGACACAAACACACAACAATGACACTAGATGAGGGGAGGGAATGCAATGACACAAACACACAACAATGACACTAGATGAGTGAGGGAATGCAATGACACAAACACACAACAATGACACTAGATGAGGGGAGGGAATGTAATGACACAAACACACAACAATGACACACAAACACACAACAATGATACTAGATGAGGGGGGAATGCAATGACACAGACACACAACAATGACACTAGATGAGGGGAGGGAATGCAATGACACAAACGCACAACAATGACACTAGATGAGGGGAGGGAATGCAATAACACAGACACACAACAATGACACTAGATGAGGGGAGGGAATGCAATGACACAAACACACAACAATGACACTAGATTGTGGCCCCAGCCCGCCCCAGGAGCAGACACGGAGAGCGGGGCACCGGCTCCACCCGGAGAAAAGCAGCCCCATACAACCAAGGTACAGCCCCGTTTCTCTGCTTTCCCCGCTCCACAGACGGGGGCGATCTGGTCACAAAACTGGACTCAAATGCGTCTTGATTGGGCTAGAGCAACGCCGGCGTCTGGTATGTGGACTGCCGCTTCTGTCCCAACGTCTTTGTTTTGTTAGTCGTTTCAATTGTTTTGTTTTGTTCCCCCGTCTCTGTGTTGTCTTCTGTCTACATCCCTGTTCCTTAACTTCATCGGACATTACTGCACCGTCCATCGCTCATCTCCTCCCTCACTCCTGGACTATCTACTGCCCTAGCCGCCAGCTAACAGCTGGCTTAACACCTGCTGAGGTCCGTCATGGTATCGCGGGGCCTCCCTGCCATGCAGACAAGGTCTGGGGCAACCAACGCCACTCACTCCACCAGCTTCAACACCCGGTCCACTGCTGCTTTTTCACAACTCTCTGCCCACCAGCTTCTAGTTAACCAGCCTCTAGCCACCGCCAACATACTAACTGGATTACTCTCATCTGCTGCTACGTTCCATCTCCTCCTCGGACTATCCCTCCCGCGTCTCCAGGCCACCGCTCCACCAACTTCTCGCCTACTCACCTACACCGCTGCTGACCTTCACCTCCTCAACCATAACCACCGTCTCCCAGCTGCTGCTGCTTCTGCAGCTAGCTCAGCTGGGATCCTTCGCCGGCCCCGCTACATCCACCGGGGCTCTGGTCTCTCCCATAACCAACACTCCAACGACGGCTCACCTATCCCCTCACTCTGGACTAGTTTTCGCCCCCCCCCGTCACCCCCACCTGCCGCACTGCCAACCTCAGCAACCTCCGCCCCCCCACCCCTGCGCCCCCATCCATCTCCGCGCCCCCATCCATCTCCGCGCCCCCATCCATCTCCCTTGCACTGCTGAACTGCCGCTCCCTCTCCAACAAATCACCTGTTATATCTGAACTGCTACTGGACAATAACATTGATCTGCTTCTCCTCTGTGAAACATGGCAACAGCCCCTGGACTTCTATGCTCTCAACCAAGCCACTCCCTCCAACTACACTTACACTGCCAAACCCCGCCTCGCCGGGCGTGGGGGAGGTCTTGCTGTTATTCATAAAAAATCTACATCCATCACTGAACTGAACCTCAACCTTCCATCCATCTCATCATTTGAATACCTCGCCTTCTCCCTCCCCAACTCTATCACCGCTATCCTCATCTATCGTCCCCCAAAGCCCCACCCCTCTTTCCTCACTGAATTGTCTGAACTCCTCACCATCGCATCCTCTCTCTCTGCCCGCCTCCTACTCACTGGTGACTTCAACATCCACATTGACTGCCCCAACGCCCCACTGACATCCGACTTCCTCTCTCTCCTGGACTGCTTCCATCTCACCCAACACATTGACTTCCCCACCCATACCAAAGGCCACACTCTGGACTTAGTCTGTTCCTCTCTCCTACCCATATCTAAGCCCCACCCCCTCCCCTTCCCACTCTCTGATCATCTCTGCATCCTTTTCTCCGCCCCCTACCCTCGCCCCACAACCCCAAAAAACGCACCATCACCTACCGCAATATCAAGTCAGTCAACCCCCTCACGCTCTCCCAGCTCATATCCTCTGCTTTCCCCCCTGACTCCCCCCCTCTTCCCCCGACGACTATGCTGTCATGCTCAACACCACCCTCTCCGACTCCCTTGACTCCCTAGCCCCATGGAAAACCTCCTCCGTCTCATACATCAACCAAGCAGACTGGCCGCCAACTCGAACGACTCCTCAAAAGAACCCGCCTCACCGTCCACGCCGAAGCTTTCAAATTACACATCTCCTCCTACCGTGACGCTCTCCAAGCCGCCAAATCTGCCCACCTCTCCACCCTCATCAACAGCTCCCACCGGAGCCCTCGTACCCTGTTCTCCACCGTCAACAAGCTGCTCCAGCCACCGGACAGCACTCCACCCTCCTCCCCTGACCTCTGCAACTCTTTCCTCCTTGCTTTCAATGACAAAATTTCCAAAATCAACAGCTCCATGACTGTCGTCTCCATTAACTCCATCACCACCCCCACCCCTGCCCCCCCCCCCTCTCCCTGACCACCCACCCACCCTTCCCTCCCCTCACCACCTTCTCCTCTGTTAACTCCTCTCATATCATAGACCTAATCACCGCTTCCAAAACCACCACCTGCTCTCTTGACCCCCTCCCAACGACTCTAACCAAGGCTTGCCTCCCTGCTCTCATCCCCCATCTCACCACCCTCTTCAACCAGTCTTTATCCCTCGGCCATGTTCCTTCCATCTACAAACTGGCCTCCATCACCCCCATCCTCAAAAAACCCACCCTAGACTCCGCCAACCTCTCCAACTACCGCCCCATCTCCAACCTGCCGTTCCTCTCAAAAACGCTGGAACGCATCGTCGTCGCCCAACTTCACACCCACCTCCAGTCAAACAACCTCTATGAACCCCTCCAATCTGGCTTCCGCCCACTTCACAGCACTGAAACAGCCCTGGTCAAAGTACTCAACGATCTCCTCACCTCTGCAGACTCCGGGGCCCTCAACATCCTGTTACTACTAGACCTCAGCGCAGCCTTTGACACTATAAACCATTCCATCCTCCTACAAAGGCTGCGCCAACTGGGTGTTGAGGGCTCTGCACTTGACTGGCTCACATCCTACCTCACCAACAGGCAAGAGTTCATTTCCCTCTCCGGTCACTCATCCACCCTCTCCCCAGTAACGCAGGGGGTCCCCCAGGGCTCTGTCCTCGGCCCCCTCCTCTTCATCTGCTACATCTTCCCCCTTGGTCACATCCTCCGCCAACTCAACCTGGACTTTCACTGCTACGCTGACGACACCCAGATATACCTCACCACCAAATCCACCCAAAACTCTCCCCTCAGCCACATCGAAACCTGCATCTCTACAATAAAATCATGGCTCACTCTCAACTTCCTCAAACTGAACAGTGACAAAACAGAGCTCCTCCTCATTGGCACCAAATCCACTCTCAATAAAACTGGTCCCTTTTCACTCAGCATCGACACCTAAACCATCACCCCCTCTACCCTGGTACGCAATCTCGGTGTCATCATGGACCCCACCCTCTCATTCACTCCCCATGTCAGCCACATCGTCAAGACCTCATACTTCCACGTCCGCCGCATCGCCAAAATCCGACACTGCCTCACCCTCCCCGCTGCTGAATCCCTCATCCATGCCTTCATCTCCTCCCGCCTCGACTACTGCAACTCCCTCCTCACTGGCATCTCCTCCCATTCCCTCCACAGACTCCAAATGGTGCAAAACTCCGCTGCCCGCCTCCTCACCCACACCCGGTCCAGTGATCACATCACTCCCGTTCTCCGCTCTCTCCATTGGCTCCCCATCAAGCAGCGCATAAACTTTAAAATACTCCTCCTCACCTTCAAAGCTCTTCACCACCTTGCCCCCCCCTACCTGTCTGACCTCCTCATCCCCCACCGCCCCTCCCGAGCTCTCCGATCCTCCTCCTCTCTCACCCTGACTGCACCAACATCCCGACTCAAAACTTTTGGCGACAGAGCATTCTCCCGAACAGCACCCCGACTCTGGAACTCCCTCCCCCAACCTGTCCGCCACTCTCCCTCACTCACAACATTCAAATCCCGCCTAAAAACATACCTCTTCACCCAAGCCTATGACCTCCCCTACCCCTAGCCTCCTCTACCCCATTGCCTACTCTTCTACCCCCTGTTACATCCCCATCTTTTTCTCTCTACTTCTTCTGTCTTGTTCATTTTATCTGTATATTATCTGTATATTAATGTGTTCTGTACGTGTTGTCCCCCCTGTCTGTAAATACCTCCCCTTTTTTATTATGTTCAGCGTCTTTGGGTCACTGAAAAGCGCTATATAAATAAAAGTTATTATTATTATTATTATTAGATGAGGGGAGGAAATGCAATAACACAGACACACAACAATGATACTAGATGAGGGGGGAATGCAATGACACAGACACACAACAATGACACTAGATGAGGGGAGGGAATGCAATGACACAAACACACAACAATGACACTAGATGAGGGGAGGGAATGCAATAACACAGACACACAACAATGACACTAGATGAGGGGAGGGAATGCAATGACACAAACACACAACAATGACACTAGATGAGGGGAGGGAATGCAATAACACAGACACACAACAATGACACTAGATGAGGGGAGGGAATGCAATGACACAGACACACAACAATGATACTAGATGAGGGGGGAATGCAATGACACAAACACACAACAATGACACTAGATGAGGGGAGGGAATGCAATGACACAAACACACAACAATGACACTAGATGATTGGAGGGAATGCAATAACACAGACACAAAACAATGACACTAGATGAGGGGAGGGAATGCAATGACACAAACACACAAACACACAACAATGACACTAGATGAGGGGAGGGAATGCAATGACACAAACACACAAACACACAACAATGACACTAGATGAGGGGAGGGAATGCAATGACACAAACACACGTTAATGATACTAGATGATTGGAGGGAATGTAATAACACAGACACAAAACAATGACACTAGATGAGGGGAGGGAATTCAATGACACAAACACACAAACACACAACAATGACACTAGATGAGGGGAGGGAATGCAATGACACAAACACACAACAATGACACTAAATGAGGGGAGGGAATGCAATAACACAAACATACAACAATGACTCTTTTTCCACTTCAGTAAGGCCCGCCCAATGGGCTGGACTTACCACAGAATAGTATAAATATCTGAGTTCCCGGCCTAAATCCGCTTATTGACAATGACTCTTGGATGAGAGTCGAAACGTCTAGTTTTTTCTAACTGAGTCCAGATGACTACAACTGAAGCTTTTTTCTACAACAATGACACTAGCTGAGGGGAGGGAATGCAAGAACTTCTGGACTTGTGTTCTTCTAGGCAAGAGTAGCATTAAGAACCAGTCCAAAAACATGTTTCTATAATAATAAAGATCTAGAACTAATAGTGACTACTCAATAAGATAAGATAAGATATTCCTTTATTGTCCCACATGGGGAAATTCCATTGATGCAACGCAGGTAGATACAGAGATAGATACAGAATTATGCCAGATTAGATTGTCAGATGCAGCATTAATGTATCAGTGCTGATATAGTGTGTAGAGATACAATAGTTATGTATTTGATGCAAATAAATGACAGTAAAGTCATTCCATCAGTTAAACCATTTTATTTCATGGAAATACAACATCATTTTGTATCCTTTTCAGGACCATTGTTGTACATTTTATATTTTATCATTTTTTGTACTTCAAAACATAGTCACTTGTACAACAATATCATAAACAAAACCTCATGTCACAAATGGAGCCATTGATGACAATAAATTACACTTGCCATGCTTCAAGAGTTTCAAGAGGATACATTTGTACCTTCATTTTTACTAGATTTATCTTTAAACGAAAAGTAAACCGGACTTGAATAAATATGATAAAAAGACACTGGAGTTACAAAAGAAACCATTGTCAATCAAAACAGAGCAGAAAAAAAGATCACAGGGCTGTTTTGTAAGGGTTAACTTTCCATTCCTTTTTTATGAGGACACATTTGCATATTTCAATAACACTGCTAAATCTAAAAGAAAAATGTAAATACTGACTATATTTAGGAAATTGCCCTTTAATTATAACTGACACTTGAGTTAAGATTTCTTTTACCATTATGTGCAGAGTACTTCATAGGTCACACTGACCAATATAATTCATTCACACTCAAACAGCTTCTAGTACAGCATTGTCTTTATACAACCTAGAGGTATTCTCTAATTACATTTCTCTGTTCATTTCGCAATGGAAAAAGACACAATGAACCAGATGAAGCATGTATGTTCCAGTATCTTAAATAATAGCACTGTTTCCATATACAGAATATAAAATATTTTAGACAAAGAAAAAAACAATGTCAATGAGGCTTTCAGTCGGTAATAGGCAAATATACCAAATGCGTCAAATAAAATATTAATAATTAAAAACAATAACAATTACAACACTCAACACTTCACTTAGTTCAACAGTGAAATTTACAGTGGACCTGATACCAATTAAAATGTGTTTGAAAGGAAACAAAGGCAAGTTTGTGAAAGTATACGTAAAAAGAAATTCAACTTTCATTCATTTGACAAGAAGCAAGCAGGAATAAAGCATGGAGCATTTATCATGACATACACACGATGGGGAGGATTTGATTATTTTACAAAAAGAGGATATGAAATGTGAGACATGGGGATGGCAGTCTAGCACAGAAGTACTAGAGCAGAGGCTGGAGCTGTAAGAAGCACCATGTGGAACCAAACGACTAATGGGGGACGTAGTGTTCATTTCATAGGCTCTTTTTATTACAATATCTATACTTGATCATTTATGTCCAAAATGTAAAATTCATTTTGTATGTCATGGTTGAGACGACTGTTGTGCAAATGAAGGAAATCAGAAAAGGCATGCATGCGTTAGAAAAAGTCAGTAAATAAAATCAAAAAAGTGTATGAAGAGATTCTTCTCTTGACTTATTGATTTTAAGGGAAAGGCTTCATGAACTTTAAGACAGTCCTTTATGAAGAAAGGAATAGTTTGAGAGGATTTGTCTTTGGATTCATGTTCCCATCATAGAGCCAATCCCATAAGACCAAGCAGGCAGAGACCAGGAGCACAGCTAAGGACACGTGTCAGTGTGCACCGTGTGAGGGGTCTATTCTCAACAGGTGGTGGCCAGAGACTGGTGTATAGGAGGCTGGAAGCACCGCACATGCTCCACAGTGGAACTGTCCGTCTCCACGGCCTTCATGTACTTGTTCAGAATCGCAAAGATTTCATTGTTCAAGATCTGGTACTTCCTGATGCGGTCGGCCATCTTTTTCAGGGGCTGTAAGCAAAAGAAAATGCAGTTTAATATACATAGAATAGAATATATTTAAATTGTTGTGTTCTGGTCCTCAGTGGACATATAAAAGCTGTAGCTGCACTTTGTTCATGTTATTAGGGTTATATCGGCGTCACATGAGTCCTACATAAGTAAGAGTGGTTTAGGAATACTTACAACATTCTTGATGATTTCATCTTTTCCATCTTGTCTTTGGACTTTGAGCAGATGGTAGCAGAAGTCAAAGAGGTCAAAGCGACGCTGTTGTCCCAAAAGTACTATGATGGCACAGCCAGCCCAGTTCAGCCCGTCTCCAAAGCACTGCCTGGAGTCACGATAATAGGTCAATAACTACAGTTTTTACCATTATATAGTAGCCAGGAAGCAATAAAGGTGCTTGTTGTACTTACTCAGCTGTAAACTCGTGTGTGCCCACAGGAATGCAGTAGACAAACTGCATGGCGCTCCACAGACGGTGGAACTCCATGCACTCGTCCACGTGCATCACTCCGTTGGTGGGAGGAGGGCCACGCCAAACCCCGTCCTGGAGGAAACTGCGGATCCGGGTCAAAATCACCTCGAACATGGACAGGCCGCAGCACAGACGCTCTTTGGTCAGCAGGTCTCCCTCTCGGGCGATTGCAATTTGCTGTGTAGTTATAGATGCAAAGTCAGGAGAACGTTCTTATTGATAAGGTTGAATATAATGAATTCACCTGTGGAGTGCCCAGTCGCTCGATCAGAGGCACGAGATGCAGAGGAGCGTACTTCGCCTCCAGCCGTTTCATCCTCACCTCCAGCCGCTCTCCCTCTGTGGGACAGAAAACATTAACACAGACATTAACACATGCAACAGGAAAAAATAACAGAAATGTATATGAAATACCTTTGATGTAAACTCTTGGCAGAATGTTTTGGAAAGGAGCAGCATGTAACAGATCACACACCTCTTCCTGGGACTAAAATGAAGCAGAGCGCAGCAATCTTATAGTTCTGATGCTAAAAGTGTCAAACATCTACGTAAACCGTACAGACAGTGTTAATAATCTATGTTAATTGAAGACACATCTTGATGGAGCATGCGTGTAGCCATGAGGTGATTTTACAGTGGTCAAACTCTTCTGCTAGATTCCCTTCTTTTCTCTTAGGATCTAGTGTGATCACGTTTATGTTGGACACAAAATGCTATATGCAAAAGTTACGTTGGGTCCATGTTATGTGATGATACATGTAATGCGTAATAATTAGACACTATTTATCAAGCCATGATCTTGGTTAGCAACGAGAGCGAAAGATCAGTCTCAGATCTCGGAATGGTCTTAATGAATTTATCGTTGAAAGCAGTAGCAGGTTTAAAGTAACACAGCGGGACGGCCGTGTCGTTTAAGCGCGTTATCATCCAAATAATTAGAAATAGAGTGAATAAAGCAGAGAAGGAACATGACCCTTGGCTGAAAGTGATGAATGTGAGAAAGAGCCATGCAGTGGAAAAAGTGAGAAATAGAACACACACACACACACACACAGAACAACCACACACACACACAGAACAACCACACACACACACACACACACACACACAGAACAACCACTTCTTCCATGGAAGACAAGGACTGACTTTTGATTCTTAGTATAGATTATAATCATGATTATTCTGGTCTTTTTGTTAACTTTTCTTGATTTCACAAAGCTGGTAAGAGACTTGGACAATAATTGTAATGTTTCTTCTCATAAAACTAAAATCCTTAGTTCAAAGTAATTGAATCACTCGTTGGAGTATCTTAATTTTAAAATCTCTGTAAAATAGAAGTGTTAAAGTTGTGAAAATGTCCACTTGCTTCCATGGTTGTTGGGAGGTTAAATTTACCATACATAATAAAACAAAAAAGTAGAATATAGAATAGAAAAACCCATAACAATAAGAGAAAAGTACATGATCTGGACTTTGTTTATTGAATATCAAACCCTAAATTCTTACCACCTGTGGTAGTTGTCAGCATGAAATGAAAAATAAGAAGTTGTTTTAGAAATTAAATTAAATACACGTCACATTTCAATAGAGCTTGGACCAGAACATTTACTAATACATAAAAACTACCAAATGTCTGGCTCATTTTGTCACTTGAATTGAAACACAAACTTTTTAAAAAGGACAGATTTACCAAGATTGTAAACAACAAAGAGCTCATGATAAACCAGAAGTAAGTCAACATTGATATTCTTCTTTCTGATATGTTGAAACGTCTCACCAGAGCCTGTTCGATGAGCAGGCAGAAGAGGATGGCGTTTCCCACCTCCCTCAGACTCTGGAACACGTCCGTCTTCAGCTCTGCGTACTCGATGATGTCTTTGAGCTGGTGATGGAAGAACTCCAGTATACCTGACAGAGAAAGAGAGAAAAGGAGAGAGCGGGAGAAGAGAGCAGCAGTTAATGAACCCACCATCTGCAGCAGCCATTACACATTCAGACACATTACAAATAGCTCCTTTATTGCAGCCGTCACTTACACAGCCCCGAGGCACGGCACCTACTAATGCTCATTATCTCGGCCATAATCTATTATTGCCGGGATGAATCGGCGCCGACAAGATGCCCCCGATCCACATTTTGGTCCTAAGAAATCAGACCTAAGGATCGTTAACCGCCGACGGCGAGCTCACAGCAAGAAGGCCACGCCCACGTCTCACTGTACAAGACGCAGCATTTGAGAATTCCTCATTCAGGGTCAAAATGTGTTCATGTTTTTGGTCCGCTTTTGGGTTGGTCCTCGCTTTAAACTGCTGTGGTCATGGCTGAGTCCCATCTTAGACCTGGTTCTTTCTTCCGAGTCCTAAAGTTGCTTGTGGATTGTACCTTTCTACTGTAAGACATCTACTTTCCCTTTCTCAGTTTGCTTTATTCATTTTTATTGCGCCGATGCTCAACTTTCACTCAGAGCAAATACTCTTTACGTTTGAATAATTGGGATTTCCATGCGAGGTTAAATCATTTTTATTATTCTTCCATAATCGAGCTGCTCCATCTAACCAAGAAAAACAGATATTTTCTTAATTGGTGTAAAAAGTTCGAGAGCCACTGATCTATAGGTTACTGAAACTCTTTATTTGGACAAGCTCTGGAAGCAGCGAAGAGCCAAAGAGAAATAAGACGGAAAAACCCATTTACATCAATACATTTGACAGAGCAATTTCAGCTTCTACACATACACGTGTTACAGCATATTTAGAATGAAGTGAGCGATTTGACCGGCAGACTGTTTATCCGGTGTGACCTCGAATGACTCGTTAACTGCGCTAACATGTTCACAACACACTTTGTCTCTGTCCAGATGATATAGAGGTTTGCATGTGGTCAGCAGTTTCCTTTGCCGAGAGCAGGCTGCAAATATTTTCACTGCTCCCTTGTGTGGGCCTGTCTATTCCATTAGCCGCATGTGGAACTGGGCTCGCTGGAATACAGGAGAAGTGACGAGTCTGGCTGAGGCCGTGCACAAAATATTATGTTCGTTTTAGAGGTACACTTTTCTGGTGGAGGGTCTGCCGCCTGCTTACTGGGAACAAAATACTATTTTGGACGAGAAAACGGGTTAATAAGTGCTTGAAATATGTAGTATTTGTCTTTTTTGGAGTATTTTTAACGTCTTAAAATGAGATTGCCAATGGAACAAGCATAAAATATCTTGTTTTACTTGAAATATGACAAAAACAAGCATTTTCTAACAAAAAAAAGTAGAAATTAAAGCCGCAAGCGGCATCCAACGGCCCTCGCGGGCCGCCGGCCTTCCGACTCTGCGCTTTCGACTTGATAAAGATGGCGCCCTTATTGTGTGTTGAATTAAAAAAGAACTTGACAGACGGCGACACAATTGACATGGCCAATCCAGTGCAAATCAACACAAGTGTCAGTCAAATTTGCTGCTCCGCCGCACAGAGACCGTAGCACTTAGAATATAAATATGGATAACTTTTGATGCTCCGCTTGTGTAGATGATATTTCCCAAAGTAAAGCTTGATCGAGCTATTGCCCATGGAGGAGTTTGTTAAAGTGTGAAGCGTAAATGTGAACATTTCAAAGATTTGGCGTTTTCCCATTTGTGACAGTATATTTGCAGCTCCACGGCACAGAGACCGTACCACTTAATATCAAAATATGACTAATTTTTTATGCCCCGTTTGTGTAGATGATTTCCCCCAAATATGAGCTTGATCGGGCTTTCGCACTAGGAGGAGTTTGTTAAAGTGTGAAGCATAAAAATGTGGTCATTTTAGAGATTTCGCTGTTTTCCCATTTCTGACATATATTTGCGGGTCCGCCACACAGAGACCGTAGCACTTAGAATCAAAATATGGATAACTTTTGATGCCTCGCTTGTGTAGATGATTTTCCCCAAATATGAGTTTGATCAGACAATCACCCTAGGAGGAGTTCGTTAAAGTGTGAAGCGTAAAAATGTGGTGATTTGAGCAATTTCGCGATTTTCCCATAAGGATATCATGGGATGTTTCTGTCATCGTTACGGTTACGCCGTACAAAATATGACTTTGGCTCTCATACTTTTATGATCAGGATGGCAAATTAGAATTTTGTGCAAAATATAATGTCATTTGGAAAAACTCTATTGTTTATAGGCCACTCTGAAGGCCAAATAGTCAGAATTCAGGGAAAAGTTTGCGGCTCCGTCGCACAGAGACCGTAAAAGTTATCCTTAAAATTTGGATAACTTTAGATGCCCCACTTGTCTAGGGGACGTACACCGATTTTGAGGTTGGTGGGCAAAACGCACTAGGAGGAGTTTGTTAAAGTGTGAAACAGAAAAATGTGGATATTCGAGAGATTTAGCAATTTTCCCATAGGGATAACATGGGAGGTTTCCGTCATGGCTACGGCTACGCCGTAAAAATTAAGGCATAAGTTTGATTGGCCTTTTGCTCGGGACCCCAAAATAGAATTTTGGGCAAAGTTTAGAACATTTGTGTAAAACCAGTTTTTGTCCATCAATGTTCACTCAAAGGCAACACTGTAGGGGGCGCTATCGCGCCCATTTCAATTTTGTCATGCTAAACTGGTCCAAACTTGAAAGTTTAACAACTGATTCAAATTTGGTCCTAATCGGACTCGTTTTGATCAAATGGGAGCAGGTTTAGATCTGCAATATTCCAAAATAAGTTGTCCAACTTTGCGGCTGCGCCGCACACAGACCGGTAAAGGTATCTCAAAAAATTGGATAACTTTAGATGCCCCACTTGTCCAGAGGACGTACGCCGATTTTGAAGTCGGTGGGCAAAACGCCCTAGGAGGAGTTCGTCAAAGTTTGACGTGAACAAAATGGCTAACACAGCGTGTTTTCATTTTCAAAGGAAGATGGCGGCCATAGGGTAAGTCTGGGGGCGTGGCCACAACATTTTTTTTTTTTTGTCCTCACGAGAGGAATGCGTGTCCCGAATTTTGTAGCTTTACGCCAAAGTTGACCTCGGGGCGTCTCCCATAGGCGCAATGTATTTTGACTTTTGTCGGTGGCGCTGTCGCGCCATTTTTTAACGAAAAAAAAAATGGCCCAGAAAAAACAAAATTTTTCGCCGATTCTGAATTTTGGGCAAAGTTTGGTGAGTTTTTGAGCATGTTCAGATGTTCAGGGGGTCAAATTAGAGCTCAAAAAGCAGAAGAACAAGAAAAATAATAAAAATAATAATATTTTTAGCAAAAACAATATAGCCGTTTCCACTATAACAACAAATTATACATCGTTTGAAAGCTCTAAGCCTTCCCGATGCCGTCATGGGGTGGAATCATCATTACGAGCGCTTACGCGCTCGTCACTCCCTATTCCGTCGGGATGCCCCGCCCACTCCCCATAGACTTCCATTGATTTGAGCAGATACAAGCATGACCCATGCCTGCGGCATGGATTTTCGCGTACGGGACGATGCCAAGAGGGTTTTTGGAGGAATGCAGCGCTTCGCGCTGCTGTTGTCAACAATGAGTGAATGGGCTACGCCCATTCTCTCATTGTTGACTATTTCTGTCATAGCAGGAGTAAGTATGCATGATCCATGCCTTCGGCATGGGCTAGTTCACTGTACTTGCCAGGGGCGACGGGGTACCAAACATGCGGGCTGCGCCCGCATGTTTGGTCAGACAGTTGCAACGCTGCCTTCGGCAGTGTTGCGGGAGCAATAGGCCCTCCGCCCTGCTGGGGCTCGGGCCTAAAAAACACATTCTACTATTTTAAGAAAGTAAAAATATACTTAAAACAAGATAAAATACTACTTATTTGCCGCACTTATCTCGTTAACTCATTATCATAGTAAAGATCTTTTTTTTCTTTGACTCAAAAATGTCTACAATATGGCATTAAACACAAGCAGGCAAAGTTTCAAGTCGGATCTGCGGAAAGGAGACCACACTATTGTGAATGCATGTTTTTCTTGGTGTGTTTTAAGCAATGAAAACAACACTTGTTGATCAGTTTAATGCGAGGGCTGCACGATATAGGACAACATTGTGATAATAAAGCTGTTAAATACTGCAATATCAAAATTACTGTGATGCCTTCATTTATTAGTCACACTAAGTCAAAACTGTGTCAAAATAAAACCTTAACAGAGACAATCCATCCATCTTCCTCCGCTCATCTGAGGCCAGGTCACCCCGGGCAACAGAGACTAAATGAGGATAATTTTGGCCTGATAATGGTCAATTTTAATGTTTTCTGTCAAACTGAACAACATAGAATACTACTCATTTGTTTTGATATTGATTCTTTGCATTAGCCAATACTACGTTATCGATACTTTACAAATAAATATTGTGCAGCTGTATTTAATGCCGTACTGTGCAACATTCCAGACAAAGCAACGACACCTTTCTAAAGACACAGAAGAAAATACATTCAAAGGGAATAAATCATGGCTCATCAGCTTTTCTCTCTGGATTCTATGGATTCTCTATGGATTTTTTGACCCCTTTTACAAATAACGTAAACATGCATAAAGAAGGTTTCTATGGCAACACAGATAAGAAGGTAAATGTGTGATCTTCTCACCTGGAGAGCCGTACTCGTGGCGAGGCAAGCGGCAGATTTTGGGCATGACTTCTATCAGGGTTTTTACATACTGCAGAATGGTCCCTTGTAACTGTCCAACAAATAACAGGTAAGCGTTGAAAAAAGATCAATACACGCAGATAAAACTGAAGATATTAAACCAAATTAAACATTGTGGAGGCTAAAATGTAACTAATATAAATACACCACAATATATCGCTAAAATACCTTTTCTGATGTATTTATGCATTTATTACAGTGTTATTGCATTGTATATTTGATGAGAATTGGACATAACAATTACTTGTATTATTATAAAAAGGTATTAAATGTGCACGCCTAAAAACATTTGTCCCCGAAGAAAAATACCAGGCTTTTGACGATTTTGAGCAGCTCCTCCATCACCACGGCGATCCCCTGGTAACCGAGGAGACGACAGATGGTCTTGAAATGAGGCGGGCCCACGAAGTTTCTGTACGAGCTGTATATGTGGGAGTAGGCAATGTTCAGAGGCTGCGAACAGAAGAGCGGGCAAACGAGTGAGCATCTGGGGCAGACGAATTATTTTAGTCACATTAGGACAGAGTTTAGTCCTTGTTTAATCACACTTAGTGCTCATTTGCCGTAGGCCTGGTTTAATCGTGTTTCTTTCATGGTCTAATTCTGGTTTAGGTCCTAGTTTAAAAGTTAAATCCTAGTTATTTTAATATTTAAACCTTGTTTTGTCCTAGTTTAGTCCCGGTATAGTCTTGGTTTAGTGCTAGTAGTTTATTTATACTTAAATTGTGGTTGAGTCCAGGAGTCCAGGAGTCCAGGAGTGTCATGTTTTTTATAGCTTGTTTATAGATTTAGTCCTGGTTTAATCCTGGGTTTGTCCTGGTTTATTATAGTTTAGTCCTGGTCTGGCCTCATTTTCCTGGTTTAATCCTAGTTTAGTCCTGATTTATTTAGAGTTTTAACACTTTTTACAGCTTGTTTATAGGTTTAGTCCTGGTTTAATCCTGGGTTTGTCCTGGTTTATTATAGTTTAGTCCTGGTCCGGCCTCATTTTCCTGGTTTAATCCTAGTTTAGTCCTGATTTATTTAGAGTTTTAACACTTTTTACAGCTTGTTTATAGGTTTAGTCCTGGTTTAATCCTGGTTTTGTCCTGGTTTATTGTAGTTTAGTCCTGGTCTGGCCTCATTTTCCTGGTTTAATCCTAGTTAAGTCCTGATTTATTTCAGAGTTTTAACACTTTTTATAACTTGTTTATAGGTTTAGTCCTGGTTTAATACCAAGTTTGCCCTGGTTTATTATAGTTTAGTCCTGGTCTGGCCCAGTTTTCCTGGTTTAATCCTAGTTTAGTCCTGATTTATTTCAGAGTTTTAACACTTTTTATAACTTGTTTATAGGTTTAGTCCTGGTTTAATACCAAGTTTGCCCTGGTTTATTATAGTTTAGTCCTGGTCTGGCCCAGTTTTCCTGGTTTAATCCTAGTTTAGTCCTGATTTATTTCAGAGTTTTAACACTTTTTATAGCTTGTTTATAGGTTTAGTCCTGGTTTAATACCGAGTTTGCCCTGGTTTATTATAGTTTAGTCCTGGTCTGGCCCAGTTTTCCTGGTTTAATCCTAGTTTATTCCTGATGTATTTAATAGTTTTAACACTTTTTATAGTTTGTTTATAGGTTCAGTCCTGGTTTAATTCTGGATTAGTCCTGATTTATTATAGTTTAGTCCTGGTCTGGCCCAGTTTTCCTGGTTTAATCCTCATTTAGTCACGATTTATTTATTTTTCATAGCTTGTTTAGGTTTAGACTTGACATGTGGTGGTTAAAACCGAATTAGGCCTCATTTATTAACAATTGTACCATATATTCTCTCAGAAACATTGCAATACACAGCGCGCTCTCACCTTTGAACCGTAAAGGTAATAAGGCTGCACGTTGGCTGGCTTGTCTCTTTGAGGCTCCTGTGTGAAGGGAATGGCTGTGCGCACGAAACTGGAAATCGAAAAAGGGACAAACGGTAAAAACAAAAGCGTGTGTGCCGACGGGAAAGCTGTGGCAACGAAGGCCAAAGATCTGACCGGTTGGTGGACCCGTTGTAGCAGTAGTTCGGGAGGAAATCGAAGTTGAGCTCCCAGAAGACGTGCAGCGTGATCCGTCCGTAGGGAGCGGACACGTTGTGGTTGGCTTCGCGGAACATGGCGTCAAAGCTGTCCAAAGTCAAGTGTTTGCAGAGCAGCCGGTGAGTCAGGCGGTTGATCTCCAGCAACCACTCCAACTCCTTGACAAGCAAAAGCAACATACAGGACCATGTTACTACACGAAGGGTGGGGAGAGTGGGCAAAGGTAAGAGGAGAATTGAAAAGTATTGACCCTAATAAGTGCCGTACTCAAGTGAGAGAGTAAAAAGGCATTTGGAGAAACGTCTACATTTACGGTACTTGAGTTTAGGTCAAGGGTGGGCAATTATTTTTCCTCCGAGGGCCATATTCGAATCCAGGCAAGTGGCGGAGGGCCGGCCCGCGGTCATTGGTGTGACAAGTTCTTATAGTTCTAATACATTTTCTGTCAAATATAGGCTATTGAATCTATTATTTCTTTCATTTCATGTCATCTTTATTAAGGATACAAGTGCAGAGACATGTTACACAGCTAAGACGGTTAAAAAATAGAAACTAAACTCTTGCCAAGGGCCGGATTAAAACATGCCGAGGGCCGCATCTTGCCCCTGGGGCCACAAATGCCCAATTCTGGTTTAGGGTAACAGTTTGGACATGAAATCTTCTCAAAATCTGTTTATGAGTTTATGTAAATTGGACAGACAAACAATCAAATGAAAAGAACAGACACAACAAATACAAACATGTTTTTAAACCAATATATGAGAAAGACAGATGCTCAAATAATTTAACTTGATTGTCAACATGCAGCTTTGGTCGTTGTTACTGAAGCAAACGTGACACTCTCTGAAGAAATGAGTTGTTATAAAACGTTAAAAAGAGGATTTTACCACGATTGAGGTGAGGTCTTCACTCTCAAAGCGGCTAATGGCGTGGTCCAAAGACTTGTACATTGCGGCAGAGATTCTCTGTGTGATCAGTCGGTTCAAGTCGATCGACCGACCCAGCAACTGCAAGATATCGCGCACAGACACAGAGTTAGTATTTCCTACAACAAATAAAGATTCTGGACTACGGAACGGGCTTTACCTGTACATGTCTCTGTTTGAGCAGTGTTTCGTAGCGGTTCGAAGGCGGATAAGGAATGATTACACCATAGTTTTTGCACTCGGCTCTGAAGCGCTTGTCTAAGAGCACACTGCGGAACACAAAGAGAGCTTTATCCCCAGAGTCGGATACAAGATGACACATTTAGGGGATCTGCTCCTACCTTCCAGCCATTGCTTTGTAGTAAGCAAATATCTGATCTGCTAACTTGTAGACAAACTGATCAAAGCAGAGGTTGACCTAGAAGCAAAAAAGGGACATTTTAAGCTTTCAGCAGATCAAATGTGCTATTCATTATTGAGGTTGTTGACTAGACGTGATTAGAATCTTACCTCAGCCTCAATCTCATCGTAAAGGAACTGTTTCTTGAATTTTGTGAGCGCGTAGTAGCCACTGTCATTGTACAAGTCTAGAGGGTAAAGTACATATCTAGAGAGAGGAGAATCGGGTTACATTATTCAAAACTTGGAATACGACGTCAGAAAAACGCATCGAATTCAGGGCCTTACTCCATCATAGAGGGCTCTTTCGTCTCCAGGATGTGGTCCGTGAGTATCCAGGGCATGGACATCTCGATGGGGAACTGGATTCTGCGGCCCATGGTCAGCTCCAGGAAGAACTCTCTGAACCAGAGCTGGGACAGGTCACAGCAGTGCTGCAGGGCCTCTGTGCAGGGGGCGAAGACACAGGAGCAGAGCACTTTAACATGTGTCCACAGCCTGGAGAGAGCGTGGCATCTGTATTATGGCGTCACTTTACCGCTGAAGTTGAGCAGGTGCGTGTAGAAGAAGGAGTGTTTGTGAAAGTCCTCGATGGCCACCACGATGGGCCCGTCCAAACTGCTGCGGAGCGTCTTCTTAGAGCCACTCTTATCCGCTATCAAAGACTCCAGCATAGTGCGCACCATGTACAGCTAAAGTGGAAGTGAAAGCCAATTACATCAAATACAAATAAGCTACTGTCGTTGTCTTGTGTTTTTGTACTGCATACCTGTGTGCTGGAGGGCCCCACAGCTCTGCGAGGGACTTTGATGTCAAATCCACCTTTGGGATCCTTCTCTCCTCTGAGACAGGGGTCGTTGGGAGGCTCCCTCGCTCCGTCCCAGTCGCACACGGTCTTCCGAATAGCCTGGAGAACACTGTACAAAAACAAACAAACAAAACGGCGTAGGCACTACGTATTCGTCACTTAAACACAATGTGCACGATGCCGCTTTAATGACGAACCTGATCAGGACGTTTTTCTTCTTGCGCACGGCCTGCCTCAGCGGCTCTCGAAGGGTCACTTGGGCAAAGTCCTGGAGAGCAGCATAAATGGTGTTCCTGATGGCCTGGTTGAACACAGACTCCATCCGACCCATGAGAACCTGCGGAGGCACAAACACACACATTATTATTAAAATCGTACTCATATAAGAGGTCAGTGCACAGCAAAACAACTCATTGACCATATCTGAAATAAAGCAGATGGATGTTTTACCTGCAAACCCTTTATCATGGCAATGACCTCCACCAAGGCAAACTTCTCCTCACTGGTGTAGTTGTAACGCGTGGCTCGTTCGTACTCCTCCGCCGTGCCAGGGCAGTCCTTATTGCAGAATTTATCGGTGGGATGGACCAGTTTCCACGAGTACTGACGACGAAGAAGAAGAAGGAAAGACAACAAACTTTAGTTCAAAACGATACATATTTTATTTATTCAGGGTTTTCACAAAGAATTATACTATTATAGGTTCAAAATGCCATGTTTTGTTTTTCTGTATCCAATGGTAATAATATTGAGTAAAATGTATTTGAATTGTTCTGGAAAGTATATTCAGAATCAGAAAAAGTCAGTGAAACAAATTAACAAAGTAAGAATGAGCTTTGGCGACATATTGAACAGCAATAACAGCAAGCAAAATATAAACAAGGAGCAAATAAAGGGCAAAAAAAATGAAATAAACTTTGACTAACTGTTCAAACCTAGCAGTGAAAATAGATGACGTATTGTCATTTGAGTTATTTAAAGGGAAATTCTCATTACAGTTAGCGTTAGCATGAATAACTCACTCAGGTCTTTGCTGAAGTAGTTCTACATCTTTATACCATGAACGCCGGTCGTTTTCTTTTAAGAGAATAGTTATAATTTCCCTCGTTTGTCTCCACTCACCACTTCCATGACGTGTGTGCTCCACTTGGACAGCAGCTGCAGTCCCCTGAGAGCCAGGTCAAACAGCTCCCTGTACTCCTCGTCAGACTTCTGGGAGTCGAGTCCGGAGCCCGTCACGACTTCGCTGTTGCTGTAACGCGCCAGCTCCGAGATGAAGCGAATGTGGTCCTCCCTGATCTGCACCATCTGCTCGCACAGGTTGTACTGCGGCGAGATGCTGCTCTGGGTGCACGTCCACCTGAGCGCAGCGGAGGAGACGGTAAAGGGTTCAGGAGTGGGCCGTGACTACAACAGTTCTGCACATAGTTGGTATTAGGAAAAGCTTTGAAAATAAGTTAAAAATAGATTTAATTATGTTTTTTTAAAGGTGAACCGGACAATAATCTACAGGTTCTGATCCTGATTATGAATGTAAAAGAGTTTTAGAAGAGCTTTATGATAATTTACTCCATATAAATGTATGTTTTTACAAAGAATAACAGGAATACTACTACTTACATGAACATTTATGCAAGTTTACTCTGCTTTTACTGGGATTTAAGTGATAAAAAAGACAGATTTACAGTATTTTATTCTTACAGCAGTACTGATATTTAATTTAAGCATATTATTTGAGTAATTCCCTTATTTTTGATGAGTTTATTTCTTTCGCTGGTTAGTTACAAGTCTGTCACGAATATAATTTATGATGAATAATAAATGCAAATGGAAAAAGGCATTCCGAAACATTGATGAACCTCTTCATCCGCTCCCCCTTCCAAAGCATTCAAACATTAGTGCATAAACAGGAAAAAGAAATGTCTTACCTCCTAAACTACTGCATCTTTCTAAAAGGCTTGTTACTCTTCAAGTAATTTTCTTACTTGGACTTGTTCTCTTCATAGTGAGCGCTCGTCTCGATGTAGCGGGACAGTTCTATCTGCATATCTCCAAATAACGGCACCACTTGAAGCTGCAGCAGACGCAGGGGAAAAACGGCGCTCATCACTCTCTCAGGTCACAAACACAAACAAGCTCGTCGGATAAAAGACATGCAAAAACAAGACGGCGGCGTACTTTGAAAAACTTGTCAATCTTGCTCAGGTTGATCCTCTTCTTGGCGTCGAGTTTGTAGATGTTGCTTACATTACCGTCCATCAAATAGAGACCGAAGCCCATTACCTGCCGCGCAACACGGAGGGAAGTGCTTTATAATGAGAAGACACGCGGGCAGACAATAATTAGTGACCGTTATGTGGAGATGTCTCGCACCTTCAGCAGCATGTGTTTCTCGCTGGGGGTCAGGTACATCTTGTTCTCGTAATAGTCGACGCAGATGTTGACGATGTCTGCCAGGAGCTCCTCGTAGCCGGGGATCACCTCCAACTGTTGGTGCAGGCACTGTGCAGACGTGGAAAACATGACACCTTATGATTTTGTATTTTATTTAAAGGACATAGCATTTACATTGGACAAACCAGATGCAATGTTTTAAGTGTTATAGCAGAATATGCTAATTTTCAACATCTGTCCATAGGGCCAATTTAAGTTGCCAATTCTACCTAACACATGCATGTCTTTGGATGGTGGGAGGAGCCGGAGAACCCGGAGAGAACCCACGGCAACACGGGGAGGACATGCAGACCGGGTCCGGGAATTGAACCCATGATCTCCTTCTTGGGAGGCAAGAGCGGGTTTTTTTTTAGGTTTTTAGAGCTGGGCGGTATGGCAAAAAATGTACAGCAATCTTTTCCACATTTTTTTTTTTTTTTTTTTTTTGATTAATATAAAATAAATTAAGCTTTTAACGTGGCCTTTAATAATATGATTTATGAGCAGAGACGAGGCAGACTTGGCCCACAATAAAAAAAAATAAAAAAAGCTAATCATTGCAATTAATGAGCAATTTTTGATTTGATTCATTGCAAAGCCTTAATTGATTTAAATTGGTACAGATCAGACATCTAACATGACCAAATGTCATCTGTAATTAGGACATAATGTGCTCCGATGTTATTTGAGGTCTTGTGTTACTCATGGGTTTTTGAATGTTTTTGATTCTATTTTTGTTGCTCCATCTGTGTTTCATGTGCTTAAATTAAAACAAAAAATGAATAAAAATGCCAGCAAAAAATGTAAACCACAAACATCTTTGCGTTTGTTGCTGTGGCCATCGATAACACAACCAAGTCCATTGTGAAATAAACTGATAAAACATGCTTATTACCTGTGTATATTCCATACTGATCGTGACCTAATCCTCCAAGTATACCATCCAGCCCAATAACTGCACCATAGATTAGTTCAGTGGTAAAACTAGCCATAGTTTTCAGCGTGATAACAATGCGAGACTATTGCTGCTGCATTTAACTACTAAAATCTAAATATTGGAGTTGGAATTGGCAAAAGTCCTTCAAAAGTCCTTCAAAAACAGGAAAAATCAATGACAGACTCGAAACATAATTTTGTCCAAAGTCCTCAAAAAGTCCCTTAAAACAGGATGAAGTCAACAATAAAATAAGTAAGTAAGTAAGTAAATAAGTCATGACTGAAAATAGGTTATCCTGACAAACCTGAGTGATCCTGTTGTGGTTGGCTAAAAACATGGACAGATTCTGGGACTCCTGAATGGACTGAGGGTCGGCCATCTTTCGTAGGAACTGAGCGGCCCTGAAGAAAACACGGTCAAGAGAAAATACAAGTTAATATCAATAAATACTCTGATAAAACAGTGATTTACAGTGACCAGTACCTCTTATAGGCAGAGTGGTCATTCTTGACACTGCATTTCATGTTCTTTAATTCGTCCAGCACGGCAAACATGTTGATGAATTTCCCTAGTGTGAGCAAATAGGCTTCCGACACAAAGTCCTTCCTCCTCTCAGCGTGGCACAGGCGTTTTACTTCACTACAGAATCGCTCGATGGCTTTCCGCTGGGAGGACAAAGCATTCAGCACTCAATACGCACATCAAAAATACTTCCTAAACAAAGGCATTGGTAACAATCGATATGAAAATGAAATGTTTCAGAACTGTCTTACTTGGAAGTACATGAACTTCATAAGTTTGGTCACTTCAGGCTCTAGCACTTCTACAGTTTTCTCGTAGATCTCCACTCTGTTGGGTTGTTCGTTGCATTTCACCTTTGGAACACAGGAGGGCGCCATTTCAACACTTTGTTACGCAATGATATATTATTTACAGGCCTTTGGGGAAAAGATCAGACTATAAATGTACATAAATATAGAAATACAACTTAGCTCTTTGATTTGCCCTCCTCTGGGCCATACGCTTATGTTTGTTAGATTGCACTTTGAGGTGATACGAAATGGGAACTGTTGTGGCTAGACGTTCAAACATATTTCACACGACTAGGTGACTAGCAGGTGACAGTGAGAAACACATAAATAAGTGTGAACAGATAAAAGTTGTACCTGTGGAATGGCTCTGGAGCAGCTCCTCCAGGTGTAAAGCATCACAGCGTACTCGTGCCCCTCCTCCAGCATCTCATTCTGAAAAACACACAAGATTTCATTTGAATTCATCTTAAATCATTCAATCAGAGACAAACTAATTGAACGCGCTCACGTCTCGCCGTTCATGCACGTCATAAAAAGGTTTCTGATTTGATTTGTACACACTTTTGTCATCTGTTGCTTGGGCTTTAAGCTGTGGAAGATATTTGGAAGATAATGCTGTCGTGTAATGTCAGTGTCAGGGACGTCTTCTATACATTTCTCTGACTTAAGATAAGATAAGATAATCCTTTATTGTCCACACATGGGGAAATTTCATGGTTGCAACGCAGATAGACACAGAGGAAAAGGACAGATAACTTATAGGAAGTTTAAAAAATACTATAAATACTACAATATATACTATAAACAAAACTCTTATAAACAAAAACTCCTATAGACAAAACCTATCATTTCCTAATAAGGAATGGAGGGGGGAAATAAATAATAATAATAATAAAAAAAATAAAAAAAGTAAAAAGATAATACTAATAATAATAATGGCAAAATAAACACTCTATTTTCATCAGTTATATGCACATGAATTTGACACTGTTGCATGTGAGTACGACTATAAACATGTACGAACCAAAGTCACTGCATAAAACATTTACGGAACATGCAAAAAAGAAATATAAAACATGATTTTCACACATTCATAATATGGCATTGTTCACAGGAGGCACAGCTCTCACGACTCGGTGGCTGAGCGAGGGGCGTCTTCAAATAGACTGGGCCTCCGTGGGACTTCCTTTTTAACGCGGGTTAAATAAAGCTCCACTTCCCCTCTTTACCAGTCCAATCACACTCTCCATTCATCCAGCATCACGGGAGAGGAAAGCTTTAGACGAGCGCCCGATTCAACACTTACTGAATGCGTCTGTCCTGCCCTGACAAAAGCCCCCGACGACAAGCAATGCCAATTAAACAATAGCCCTTTTTTTAATGCGAGCGCCAGATTCCCACAGTGCAATTTGTGTTCGTTAAAAGAGGTGAAGGGGGAAAATACACACGAGCCGATTCACATGAGGAAAAAACGCGTGGAAACAAATCAGCGCACTGGTGTCGAGTCTCACCATGCTGGAGTGGACCGTGGCCTGCTCAATGTAACGAGCGATCCCCGTCACAAACGCATTCCTGTCTTCAAAGTTGGTGTCGAAATTGGCCTGGAGAAACACAGGGAGAAGGAGGAGAACGTGTGAGAAGGAGAAGGCCACACACACATCTGTACAGTAAGGAATCCACTGCAACATGATTGGTTTTACATTTGAGAATAAAAAGAGGACAGCTTATGGTTTTCTAAAGGTGCTTTATGTAACTTTTTGGGTGAAGCGTATGGCATTAAACCTGCCTTTTTAAACATTCATTTCATACAGATGTTTTAATGCTTTTTTTTTTACTGCGAGTGGGGTTCAGACCTGTAACTTGGCCTTGTGGTGCCGCCTGCGTGTCTCCATGGAGATAGAAACATGTGATGCCATACTGTAGAACCTTCTAGATGGTCATATAATACATTCAATACTTTTAAAAATGAAGGGATGCATTATTTAAAGTAAATTTTGATGAATTAACTTACTATTATTTATTTATCTATTATTATTTGTATTTTGATTGATTCATACACTTTTAATGAATATTGTATTGTCCTGCATTTAAGGCTTGAGTGTTTAGTACACCCTATCTCAGCCCACTGCTCTGTACTTACTTACAATCATAAAAATATATGAAAATGATAATAATAATTCCGGTCATACACAAACAGGGTTCAAAAATGTTACCTGGACAATTTTTTTAAACAATAAAAAACAATTGAAAGTCTACTAGTCCTTACGGTGGGTGAAATGTCACTGTATAAAAGGCAGGGCTCAATAGACTCGTTTCAATAATTAGATGAATACTGTATTACTGTTTACAATGAATCAAATGTAAAACAAATAGTATAGTTTCACCCCCAACATATATATAACAAAAAATATATTAAAAAATGATAGATATACTGGATATGCGACTGTAATTAGAGAGTAGAACTGGAAATATAATAGACAGTTTATACAGGAGTGTGTGTGTGTGTGTGTGTGTGTGTGTGTGTGTGCGTGTGCATGTGCGTGTGTGTGTGTGCGTGTGCATGTGCGTGTGTTTATGGGGTGTTACCTGGTACATGATGGAGGAGGGCGGAGGCTCGATGCATGGCTGCTGGTCGGGGAGGGGCAGCTCCTCCAGCAGGTCCACGTTGGACAGCGCATCCTCCAGCGTCACGTGGGTCGTCATGGCAACAGGGCGTCAGTCACACAGCAGCCCGGTCTGAGAGAGAGAGAGAGAGAGAGAGAGAGAAGGAATGTAAGATTTCTCCTCAACATGAATAAGGAACGAGGGGCTAAAAAGGGGGCAGTGTGATGAATTGGTTGGATGTTTACTACAATCACTAACGCACAGCTGAATATATAGTGTCAAATAAGGTTCCTCAACCAAGAATAGTGCCAGCTTTATGAGTCTGGAGGGTCGGAAGTGATGGGTTTCCTTCTGTATCTATGAAAAGACCGAGGTAGTAAGTGAAACCATTGTTTTTGGTTCTGTTTTTTTATTGCTGCTGCTAATCATTTCCCTAATTTTTACCAGAACCTTTTTTTCTAATTTGACCAAACCTTAACCATGTTCCTAACCTTAACCATAGTCCTGTTTCGATATTCACCAAACCCTGGACCTTCACATAGCTTAAATTACAATTCTGTTCCTAAAATGTCATCACAGTGGCCATTCCACCTCGAGAATACCGACAAAACAAACAAATAATAACTTCCAGTGACAGCAGATCGTTCCTTCTGACGCGACATTTACCCTTGTCAAACTTTACCACAAAACTGTTTTTCTAAATTATCTTCAATTATACGTCAACTTTGTTTCAGTCTGATCAATTACATGTATTTATTTTCCATATTCTAGAACCTACTATTCTGACAAAGACCTATCGCATACTCTTAAACAATAATAATCTTCGTTAAACAAGATTTTAAGAAACTACTGTAGCGGAACAGACTTGCAAACATAGCAGACTAAAAATAATGTACTGATGATAGCAAAAATAGTTAGATAAATAGCTAAACAACAATTCCAGTAAGTTCAATGTGTGTCACTCATCACATTCCAAAAAAAAAGAAAGAAAGAAGAATGAATTCAAAGTATTTTAATCTACTACTATTTCTACACAACTAACACTCAAACTGACAGGACAAAAGGAACCTTGTATAGGCGCTTTTAATGCCATACTGTGGAAAATACCTGGCACAGGAACAATATCCATGGAGACGATCTCGTTCATAAAGTACTTTCCATAAGCGGGACAGATTCTGAGGCGTTGCACATAGTTTTTAACGAAACCAATCAAGTTCTAAACTACACTTTAAGAATATTTTACGTCATCAAAGTTATAAGTTATCGCACAAATAATTTTGTGTCAATTATATATATGACACAAGTTTAATGATGTGACAGGCACTACGACTACAATCTCAACTAGACAGTGGTGGAACGGTGAATGTTTCAAATACAATCAGTCTGTCTCCCTTTTAAATAGGTTTACTGTGAGAAACTCAGTGGTTTCAGTTTTTCTTTTTTGTTTGTTTGGTGGCGTTTAATTCTTCAAATACCGAGATCGACAAACCGCACCGCTTCAGGCACGGACGAATATTTGAATAATTATGTCAAAATATGCTTTTAGGGAAGAGGAGCGAGAATATCATTTTAAATCAGTAAGATTTCCTGTGAGCATCTTATCCATTTTGGCATCGCTTTAGGGAAATGTCCATTTTCTTACTATTCATACTCAAAGCAGCCAAGGTAATTAAGCCTAATGTCTAACCTAATCAGTGTCTCAGCCTCAAAGACCTAACAGCAGGGAATGAGAGGACTAAAGTTTGTTTAAGGGGAACAGACAGGTTTAAAGTTGATGACCTACAAAATATAGAACTGAAATATGCAGCGGACAAACAAGCTCCTCCGGTTATGCCAGTGATGCCCAGAAAGCAGCGAGCGTTAACAGTAAGCAGCGAGTCCCAAGGGAGGAAATGACGACGCTCAGAACGTGCCACTATTATATTTGTATGAACAACAGCCAGTTCCAGTTCAAGGACTGGGACGTGCCTTTGACATGATGAAGCCTAAAGAATAAAGCCTAAAGAATAAAGTCTAAAGAATAAAGCCTAAAGAATAAAGCCTAAAGAATAAAGCCTAAAGAATAAATCTAAAGAATAAAGCCTAAAGAATAAAGCCTAAAGAATAAAGCCTAAAGAATAAAGTCTAAAGAATAAAGCCTAAAGAATAAAGCCTAAAGAATAAATCTAAAGAATAAAGCCTAAAGAATAAAGCCTAAAGAATAAAGTCTAAAGAATAAAGCCTAAAGAATAAAGCCTAAAGAATAAAGCCTAAAGAATAAAGTCTAAAGAATAAAGCCTAAAGAATAAAGCCTAAAGAATAAAGCCTAAAGAATAAAGTCTAAAGAATAAAGCCTAAAGAATAAAGCCTAAAGAATAAAGCCTAAAGAATAAAGTCTAAAGAATAAAGCCTAAAGAATAAAGCCTAAAGAATAAAGTCTAAAGAATAAAGAATAAAGCCTAAAGAATAAAGCCTAAAGAAAAAAGCCTAAAGAAAAAAGTCTAAAGAATAAAGTCTAAAGGCCGCCATCTTCCTTTGAAAATTAAAATACACTGAGTCGGAAATTCTATTCACATAGAACTTTAACAAACTCCTCGCAAAACGCCAGTGCACGTCCTCTAGACATGCGGGGCATCTAAAGTTATCGACATTTTCGGGATTAGGACCAAAGTTGCAACAGTTGTTAAAAGTACTATGTTTATTTCTGATGTTAAACAAAAATATTACTGTGACCACGCCCCCAGACTAACCCTATGGCCGCCATCTTCCTTTGATCATGAAAAGACGCTGAGTCAGCAATTTGGTTCACGTCAAACTTTAACGAACTCCTCCTAGGACGTTACGCCCACTGGCCTCAAATTGGTGTACGTCCTCTGGACAAGTGGGACAAGTGGGACAAGTGGGGCGGTCGCGCAGGTCGGCTTTAATTATTCTTATTTTCTTGGCCATTGTTTTATGTGTTTTTTTCTCTTCTATCTGTTGCAAGTATGTCCAAAGTGGCTCAAATAAAGATAATTATCAAAAGAAAGAAAGAAAGCAACACATGTATTTATGAAAGAAAGAAAGAAAAACACGTGCATTTATGAAAGAAAGAAAAAAAGAAAGAAAAACACGTGCATTTATGAAAGAAAGAAAACAACACATGCATTTAGGAAAGAAAGAAAGAAAGCAACACGTACTTATGAAAAGAAAGAAAGAAACACATGTATTTATGAAACAAACAAACAAACAAACAAACAAACAAACGTATTTTACTGAAATAAATCAGTGATTATTGTGATCTGGGCGTAACAGTAAAGTTTGGGGTGAAAAATCTACTATTTATGCCGTCAAATCAGGTTTTACTGCACAGTACAAATATAACATGAGCAGAAGCATTTGAAAGAAGATTTATATGAACTGCAAAATCCCTATACGTACTGCACCTTTCAAAACATGGTCGTTGTGGTCTGAACTACAGGGTTCAAATGAGTTTCACACAGACAGACATTCTATTACCAGAGGCTTGCACCATCAGTATCATCTTTACAATCACTTTTATCGAACGGCATTCCTTTAACTATTTCACATATCATTTTGTCAATTTAGTACTGTTTTTCTCTGTTCTCTGTCTGAGTGCAATGTCTCTCCTGTTTGTCTTCTTTTTTTAAATATTGTTCTCACGTTTTAAAAATGTTGCATGAATAAAGATGTATTATGAGGATGATTTTGATGATGATGATGATGATTATGAGTTGCAGCCCTTTTCAATTGGACAATTTAGATTTGACTGCGAGAATGTCAAGCCCTTGTAGTACACAATATATGAAACGTCCGACGCTACAAATTATATACGAGCTGAAAACAAGGTTGCAATCAGGCAGACTGGATAGAAGTATGATTCAAACGCATGAACGATAGAGACGAAATGCATGAATAAACATTAAGCATTACGATTGTGGCACATCAATACGGCCATGACGGTCATTTAAAGCATTGATGACATGATTACGATCAACACGTACTGTACATACTCTCAATACGTATATGTTGTGAGACCGATTTACTACAACAAAGCCGATCACGTGCGATCAAAAACATGAACATGAACGTGATAACATTAATCAAACCGATCATCATTTGCATTTCTGATGCTGACACAAGTTATGAACAGGAGGGTGGAGCTTCCTGTCTGTTCACAGCTACAGGACAGAAATGATGACAATGAACCACAAGCCTCAGAAAACATCAAGCTCCACAATTGACTTTGCTCATTGCAACTTGTGTCTGGTCGGAAACACTGTAAATAATAGTTATGCACTGTGAAAAATGTGACAGCAGCATCCAGCGCTCTAGAAACTATTCGCGTAATCGCTCTGGTTTTTAAAAAATGTGATCTTACAGATGTTTTTCATGCAGACACTGAAGCCTCGTCTGTTCTCGGGACGCGCAGACACGCACTGGGGGTTGAGTAAACTTTCCCAGCCTGCACGAGACTTGTTTCAACAGTCGGTGCCGTGTCTGAGGCCGAGCATTTTTCGCGAGGCAAAGAACTCCTTTATTCGCTTCTGGACCGCGTTAAACAAGCGGAACAAGTGAGTGAGATGGCACAGGACAGCGAGGCCCTTTGTCAAACGCTTGGACGCAGCATTCACAAAAATACACACGAAAATACACTTCTTGAATATTAAGTGGTGACTGAAATTCTGAATGATGTTGAATACAGCTTTATTATTGTTTCATTAGTTCACTCAGTGGACAACGGTCAAGGCGAACAAACAGCATCTCTTCCTGCGGGTAAAGTCATTTTGCTCATCTCATCCATCTATCCATCTATCCATCTGTTCATCTATCCATCTATCCATTTATCTATTTATCCATCTATCATCTATTTATCCATCTATCCATTTCTCCATCTATCATCTATTTATCCATCTATCTATTTATCTATTTATCTATTTATCCATCCATCTATCCATCTATCCATCTATCCATCTATCCATCCATCTATCTATTTATCTATTTATCCATCCATTTATCCATCTATTTATCTATTTATCCATCCATCTATCCATCTATCCATCTATCCATCTATCCATCTATCCATCCATCTATCTATTTATCCATCCATTTATCCATCTATTTATCCATTTATCCATTTATCTATCTATTCATCCATTTATCCATCTATTTATCCATCTATTTATCCATCTATTTATCCATCTATTTATCCATCTATTTATCCATCTATCTATCTATCCATCCATCCATCCATCTATCCATTATCTATTTATCCATTTATCCATCTATTTATCCATCTATCCATCTATCCATCCATCTATCTATTTATCTATTTATCCATCCATTTATCCATCTATTTATCCATCTATCCATCCATTTATCCATCCATTTATCCATCTATCCATTTATCTATTTATCCATTTATCCATCTATTTATCCATCCATTTATCCATCTATTTATTTATCCATTTATCCATCTTATGATTGATAAGATGGATAAATGGATAAATAAAATTATTTATCCATCTATCCATATGTAAATTTTGTGTACATAGTAAACCTATTTATTATTTTTATCCTATAGCAGATTTGAATTGTTTTTCTTTTTGACTTATACAAGTTGTTTTATCATTGTTCATTTGTTTTCACAGCACGTATGCCAAGCTCCAAATAGATCAAACCCGGACTCCGACGACTTAATGCATGTCCTCCCCTCTCTCTCATTCTTTATTTGACCCTAACCTCTCCTGTCTAATAAAACCTACAACCAACAATATAGTTTAATTAAGAAAAGAAAATGACGACATGTAGGGCTGTGCTCAATATATCGATATCGTGATATATCGTGACGGACTTCTTGGCAATACGTGTATCGATACAGAGATGTGTATCGTGATACATTTAAACAAGATGAAGTCATTAGAAACAGCAGTTACACTTCTGAACCTACAAACTGCTGCATCAAGGCCGAATCTGAGGAGCTGAACATGTGACTTCATCATGGGACTGTTGTATTCTGATATTGAGGACAGTGTGAACATGAGATTCTAATGCATTTTGTTATCCTACTTAATAAAACCATAATTTTAGTAAACCTTTAACACCGACAAACTGGACCGGAAATGACTTTGTCGGTATGGGGGGATACGATAGGGACTGGGGACTGGGGGGGATACGATAGGGACTGGGGGGGGATACGATAGGGACTGAGGGAGGATACTGGGGGGGATACGATAGGGACTGGGGGAGGATACGATAGGGACTGGGGAGGATACGATAGGGACTGGGGAGGATACGATAGGGACTGGGGGAGGATGCTGGGGGGATACGATAGGGACTGGGGGAGGATACGATAGGAACTGGGGAGGATACGATAGGGACTGAGGGAGGATACTGGGGGGGATACGATAGGGACTGGGGGAGGATACGATAGGGACTGGGGAGGATACGCTAGGGACTGGGGAGGATACGCTAGGGACTGGGGAGGATACGCTAGGGACTGGGGAGGATACGCTAGGGACTGGGGAGGATACGATAGGGACTGGGGAGGATACGATAGGGACTGGGGAGGATACGATAGGGACTGGGGAGGATACGATAGGGACTGGGGAGGATACGATAGGGACTGGGGAGGATACGATAGGGACTGGGGAGGATACGATAGGGACTGGGGGAGGATACTGGGGGGGATACGATAGGGACTGGGGGAGGATACTGGGGGGATACGATAGGGACTGGGGGAGGATACGATAGGAACTGGGGAGGATACGATAGGGACTGGGGAGGATACGATAGGGACTGGGGAGGATACGCTAGGGACTGGGGAGGATTCGCTAGGGACTGGGGAGGATACGATAGGGACTGGGGAGGATACGATAGGGACTGGGGAGGATACGATAGGGACTGGGGAGGATACGATAGGGACTGGGGAGGATACGATAGGGACTGGGGGAGGATACTGGGGGGGATACGATAGGGACTGGGGGAGGATACTGGGGGGGATACGATAGGGACTGGGGGAGGATACGATAGGGACTTAGTTACTGGTATTGTTCTGCGTATGAAAACTTCCAATGCAGATGAATTTTTGAAGACGCTGAATGATATGACAAAACACTTTCCCCCCCAATATTGATACATCTCTATTGAAATATTTATTTTCTTATTAAAAACAAATACAAATTAATTTCTATATTATTTTCCTGAACATAAAAGCAACATTTTATGAAGTCTGAACTCTGCAACAAACCTGTAAATGCCTGTAAATTGGACCTCTCAGCCTTAAAAACAGCCAAGCTTATTACTGATGATTAGCAATGACTTATTCTCTATCTTGAATAACATGTGTTTAATTGTACAGCCTTGTGTAATGTCATTTGTGGTGGAGGGAGAAGCCCAAAGTTAAACACAATATCATTCAGGTTGTGGATAAAGTGTGCGGGAAAAAAAGTGTGTTATTATGTTTACAACACACCCTTTAATATCAATGTTGAACTTTAATAGACAGAGCATGCAAAATAGGTCAAAGTAAGAGTAACTTCAACATCTCCTCGTGCAAGAAGAGACTAAAGAATGCATGCCCTGCCCATCATATCTAACGCCGCAACTCGTGAATGGGTTTCTCCCCCCGAGGCGAGGCTGAAGTACAGGCACAGTTCTCGCCGCCACAATAAGACGTGATCCGATAAGCGCAGAAGACGAGCAGTTCGCCACAACGCTACTGTTAAGCTCAGATGTGGTCACCGGTTTCACATGTCAAGCGGTGCGTCGTTTAAAGAGGGACGCCGCCTCTGGGGTTTCGCAGGCTAATTGCTGTTACCGTATTTTCCGGACTATAAGTTGCACCTTTTTTCATAGTTTTGGCCGGGGTGACTTATACTTCAGAGCGACTTATATGTGATATTATTCGTAATTTTCACACTGGCATGTCACATGTTGATTATCTTCACACTGACCACCACCACAAGAGGGCGCTCAAGGCTCTAAGCGACGCAGAAGAAGAATCAGCACTTCCTCTTCCTCCGGAGTTTGTGGAGTTGTTTAGAAGTGACACAGAGGAAGAAGAATTCAATGGATTTAGTGATTTGGGGTAAAACTGATGCTTTGGTAAACTTGTTAGCATGTTCTTTATGCTATAGTTATCTGAATAACTGTTAATATGTTACTTTAACATACCAGACACTTACGACAGCTTGTTGTCTGTTGTGTCATGTAGCTGAAGGTGTTGCGTTAGCATACGTACACCTATTCACCATGTTCTCTAATCTGTTATTATTCTAAATTGCATTTCAAGATGAAATGTCTGTTCTTGGTCTTGGATTTTATTAAATACATTTCTCCCAAAAATGCGACTTATACTCCAGTGAGACTTATACACGTTTTTTTTTTCTTCTCTATTATGCACTTTTTGGCAGGTGCGACTTATACTCCGGAAAATATGGTACGTTGACGTTCATCCCTAGAAGATGCGGTCGACTCACGTTCCACACGGTGACGTGCGGCTTTCAAAGTGTCAACAAGGCACGTGGACGTAAGGTTAGCGTCAGAACTCACGTGACGGGCAAAACCCTCGAAAACAATAACGCAAACGCAAAGGCTGTGTTAATACTTTGTTATAATGGCTATTACAATGGGGAACGTCAGAAAGGGGGACAAAATGCAATATTAATCATGTCTCTACTATAACCCAGTTCCTATTTCTGGTGCTTTATGAATAATTTCTGCAAAAATACAAGTGACCGTTCCTTTGAATAAAAGCAGAAATTGATCACAGCTGTTGCGTGGGGCGCATTACAATTGACAATAAAGGATTTAATCATTTCAATGTATCAAGTAGGGATGTCACGATTATTAAGTTAATCAATAGTCGTGATTAGTAAGGTCAAAATATAATCCTAAGAATCAAAAAAGTATAATCGTGACAATTTTAGAAGCAAAAATGAGCTGTTTTTTTTTAAATATACAGAACAAAAAACAGACCTAAATGTGAAGAACTTCATGTTATCTAGCTATTTTTGTCAAATTTAACTTAATTTTTGTCTTTCAGAGAGTTCATTTGTATAAAGTCACTCACAAACTAACATGTCAGACCACGAGAATGAAAGAAAATTAAACATTTCACTTTTATTTTGGTCTCAATAATCGTGAATAATGAATAAATCGTGCATTTTTCACATTAATCACAGTAAAACCAAAAATATATATTATGACATCCCTAGCACCAAGCGAGATGTAACGGTTGCTATGCTCAAATTGCTTTCTCTTTCAACAAAATGCAAGACTAACACAGATGCCATCCAACATCAACAACATCACGTATTCTCCCCAAACATTCTCCCATCATGTGAAACCCAAGATGATGACAACGCATCAGCGAAATGGAGCGACAGGGTCCATTATACCAATTAAATACACTGTGACATTTGACACTCCAGCTCTCAACCGCGAGTCTCATTCTCGATCAATTAAACTGCAAAAAAGCAAAAAAAAAGCGAACCATTTACAGAGACGCGTCACAGCCCGAGAAGATGTAGCGAGCGCAATCTAAATGGATGGCCACGAGCGGAAGTAGGTGAACCTGTCATGTGCATCTGTAGGCCTGAGGGGAAAAAAACACGCTCAGATTGTTAAAATGCAGGTTTGTAGAGTGGGAAAAAACGCGTGCGATCGAATGACAAAACGCGATGCAAAAAAAACAAAACAAAAAACGGGACGGTAATACTCGTCGGCGCGCGTGCGGGTCGCGGATGCCTCTTTTCTCCTCCTCACCCCACCCCATCTCAGCGTGAGCTACGATGGAAGCTAACGGGACTCCCATTCATGCATGCGCGGCGCGAGAGGGATCGGCCGAAAACACCCCGCAGAAACACGGCCGCGTTTTAATCACACACACACACACACGCGCGCATCCGTCCGGCCCGGCCCGTGCGACACACACGCGCGCGTACTCCGCATTCCCCGCTCCGGTTGCTGGGTGACGACGAGAGGGGACGATGCGTGGAGAAATGAAACCGGGTGGGGGGGGATCTCGCTCGCCATCATCGTCGCTACCCAGCTCACATCACCACCACCACCACCAGCAGCACCGATAGTAGTAGAAGCAATAGCGGCTCCATCTCCACCGCCGCGGCTCCCGAGTCCCGTTACTTTTTACGCACCTGAAAATCGCATGTCCGTCCGGGGCGCGGCAGAAAAGCGACAGCGCTGCACCCGTTTTTTTTGGAGTAGTTTGTAGTTGTTGTGTGTTTTTTTCCTCTTCGCCCCCTCTCTCTCCCTCGTCCTCACCGCCGACTGATGCTCTAGTTTGAGCCAGTGCCGAGCGAGTGCTAATCCTCCTCCACCCCACACAAAGAGCAGAAAATGGCTGCAAGTGCATGTTCTTAAAGGCGCAGTCACCCCCGCTCCGCCGGCTGTTGTTGTTGTTGTTGTTGTTGTTGTTGTTTTATGGCGGTTGGCATCCAATTGTTGCATTACCGCCAGACTTTATTCCTCAGACTTTTCGTAGTTGTTGTTGTTGTTGTTGTTGTTGTTTTATGGTGGTTGGCATCCAATTGTTGCATTACCGCCAGACTTTATTCCTCAGACTTTTCGTAGTCCTCAGACTGTCGTAGTCCGTAAAAGTTGTTGTTGTTGTTGTTTTATGGCGGTCGGCATCCGAGTGTTGCATTACCGCCAGACTTTATTCCTCAGACGTTTCGTAGTCCTCAGACTCTGTCGTAGTCCGTAAAAGTACTCCTTCCATTGCTTTGGTGTTACAAAGCCCATGAGGTCATGATATGTCTTTGTGACCGGCTTTATTCCAGGGAGACCCTTCTTCATCTTCCTCTCCTTCTTTGACGTTCTGTGCTTCCACCGTACAGCTTTATTCTTTAGGCTTCATTCTATAGTCTTTAATATGTCCACTGATGTCGCCGCTTGGTAGCCGTGCGTCTACGAGACTGGGCGAGGACAGGAGACCACCCCCACCCCCATCTCGTCACTCTGATCACTCTGACTCCCCACAAGCAGACCCCCATCACTCCGACTCCCATTTAGCGCCTTTAGCCTGTTTTCTATATCTGGCCAATCAAGCTCCTTTGTTCCAAGGAATCTCCCTGCAGCTTTAGCAATGATCCTGATCCTTTCAGTTCTGCTTTGAGTCTGAGCAGCACAGTTTACAACATCCACCATAAAGAGTACAAAATCCTCTCTATCCACAACCAGGGTATTCTCATTAATTCTGGAACCTGCACACTTGGGACCTCCACTCTTGAAACCTTCACACTTCTTGGGAGCCACGCTGGCCTCTCTCATTTCGCCCTGGCTGGGAGCAGCGCTGGCTCCTCTCTCTGTATTTACTCTAAACTCATTACTTGAAACTTTCTTGACTGCACTGCATAGGATATACCTTGAGAGACCTTTATTTTCTGCACCTCAGCAGCTCTTTTGCTAAACCTGCATCCCCCGTAGGCAGAGCTATGTTCTTCCCCACAGTTACAGCACTTCAGTTTTGCACCCACGTCACACTTCCCATACTCATGATCTCCTGCACATTTACCACATCTTTGCCTCCCTCTACAGACCGCTGCAATATGCCCAAAGCGCTGGCACTTAAAGCAACGCAGGGGCGGCGGAACATATGGCCTGACGCTATAGCACATGTACCCAATGAACACCTTACTAGGCAGGCACCTCCCTTCAAGTGTTACCATTACCGACAAGCTGTTACATCTTACCCCAAACCGGGTCACCTTCAAACGCCTAGCGTCCACCACCGTAACTCCCGTCAAATTCTCCTTAACTTCATCCACAGACGTCGCCGTAGGGACACCTACGATAACTCCTCTGACCGTGTTTCTTTCAGCATTAGACACAAGAATGTCCTTTCCACCCAGACGTTTAGTTCCAATCGCCTTCCGTTGCTGAGCCGCGTCCTTGCACACGACCAGCAGCGAGCCATCTCTAAGGACACTCGCACTCTTGATCACTCCCACAGCTACAGTTAGGCTCTTTGACAATGCCACTGAATTCCACTCCTTAAAGGATGCACTATCCTGTGCAAGCTTTATGATCACCTTACAGTCTCTGCTCTCACCCCGGACATCAATAGCTTCAGCCTCATCCTGCTGCTCATTCCCAGAACCCTCGGACGAGCTAAGGGACTTTTTACGTTTCCGGGCACGTGCAGCCAGAAAAGGCTGCTCCTCCACGCCGTCCAGAACGTCTTCGACCACCGATCCACTCTCCTCCGCCATCTCCCGTCTCTCCAGACCGGGTGTTGAGCAAGTGTTACGTGTAGTCCTCAGACTCTGTCGTAGTCCGCAAAAGTACTCCCTCCATTGCTTTGGTGCCACAAAGCCCATGAGGTCATGATATGTCTTTGTGACTAGAATAGTTGTTGTTGTTGTTGTTGTTGTTGGTGTTTTATGGCGGTTGGCATCCGAGTGTTGCATTACCGCCAGACTTTATTCCTTAGACTGTTGTTGCTGTTGTTATTGTTTTATGGCAGTCGACAGCCGAGTGTCGCATTACCGCCAGACTTTATTCCCCAGACTTTGTCGTAGTCCTAAAAGTTGTTCTTCCAGTGCTTTGACCTCTAGTGCTTTGACCAAAATATCTCAGTTGTTGTTGTTGTTGTCTCAGTTGTTGTTGTTGTTGTTGCTTTATGGCGGTTGGCATCCAAGTGTTGCATTACCGCCAGACTTTAAGATAAGATAAGATATTCCTCAGTTGTTGTTGTTGTTGTTGTTGTTGTTTTATGGCGGTTGGCATCCAATTGTTGCATTACCGCCAGACTTTACTCCTCAGACTTTGCCGCAGTCCCCAGACTCCGTCGTAGTCCGTAAAAGTACTCCTTCCATTGCTTTGGTGTTACAAAGCCCATGAGGTCATGATATGTCTTTGTGACCGGCTTTATTCCAGGGAGACTCTTCTTCATCTTCCTCTCCTTCTTTGACGTTCGGTGCTTCCACCGTACAGCTTTATTCTTCAGGCTTCATTCTATAGGCTTTAATATGTCCACTGATGTCGCCGCTTGGTAGCCGTGCATCTACGAGACTGGGCGAGGACAGGAGACCACCCCCACCCCCATCTCGTCACTCTGATCACTCTGACTCCCCACAAGCAGACCCCCATCACTCCGACTCCCATTTAGCGCCTTTAGCCTGTTTTCTATATCTGCCCAATCAAGCTCCTTTGTTCCAAGGAATCTCCCTGCAGCTTTAGCAATGATCCTGATCCTTTCAGTTCTGCTTTGAGTCTGAGCAGCACAGTTTACAACATCCACCATAAAGAGTACAAAATCCTCTCTATCCACAACCAGGGTATTCTCATTAATTCTGGAACCTGCACACTTGGGACCTCCACTCTTGAAACCTTCACACTTCTTGGGAGCCACGCTGGCCTCTCTCATTTCGCCCTGGCTGGGAGCAGCGCTGGCTCCTCTCTCTGTATTTACTCTAAACTCGTTACTTGAAACTTTCTTGACTGCATCTGCATAGGATATACCTTGAGAGACCTTTATTTTCTGCACCTCAGCAGCTCTTTTGCTAAACCTGCATCCCCCGTAGGCAGAGCTATGTTCTTCCCCACAGTTACAGCACTTCAGTTTTGCACCCACGTCACACTTCCCATACTCATGATCTCCTGCACATTTACCACACCTTTGCCTCCCTCTACAGACCGCTGCAATATGCCCAAAGCGCTGGCACTTAAAGCAACGCAGGGGCGGCGGAACATATGGCCTGACGCTATAGCACATGTACCCAATGAACACCTTACTAGGCAGGCACCTCCCTTCAAGTGTTACCATTACCGACAAGCTGTCACATCTTACCCCAAACCGGGTCACCTTCAAACGCCTAGCGTCCACCACCGTAACTCCCGTCAAATTCTCCTTAACTTCATCCACAGACGTCGCCGTAGGTACACCTACGATAACTCCTCTGACCGTGTTTCTTTCAGCATTAGACACAAGAATGTCCTTTCCACCCAGACGTTTAGTTCCAATCGCCTTCCGTTGCTGAGCCGCGTCCTTGCACACGACCAGCAGCGAGCCATCTCTAAGGACACTCGCACTCTTGATCACTCCCACAGCTACAGTTAGGCTCTTTGACAATGCCACTGAATTCCACTCCTTAAAGGATGCACTATCCTGTGCAAGCTTTATGATCACCTTACAGTCTCTGCTCTCACCCCGGACATCAATAGCTTCAGCCTCATCCTGCTGCTCATTCCCAGAACCCTCGGACGAGCTAAGGGACTTTTTACGTTTCCGGGCACGTGCAGGCAGAAAAGGCTGCTCCTCCACGCCGTTTCAGAGACCAACCGGCTTTATTCCAGGGAGACTCTTCTTCATCTTCCTCTCCTTCTTTGACGTTCGGTGCTTCCACCGTACAGCTTTATTCTTTAGGCTTCATTCTATAGGCTTTAATATTTCCACTGATGTCGCTGCTTGGTAGCCGTGCGTCTACGAGACTGGACGAGGACAGGAGACCACCCCGGATGCCAACCGCCATAAAACAACAGTCTGAGGAAGAACAAGCCCTGGACTAAAACTGTGAGGAGACCTTGCTCAACACCCGGTCTGGAGAGACGGGAGATGGCGGAGGAGAGCGGACCGGGGATGGAAGACGCCCTGGACGGCGCGGAGGAGCAGCCCCCCCTGCCTGGCGCGTCCACAGACGGAGGGTGGTGGTGGTGGTGGTGGTGTCGCTGCTGCACGTTATTGCATATGTGTTTGGTCTGATTATTAAAGACATTTTATTTGATGAGGCATTTTACTTTGCATTTGTCCAGTGGAAGTGTGCATTGAATATGGTGCCTGCTGTCATATGTCGAGCAAACATGAAATAGAAATAGTTTGTTTATTCTAGATTAATGTAAGTTTGATAGCCCTGTGTATTTTTTATAATAATTTACATAGTTTACATATTATATTCTGTAAATTTTAATGTTTTTTGATTATTTAATGCATGCTTTATTTGATATGTTTGTTTTTTATTATTCGTAGGTCTTTCCTTCCTGCTGCTGTCAGACTTTATAACAAACACTGTTAGTCCTGAACACTCGCAATACTGACCTAACCTAATACTGATGTGCAATTCCGTCATATGTGCAATTACTGTTGGACTTCATGTGCAATTACTGTGAAATTCATGTGCAATCTATGTGCCGTCGTGACACATATTCATGTGCAATTACTGTCGTGATCACATGCAATGGTATTTATTTATTTGTCTATGGGAGTTTTTATTTATTTATAGGAGATCTTCTACTGAAAGTGTTTTTCAGACTTCCTATAAGTGATCTGTTCTTCTGTATCTACCTCTGTATCTACCTGCGTTGCACCAATGAAATTTCCCCATGTGGGACAATAAAGGATTATCTTATCTTATCTTATTATATTTCATCAAGTTCCGAGCCTGTGAATGTTGTTCACTGACAATGGCAATAAACCTTTTCTCATTCTGATTCATTTTTTATCATTATTTTTTATCCAATTTACTCTTTTTGCAGTGTTACAGGCAACTATAAGCAATACTGTGTTGGTACCTGAGAAAATGGTACAACTCAGAGACCAGAAGCAAAACTAGGAACAGAAAACAAATAAATTTGTATAACATATTTTAATTTATTTCCATTTTATAGGGTAGTAACACATGTAAGTGATTATGGTAAGAAATATACGATATACGGCCGTACATTTCAATATGTTGATGTAAAATAGTGTTTCGGTTCACAGTGTAAAATGATAGGCCTAGATTGTTTTCACACATTTGTAAGGCATCCCAATTGATGTAGCAGCTGGCCAAATGTTGGACGATCTTCCGGCTTCTGAAAAGAATAACACAGACTCTCTAAAAATGACTAAAGGCTAATAATCATTCTAAATATGATACTTAAATCTCTCACTTACTTCCTTCCAGCACCAGTTCATGAGCACGTGCACGTCGTCTGGGGCTAAAGTTGGCTGTGAGAGTCTCTGCCCTTTGTTTACCGAATTTACCACATGCATATTTTTCTGTTTCTCATAAGGAAGAAGACCTTCGCTGTACACTTCCCACATGAGCACACCTAGACACAAGTAACAAATACATCTCTTAATTAATTAGTGTGCTACTTTTCCTTTCTGTAAAACACACTATCTAGCCATGTCCTTTATTGACATGCCGTAAGGTATATAAACATGATGATGTCAAATATCACAAAACAAGAACAAACGTACCAAATGACCAGACATCAGACTTGCTGGTGTACTTCGAATATCGAATGACCTCAGGGGCGGACCACCTTATAGGAAACTTTGCGCCTTGAGAGCTTGTATAGTCATTATCCAGTACAAATCTATTTTTAAAAAAATGCTTACATTAGAAGTTTATTGTTATCAGAATCATGCTAAAGGAGAAATACCTTGCCATGCCGAAATCTGCCACTTTGACGACATTATCATGTGAAACTAAACAATTTCTTGCTGCCTGTGCAGATACGAAATATTATTACATCTTTTAAAGGTCTAAAAATGAAAATCACAGACTTACCAGGTCCCTGTGTAAGTAATTGGAGCAGTCCAAGTAATTCATTCCTTCACAAACATCCAAACACATCTCCAGTAGAGTGTCCTGTGAGAGGTTCCCTCTCCTGGCCCTCAGATAGTCCAGCAGCGCGCCCTGCTCCATGAACTCAAACACCATACACATGGGTGAGCGCTGCGTGCACACTCCATACAGCTGCACCAGTTTGCAGTGGGACAGCTTCCTACAAGAAACATGTTATTACTTGTAAGAAATATTGTATATTACATGGCATACTTACATCATGACTTTTGCCTCCTCTTTAAATTCTGCCTCGGACATAGCCCCCTCTTTTATCATCTTCACAGCCACTTTCTTGTCCCTCCATGTTCCTCCCATCACCAAACCAAACTGCCCGTCTCCCAGTTTTCCCTCTAACGTCAGCTCTAAAGGATCCATCTGCCACTGAACTGGTCAAAACACACACGTATTAGAGACTAATTAAGGTTTCCATCTTATTTCCTTTTGTGGGTAGAACTCAAAGCTTCAATTCAATTTTGATTTTGGAAAGGACACACTGTCATATCAAAATGAATTGTCAGTAGATATAGCAGCAGAAACCTTCCAAATCTATCGGTGCTATGGAGGGGCGTCGAGAGGATGACCTGGGACGTGAAACTGGCTGCTTCAGTCGTGTTACCATCCCTGCAAAAGCAATGCATGCGTGTTTAGACCCATTCGATATCATTTAGATAAATACATAACCTGTTCATAGTTATTATGACTCATTAGAAGTAAATTACCAGCACAGTTGTGTTGATGATAGTGGACTAGCTCAGGAATGGTGAAGAACGACTTTTTTTCCGCCACATAAAATGGTGCCTCACTTTTTGATTTCTGTCTGATTAGGTAATGCCTCACATTTGGTTTGTTCTCTGCAATGGACCTAACAATGCAACACAAGGAAGAGACAGTCAAAAACACGTACCAGAAGGAAGCAAAGGTATGACGCCAGGAAAAAAATCTTATACCCAAGTGCACTGGCGTAGACAGACACTGAGTATTGACCAGCCTTACTAGATCTGCGTACCATAAATGCACCTTCTTTGGCCTAAAGCGGAGTACAGTTCATTGTGAATTGTGTTGAAAATATAATGCATGATATTATTCATTTTATTTACCTACCTCTTTTGACAGCAATTGTGTTGCTTCTTCACTTCCTATGTCATCATCATACCACCTAAGATTAAAAAAAAAAACATTTCAAGATAGCATATATTATAGTCCATTTGAGATGGCCCAAAAGAAACTAAATTAACCTTACTCAAATCGATCAAAGTTGGTTTCAAACTTTCCCGCAACATATGTACTAGGTACAAGACCTGCATTCCTAAAACACAGAAAACAAGGCGATAAGTGAAGACATACAGCAAAAGACAGGAGTAAAACATAAGAGAAAATGAGGTTATGTACCCCTCAGAATCCTGCACCAACCAACGATCAACGTCTGAGTCGTCGAGTAAAATGTACTTCTGTTCTTTTTGAATTTGTAGATCTCCCTCTTCAACTGGGGTAAAGTCTTGTATAGCTATGACCTCCCTCGCGTCAGTACGAGTCTGTTTCCTCTGATGCACAACATAACAGAGCAGTCAATGTCTTGCAAACCAATGTGATCAAAATCAAAACACTAAGAAGTCACACAAGTCATTTAGTCACCTTTGGATTTGGCACAGGGGGAACAGGTTTTGAACACGCTTTGAAAGGAAATATAGATTATGTGCCTAAGTCTTTATTATCATTACTATTTACAATTCTATATGACTTACCTAAAGTCACTGGGTCATACTTAGCACATCCCACTGCCAGTTTCGCAGTCTGCTTGCAGCATCTCCATTTACCTTCCCGCCACATGTTTGGGTGGTATGTAGGAACACATTGATTATATTGTGTCTCTAAAAACAAATAAAGATGATTGTTATGTACCGTATATATATTCTTTATGTGTTGGTCATCAGAGGGGCGTGTCATTTACTTCTCATTGTTGATTTTAGACACAGTAATTTGTCTTCTACTTATACTTAGTCATATTTGTTTGAAGCAACAGTATTCTCTCTGGTAATCCTTTTTGTGACAGTCTTCGGTGAACAACTTATTTGGACTTTTGTGCTTCTTACTTATTTTTGTTATTCTTTTCTTCAAACATAGCAGAATCTGTCATTTATGTTTTATCCGTCATATACTATTACTCAACAGATTTTAAATATGTTTTACATCCAAACTGTTAGTTGAGTAGTTTTTTGGGTCACGACTTTTTACTTCTATTAAATGTTTGTACCCTCCCCATTGTGTGGACAAATAAAGGCTATCTTATCTTAGTCATTGTCTGTATTTACCTACCTTCTTTCAGGGCTTTTACCCACTGCAGTCGAGTGTTGTTGTCAGGAGCAAAAATGTACAGGTAGTAGTTTTCATAAAATATCTGCGTACACATTGTCATTTGATGTCATATTCATCATCTTTTTTTTTTTTACATTAAAAACACAAGTAAAAGTCCTTATGCATACCTGAAAGGGGTATTTGTTATTGCATGGTATTGGGAAGTCAGTATCTACAGTCTCTACACACTTTATTTTCCACAATTCAACCGATCCTTTCAAAACATCCTTTCTCTAAAACAAACACATTAGTTATTAGTTTGCCTTGACATTATTTTTGACATTTATATCGCTGTAAAATCAACATACTTACCCCTGGACGGCAGTCAGAGTATTTCAGTTCTTTAGTGTCCAATACAAAAAGTCTCTCCCTGTAATTTTCTGGAGATGTGATTTTCTTTTGTTGAGATTTCTTGATCAGTTTCCCATTTAAAATAACCCTGGGATACATGGCTACAATTCTTACTAAATATAAAGGCCACACGCGCGTAAGCACAGTGTTCCTCTGGTGAATCACCTGGTTTATCTAACTGAAATGACAGGCTGGAAAACTTGTTATACACTGAAAAGCTTCCGGCATAGTTGCTGTACCTGGTAAACCACATCCTTCAGGCATGTGTTGTGCACTGTAAACAAGCAGCTGCAGCGGATCACAGATTTATCAAAGTGGTTGTTAATTAAAAGACAATAACAGCAGGAATGGTATATAGCATTAAATTAATATTGTATTAGATTTGATTGTCTGACCTGTCTGACCTGATCTTTTGTGAGATTTAATGTGACTGGCTGTGAGGCAAAAAGCTCTGGCGCCACCATCTGGAAGAGTAAATGTTGGTCAATAAAATCGTTCTTTCTGGAAATCTATATTTAGGTCTACATGCACACCCAAATCTGATTATGATCTGATTTATGGACTTTTAAGATTAATTTAATGACACGCAAACTGCAACATCTGGTGAGATCATGGTAAAAGATAAGCCACACAGTGTGAAAGGGGGGATTTTAATCATTTGGTTGTTATTACAGACAAGACAAAGTTTAAAAAAATAATAACAATGGCAATCAATCTATAAACCATGCTCTTGTGTTGATGTTTTTGTCTTCACTGGATTGGTTCCCTATTTTCCGTTGTTGAGAGATACTGAGTAATGGAGACAAATTATGAATGCATTAAGACAAACGTTTGCACTTTTAGTTTGCGCAGTTAGTTTTTGAGTCCTTTAAATTTAGCCAAAACCAGGCCGTCTTCTTCTTTTTCTTGTCTCGTGTTTTATGGCGGCTGGTATCCAAGTGTTACATTGTTGTTGTTGTTTTGTTTTTTTATGGCTTCATTCTTTAGACTTAATTCTTCAGGAGCACATGAGTTTCAAGCCCACAAATTCTTCAAACTTTATTTTTTATACTTTTTTCTTTATACTTTATTTTTTTATACTTTATTCTTTAGACTTTATTTTTTAAACTTTATTTTTAGACTATATTTTTTAGACTATATTTTTTTGGCTATATTCTTTAGACTTTATTCTTTGGACTTTATTTTTTAGACTATATTCTTTGGGCTTGATTTTTTAGACTTGATTTTTTAGACTTGATTTTTTAGACTTGATTTTTTTTAGACTATATTTTTTTAAACTTGATTTTTTTTTACTCTATTTTTTAGACTTGATTTTTTAGACTAGAATTATTTTGGCTATATTCTTTAGACTATATTTTTTAGACTTTATTTTTAAGACTATATTCTTTAGACTTTATTACCCTCCTAGTCCATCTACTGCAGGGGTGTCCAAACTTTTTATCACAGAGGGCCGTATTTTGAAACTTAAACGAAGCAGAGGGCCACAAACAACTTGACGATGTCGAATTTGTTGAATGACAAAGTGAATCTGAAATCGAAATTTTGCATTTGACGTAATTGCGATGACCCTCCACACCTTTAATTAGACTTGGAACATTAATATTAGGTTGCCTGAATTTTCCCAATTTCACAATAAAAAGTACTACTTTTTGTTGTTTGGGCCGACATAGCAGGAACCTGGAGGGCCAACAAAAATTGAGAGCCGCATTTGGCCCCCGGGCCCTAGTTTGGACATGCCTGACTGCTGTGACTCAAAACGTACCGGTAATGTTAAAAAATACTCCATCCAATCAACAGCCTCGCTACTCGTACGTCCACAGAAACTAGCCAATAGGCATCAACCTTGTAGAATCCGACGCTTTGTGTTTGACTGACGTGAAAGCGTCGAGGCTAGCAATGAGCTAAACAGCTCATGTTAGCGTTTTTGGAGCACTTTTAGACATCCACTTCAACAATTAAGAACCCGGGAGGTGGCTACAAGGTATGTGTGCACTTTGGTTGTTTCTGTGCAGTCGTAGATCTAAATGTTTGGCTTGAATCTGTTTATGCTAAAGCTAAAGCTAACGACAATCATAAGCTTCTCAGGGAAGTAAGTGGGGCATTTTCTTTTGGTTAAGGTTCATTCTGTCTTCAGGTTATTGGGTTTAAACAGACAGGATATTGGAAGTAGCTGAAACTTAAAGCAGGTTAAACACATGGATCTATTATAATATCTCCACAGATAAAAACACGTTCTTGTCAGATGAATATAAATGTTACTTAATGTGCGGTCCATCGTCATCGCCCTAAAATTAGGCCTGCACATAATTAAGAAAACACAATTATTAATATTATTTATGTTTGTGGTGGGAATTGCTTTGATGCACTTTTAAACCAGCATTATTTATTCATGGAGATATTATAATGAATGATCTATAAATGCATTGCAAGTAGTTATTTTTACGCTTTTTTGTGTTTTTAACTAATCAAAGTATGTTCTCATATTACAGTTAAATGGTTACAATGAAGTCTACTAATGTTATTTACCTTTTTATTTTAATAATGTTTCCCCTCTGCTCTTCTTTTTCTTTTTACTTTGCATAACTTTTATTACGTAGCAGGCGTGGGGAATGTGTTATGAAAAATGATCCTGCCGTATATTGTCTAAAGTTAAAACTATAAATAATGACCACAAAAACAGCTGATTAAAAATAAAATGGAACAGAAACATGCAGCGTTATCCTCCAACAAGGTTATAAAGTGATATTCCTGCACTTTTGGTGAAGTTTTTAGGCCCATACTTCCAAACAAATAATGATTTATTTTCTTCGATTGGTTTTCAGACCGGCATCATGGGTGAACCACAGCAGGTCAGCGCCCTCCCGCCTCCGCCCATGCAGTACATCAAAGAATACACCGATGAAAACCTCCGCAAAAGTCTGGCCCCCAAGCCTCCTCCGGCCATCAGAGACAACTACATGATGTTCGGGAATCAGTTCCAGTGCGACGACCTCATCATTCGCCCTCTGGAGAGCCAAGGCATCGAAAGACTGCACCCGATGCAGTTCGACCACAAGCGCGAGCTCAAGAAACTCAACATGTCCATTCTCATCAACTTCCTGGACTTGCTGGACATTCTCATCAAAAGCCCCGGCAGTATAAAGCGCGAGGAGAAGCTGGAGGACATAAAGCTGCTGTTCGTTCACATGCATCACCTGATAAACGAATACCGGCCGCACCAAGCCAGGGAAACGCTGAGGGTGATGATGGAGGTGCAGAAGAGACAGAGGCTGGAGACGGCCGAGCGCTTTCAGAAGCACCTGGAGAGGGTCGTGGAGATGATCCAGGGGTGCCTCGCCTCGCTGCCCGACGACCTGCCGCAGATGGATGCGGCTGAGGGCTCGGGCGACGCGGCGAGGAGCGCGCCCGCCGCCGCCGCGACGACCCCCCGGATGAACGCCGAGCCCATGGACGTAGAGGAGATGGGGGATAGCTGTATGGCAACGACGCAACAGGACAAACCCGCGGCTAGTATCAAGCGGGAGAAAACCTGGGACAAAGACGCTGCCATGTGTAGTATTATCGATGAAATTGCGTAGCTCGCATAAATGTTGCATGTTGTATATATTTACCCTTTTTGGTTTGGATGATTTGATGTCGGTTTCTTTAAATACAGCCACGTAGTCGGGTCATTAAAAATAAATGACTAGAACCCCTGTGTTTTGAGTTTTGTCTTTGGATCAAAATAAACGTATGTTAAAGCCTGAATATTGTAGAATTCTGATAAACACACCCTAAAACGTATGACTGTGATTATATAAGCTCCAGTTGTATTCATGTTGAGGCTTTGCTATCCAATATTTCATAATCGTATGTACATTATTATAAAACTAACACTGACCCAATTTCAAGGCTTAATTTGTCCCTCCGCTTGAGGCAACTATTCCCTTTCTCTTGATAGTTGAAGGTTAATGATCTGGCAACTACATGAGACATTGTGATGGAGTCTGATGGGAGGGACCGTGTTTCCCCCAATTCATTAAACAAGTCCAAAAGTGTTCCTGTAACTAGTCATTTCCAAATACTAATGATAAAAGTGGTTTAAGTCTGATGAGAAGTTGTACTGTCTCTTTAACATGTCAGAGTCCAAGCTTTCCATCTGATCTGACATCAAAACAACTTGTATAACCAGCAAATTATGACACTCCCCTAATCCTGTCCATTATTAAACCAGAAAAGAATATGAAGAAAATTATATATATATATATATATATATATATATATATATATATATATATATATATATATATATATATATATATATATATATATATATATATATATATATATATATATATATATATATATATATACATATACACATTTGCACTGTGCATTAGTTTCTGCAGTTTGATTCCTGATGGTTTTATGAGTAAGTGTAAGACTGTTGAGTATTGAGGCCCCCCCCGCCCCGCCCCTGACCGGGAATCCCTTCTGCCCCGGGGTAAACCCAGACTTTCAACATTACATTTGCCATAGTCGGCACTGTGTGATCGATATTGTAAATAATGCATATGAAATTATCGATATTTCAAAGCAAATAAGCAGACTTTTGTCGGAGGACTGATGTTATGAAACTTGCCATCCTTGCGTTTCACAACAAGGCGGAAAAGTCGCGTTTCCTCCAATCGCGTCGGCCGCAGCAGGTCACGTGGTCTTTATTTACGTAATGTAATGGTGTTACACAGTAACCTCTGTTGTGGCTGAGGAACCATCGCCGCTGGAGCTAGACGCGGACACTGACCGGCTCAAGAACATTTTTCACCAATGTGGACGCGGTTTTCTCTCGTTTCCGGCGGCTTCCCGGGCTCAACGGCGACACAAAAGACGAAAACGGGACGCGACGCTCGTCCAAAGCCGAGTTTGTATTCGCTGCTGCTCGCGTGCCCGTAACGACACACCGCCGCACGCTTTTCGCATCATGTCAGCGCAGAACTAGGACTCTAAAGTGCATCGGTAACGCAGGGGCGGCTTCCCTACAATTTAATACTTGCTCTTTATTATTGTATTGGCCGTAGCCGTACACAGATGCGGTCAAGAGCGGGACACGAGCGCTTTTGAAACTGTCCATGAGGCGCTACTGTGCGACAAAGTGCTGCTGCTGCTGCCGCCGCTGCAACAACAACAACCACAACTGTCACTCTCCGCACGACACGGCCACGTTCGCCCGACAGAGACTCCGCCAGTGACGATGGAGCGGCTGGAGTGCCCGCTGTGCCTCTTCCTCATGATCGAGCCGGTGACCGTTTCCTGCGGCCACTCGTTCTGCCGGAGATGCGTCCGGACATTCCTCCCGTCCAAGTGTCCCCAGTGCAAAGAGAGGCTAAAGCCGCGGGAAGTGAAGGCCACGAAGAACAACGTGCTGCTCATCGGCGTGGTGGAGAAGTGCTGGTCCGAGGAGGCGAGGATGAAGTGCCGCATCATGGACAAGCTGAAGGCTGGACAGTTCGCGGAGGCTTTACGCATCACGGACGAGAGCATGGGTAAGAGCGCGCGCGCACCACGTAAAAGTGACGCACGCACGCGGCGCTTTGGTAACGGCGTTTGTGTATTTATTATGTGTTCTGTAATCGTGTTTTTTGCATGTTTAAAGACGATTGCAGGCCTTTAAGTTGTCCTTAAGTGCGTCTGAAGAGAGTTGGATACATCTTTCAACAGTGATGTAAAAAGTATCTTTGTTTGTATCCCACGCCAAGGGGTTTGTACTATTGACCCAGACCCTTATCTTCACTTATGCATTTGCCCTTATTCTATATTTGCACATGAGAGTCCTGCCAAGATGAGTGTGTAAGCATTTAGCTCATAATGCTATTGATTTAGGCAAAATCCTTTTAAAATGATCTTTGAAATTGCTGCTTTTATTAAGGATAATAAAACCGTTTAAGGGATTTAAGGGAATGATCCACTGGAAATGTAATCTCTTAATTCCCCCCAAACATGCCATACCGTTACAGTACTTTATGTACTTTTAATAGCTTACAATGTTTGACAGGTTGTTTAACATCTAAACACGCCCAGGCTTGTAAATGCACTGACATTAATATCTCTGCTGCACTTACACCGCGACATACGTTTTCTGCCAAGTCTCCGACACAAACTGCTGATGCACTGATGATCGGCGCAGTAAATATTGGACTTGGAGTGACCGCAATGTTCTTTTGACCCCCGCAGTCCCCGAGGATCTCAGTCTAAAGTTGTACCGGGCTGAAGCCAACCTGGGCCTCCTGCGTTTACCCGACTCCCTGGCCGACCTCGACTACCTCTGCTGCCTTCGACCCAACTGGACCGAGGTGAAGGAGAGCGACATGAGCACGACGTGTGATCGCTTTTGTGCCAAACGATACGGAAAATGCAGTTTTAAACATACTCGGCGCTAAAAATACCAATTTGTTTTATGTATATGACCTAGAATGACCCGGCGAACGTGATCTTTTCGAGCGTGACCTTTTTTTTATTTTATTTTTTATTGCAGTTATGTCATTTATATGCCAAGGTTATGCAAACCTCCTCTTGCTGTGATTTAATCTGTTTACATCAGTGGGTTACCAGCGCTAACATAGACGAGACCCGTTGTGGTACTATTTTTCATTTGATAATAGACGCTTGTATTGACTTGTCGGGTAACGCGCCGCTCTCACCAAAACTACTGTTTGTGCAGGGCCTGTTTCGTAAAGGGAATGTACTGCTGGAAATGGGTCAGCAGACACAAGCGCTCGTCCAGTTTCACCGATGCCTGAAAGTCCAAGGCGACTTTGTGCCGGCGAGAAGCCAGATAAAAAAGGTTTGTTTGAGTAAATGTGTCCTTTTTATCAAATGGAATGACGGGACTAGTGCAATAAGCTACACAACAGTAGCTTTTACTTTCGTTTTTCAAACATTAACTGACAGTTGTTTTCTGTTCCTTTGTGCGCACCTTTTGGCACTCGAGAACAGATTATAAAATTGTAACTTCACAGGCAACATTGTATTTGAGTTTAGTGGGCGTAAATGTGAGGGTTTTGTTTTTGCAATAGTTAAAACTGTGCATGTCTACTTTATAATCCTGTTTATTTTTCATTATGAACACTATTAGGGCTGCAGCTCATAGTCAAACGATTATCTTTTCTATAGTCAACTAGTCAAACGATTATGTCTTTTGTCAATTTTGATTTGTTAGATACATTTTTAAACAAATACAGATTACAATATGGTGAGTGAAGGCTTCTAAATATTTACTATAAAGTGGATTATTGATGAAATCACAAATGCCACTGTTTTCATTACAAAAGACATGTGTTTTAGAGTCTGTAAAGTCTAGATAACAATCACGAATAGCTTAATATATTTGTCCAATAGTCAATTATTCAAGATTATTCTGATTATTTGGGTACACATATATATATTTTCCAGTTTATTTGAAGTCTTAGTCACATTTAGGTCATTCTTATGTTTTAAAACCTCCTTTGTTATAGATGTATTGCTATTCAAATGCATGTGTGAGTAGCAGTATTATTTGTATTTCTTCGTCGCTATAAAACACGGTCAGTTTAATGTGCTTTGCTTCACTCCGCTTTTAGTTAAACTCCAGACTGGTGTGTTGCAGATCCTGGAGGCCGAGGGCGTAGCGGTGCCAGAGGAGCTGCCATGTTTGTTGCAGGTCTTGTCCGAGTACCTGAAAGAGCCTTTTCCCATCACCAGCCTGAGCGTCTCCCAGGGGCCGTCGTTCCAGGAGCCCCGCGGCCACCCACGAGGAGCGGAGGGAGACGTCGGCGCCAGGAGAGGGCCTCCGCAGGTACGCTCGGCAGTATTTCTCACAGCTCTGCGCCCCAAAAGGCTCGGCCCCTAAACCCACCCCGACTGTCCCAAAAGGTGACGCAGGACACGGGGACGGAGTGCTGCCTCTCCCTGTGCCAGGCCGTGTCGTTCCTCCCGGCGGCTGACGAGGACGAGGAGCTGATGATGAGGAAGGAGTTTGTGCACTGGAGAGGTACAGCATCCACGAGTTTGAACTGTTTAATTCTTTCTATCTGTAAATGGAGGATGAGAGGGAGAAAATAACACATGGAGGGGGTAAAATCATAACTCTACTGTGCGAGTCCTTCTTAACTCTGACAATCTTTTGCTTAATGTCTTTCCAATTCTCTCCAACTTGCATAACTGTGGTATCCGATAAAGCCAATCAACTAAATCAAATACAATTTTTTTTAAATTTTTTCGCCAAAAATATTATTAATTAATATTAAGTAAGTGCTGCCTCTTCAAAACACAACTTTTCCCATTTTTTTCATACATCTAATTCAAGCATACATTTGAAAATAGTGAACCCTCGCTATAACGCGGTTCACTTTTCACGGTCTCGCTGCTTCGCGGATTTGCATCATGCATTGTGTTCTGCATTCTGATTGGCTAAACAGTCTCTCCGCGTCTTCTCTACCTGTGTGTCAATAACGTTATGGATTAATATGTACACGTACGAAAAACCGCTTGCCAAATTGAAGTTTGCGAGGCCGGTGAGAGCGCGCGTGTGAGCTGCGGGATACGCCGGTGAGAGCGGCGCGTGTGAGCTTCAATGTTTTATGGAGTATTTCATTGTATAATAACTGTAAAAAAATAAAGGTTTCTACTTCGCGGATTTTGCCTACCGCGGGTTCGTTTCGGAACGTAACCCCCGCGATAAACGAGGGTTCACTGTACACTTTTTGTTTTATCATTGTGCACAGTATTATTATTATTATTATTAGTAGTATTATCTTGTCTTACGCTAGCTGTTTTTATTTTATTATTTTGTTTTATTTTTATCTTTATTTTTCCCCTCCATTCCTTATTAGGAAACGAGAGGTTTTGTCTGTAGGAGTTTTTGTTTATAAGAGTTCTTCTATTAAGAGTGTTTTTTAAACTTCCTATAAGTTATCTGTCCTTTTCCTCTGTATCTACCTGCGTAGCAACAATGAGATTTCCCCATGTGTGGACAATAAAGGAATATCTTATCTTATCTTATTCTGCAGTTGCAATTGCTTCTGTGAATGTTTTGAGCTTGTGGTTTGGGGGATTTCTCTTCTATAAAAAAACATCGTCTGTCTTGTTTTAGCCAAAAGCACCCTGAGCCGAGAGCAAACCCTGAGTATCCTGAGTGTGTCAGACTTCGAATGCCCACTCTGCATCAGGTCAGTGCTCACAAATCAATAACACTTCCCTGACTGCACCCGGCCTCCCGTCGAGTCATACATTACCTTTCACAAGTCGAAGCGTTCAAATGCACTTCCACAGGGTCGATGGACACGGTCACTTAAACCTTGTGTCCGTCTTGTGTGTCTAGGTTGTTTTTTGAGCCAGTCACTACACCGTGCGGTCACGCCTTTTGTAAAAACTGCATGGAGAGAAGCTTGGACCACAACCACCGCTGTCCACTCTGCAAGCAGCCGCTGCAAGAGGTGCCCACATGCTGACACAATCGTTACCTGCCGATTGTAGTTTGTTGCTTATAACGGTATTTTTTTCTCTTTAGTATTTTAAAAACAGGAAGTTCAATGTTACAGTTCTGCTACAGGACATGATGACCCGCTTGTTCCCATCTCAACTGACAGAAAGGGAAGAAATCCACAACACTGAAATGGCTGAACTCTCCAAGTAAGAACATAGTCTGTGTTAGTGTTACGCTAAACTCAAAACATGTGTGTGGATGTTCTCAGAATCAGAACACTGTATTAATCCTCCAAGGAAATGATTCAGTTGCTGCAGCTCCAATTAATATCCAAAGCTCAATAGAAGCAGAGTTAAGAGTTCACTAAGATGAGCATAATGTAGCCTATACTTAAATTATGATATGTATTTTTGGTGGTGAATCCTATGTAACTGCTTGATTTAGATGTGGGCAGGAGAAAAGGCAATTTTCTAAGCAAAAATGTGTCATCAAAATTTAATATGCTCCCAAATTTCTTCTGAACCGGTGCGTTTGGGAGAGGAAGCAATATATGTAACAAAAAGTGAATTTTTTTCATGTGAAATGTACTTAATTGTGTGATTGAGTTGTTCACACACCAGAGGAATTGTAATATTCAAGGCAAACAAATCAGAAATAATCATAATTGTGATTCTTCTCATATTAATCTTAAAACAAAAAGTTGATGTTGAGAACTCCACCTGGGCTTGTAATATAGCTGATTTATTATATGCAATCGAAGTTTTAAATGTTTTTCTATGTAAATCCAATAGAAATGTGTTGAAACATCTCTTTGAAAAAACATATTAGTTGAGGTTTAATTATCAGACAAATGGGAAATGTTTGTAAAATTAAACACAAAAGAACAGAAATATCACCCATACCTTTCATTTTAGTATAGTTTTAGTTTAAGTTTACAACATAACCTACTACAAATAACATACTAAATATTCAAAATGTGCATATATTGTACGACATTATCTACATTTTGATACGTTGCTCACCTCGACTTACGGCGTCGCCCCGTTCTGTTCTTTCCGCAGCCTCACAAAAGACATCCCGATCTTTGTGTGCACCGTGGCGTACCCCGGGATCCCCTGCCCGCTGCACATCTTCGAGCCCAGGTACCGGCTCATGATGCGGCGCTGCATGGAGACGGGCACAAAGAAGTTTGGCATGTGCAACTATGAGCACGGTAAAGGGTGAGTCACGCCAACTACAGACGGGCTTTGTCAGAGGGCCTCCCACATCAACTGGCACATTATGTTCTCCGAGTTTTGATCCAGAAGATTATATCATCACAGTTATGTTCACTCGTCATTCTATAGATTCAGAGCCAAGCTTTTTGTCATTTACAGGTTAAAGTAGAAGTACAACGTGCATTATGTAACATTTCTGGCTGGGTCTTGCACCAGCTTGTGTTCCACAGTATGTTATTCAACTTATTTATCTTGCATTTGTTCAATGTAACTATATATGTTGCAAAAAAATCAACATCTCAGCAGAAAAGTTGCACATTTCACATTTAACATTACAGGACATTGTTTAGGTATTGCATCTGTGTTTAGTTGTTGCAATTCATGTTTTATTAAGAGGATTCTGTTCAAATTTCACATTTTAAACGCAGCAGAATTTACAAAACAACTGTAAAAATCCTGTGCATGCTTGTACAGATCGAAACTACAGGGTTAGCAGTTTTATGCATGTATAAGACAGGATATTTAGTTGTTTGTAGAGGAAATCATGGCACTTTAAAAATGTCCCAATTGCGTCCATCAAAATGGCAAGTTCGATTCAATTGCGGTTGAATCTTGCAGCTTTAAATTGAAGCATTTATAATTATCAAACTATTATATGTATCAGGCCAAACCGCACCATTTCAGAACTCGCTCAAGTGTGTTAAAGCTGCACAATAAAGTCTCTGTGCAGTTCTATTACCAATCACAGACAACATAGTGGCTCTTTTATTTGCCGTTCGGATACACGTTCGATCTCGACTCGCTCAACGACTCGCCTCTTTCCGCAGGTTTGCCGATTACGGATGCATGCTGGAAATCCACAGTCTGGAGCTGCTGGCCGACGGACGCTCGTACGTGGACACGGTGGGAGTCAGCCGGTTCAGAGTCTTAAAACGGAGTCAGAGAGACGGCTACCACACCGCGGACATTGAGTACCTTGAAGACCAGAGGGTAAAGTTTAGTCCGCCCACAAATGTAGCGGATTATTTTTATCGCTGTGTTGACAAATGCGCTTTTATTCCTTTTTGTAGGTGGACGGGAGCGACTTGGAGCTGCTGGAGAATTTGCACGACAGCGTGTACCAGCAGGCTCAGGACTGGTACCAGCGCCTGGGCTCTCGAGTCCGCGACCAGATCAACAGGCAGTACGGAGCCATGCCGCCGAAAGAGGACGACATGCAGGTAAACCCTTTAGCTTCAGGAGATTTAAGTCGTCATTTACTGTAAATCCGTTCGACACAAAAGACGTCACAAGCCTGTTAAGTTAAAAGTACACGTCGTCAATGAGGTTTTTTGGGGGTTAAATCCAGACTGTAAATCCTGTAAAGTCACTCGCCTCCGCATCTGTTGACACTGTTGTTTAACTTATTGGTTATCCTTCATTTAAAACAGAAACTTAAATTAGCGTTTTGTGGTTTAAGATCCTTGCGCGTGTGTCTTAAGAGGAAAAAACAAACCGAATCACATCTCCCTTAACTCTGCAGATGTCCTTGATGTTTTTCCACGCTTAAGAAAACATGTTTAAAAACCTGTTCTACACCGTCAGCAACGCCGTTTCCAAGCCGACCCAGAGAAACGACCTGTCGGGGCACGTGAACGCAAATCAATCTACTTTATATCATATTTTTAGCTCCCTTAAACGCCCAAACAACAAAAGTACGTAGCAGAAAGAGGCAAATATGGCCCGGGACGGAATAGACCTCACAGTGTGTCATCATCGCCGTCAATATCAGTTACAAAAAGAACCAGCATCATATTAAAAACTCTACTTCCTCTGCGTCCGTTTGTTCCAGGCTTCTATCAACGGGCCCACATGGTGCTGGTGGCTGCTGTCCGTCCTGCAGCTGGACCCGTCCTATCAGACCACGGTGCTGTCTCTGAACTCTCTCAAAGACCGCCTGGGACACCTGCGCCTCATCCTGGAGTACTTCTCGCAGAGCTAAGGGGGGGGCGCAGGGGCCAAAACGCAACACTCACAAACGGTGCGTGGCGGGGGTCGGGCTTACCCTTTTTTCCGACTACTTTCGATGAGTTCGCTTCACTGACACAGCTCAAAGCCAAATCACTCGGGCCATAAAGATGACGACAATGCAGCTATAACACGTTTTCATCAAATTCTTATGAACTCAAATATTATTAACCCCAAACGACCACTAGGTGTCACTGTCCTACTTTTTTGCCAACGAATATGTATGTCAAACCCCTAGCAGGTCAAAACACTTTTATCAAGCAAATAGCCAAGAATAGGTTGCTATTTTTGAGATTTCGAACGACTATGCACATAATGTCAGTCGAACGTGTGCACTGCAGCGGCCATTTTTGCGATGGGAGGGCTCGTGAACAGTAAAGCTGGCTGTTTACTCTCTATCTGCCTTGAAACCCACTGTTTACCGTGGCCCATTTTCTACGTATCGTTAGTATTCAGTACATTAGGAATCTTGCAATAATTGTAGTTGTAGAATGTTTTTATGAATGGCTCTGGAGCGGCCACTCTGACAGATTCGGTGCAGCTTTACATTGAATGTGAGTGAGCGTGTTTTGAGCTCATAACTCGTTGCTAAACATGCAGTGCCGCTGGTGACTTTGCTGCTACCGTTTCCCAGGTCCACGTCGATATAGTACAATATACACAACAGAAATATCAATGCGTTCTGTTTGTTCAGCGAGTTAAATGTCAACTTAAAAGGTGCACTGTTTCTACACTTTTCTGGTGAGATGCTTGTTTTCATGAGATTATTTAGTTTTGCCTATAATGTTCCCCAGTATGATATTAAACCTTTTTTTAATCTTATTTAATACTCAGAACATGACCAAACAACAGCTCATATTTTTCTTTTTGTTGGAGGCCAATTTTGCGAAAATCAAACTTTCTCAATGAGTAAATAAAATAAATGTGACAGAAACGGGCAGATATAAAAATACTTTAGATTTAGATATATTTTAAAAGCTATAGATTTAATTAAAAAAAAAATCTTAATAGATAAATAATATTAACACATTGAATTGAACATTGTTTGGAATTTAAATACAAGACGATCTGCTCAAAGTCAACAAGTTAAAGCAGTTTGTGTTTTCAAGCCCAATTCATACTTCAGAAGTAGCAAGGACGTTGTTGTTGTTGTTGTTGTTGTCTGCGTTGTGATTGGCTGGATTTTCATAGTGGGTGCGGCTAATTCTAGGCTAAATGTATTCGTATTTTGTCATTTTAAGTTGAAAAAAATATGCAATTCCAGCCATTTTGATCAACAGAAAACAATTAGCAAAACAGTGTTGAGTCTCCATAGCAACAGCTGTTTGAGTTGACAGGGGGGAGGGGCTTAAGAGTGGTTCAGCAGCCAAAGCCAAATTCACCCTGGCCTCTGAAAGTTGTGAAAAACGCCTTTAAACTCTTCACTGTGAATGATAAGAATGTCAGGAATACGTAAGAAAAGAGTCGTTTAAAAATCAGGTACAGCGCCTTTTTTAATGCCATACTGTGGAACATTCTAGGCGAAGTAACACCATCTCCAAGCAGTTGAAAAGTCATAGTCCACCTGTAAAGTAAAGTCAAGTCATTTAGTGAAGATTTAAGAAGATCTTTCAGTCACAAACCAAAGTGACAGGAATTGAAATAAACCTGATTTGTGGAAACCTTAATCGCAGCCATCATGATAATTATTTGTTTTAATTGTAATCTATTTACCTGCACCTGTTTGTGTCTAAGCTATAATGTTTTCTTTTGGGGTTAATGTCTAGTCGTGCAGGTATTAGTCAATGATTTTAAGTGCAATATCACGATCACACAATATTTATTAAAAGGTCACTAAAATAGTCAAACCTCAAATTAAGCAATTTTAAGTTTTAGCATTCTATGAAAATACTTAAAATAATGATATTAGCAATTCTATTTATTGCTACATTCCGTAGATTTTTTTGCAATTAAGGGGTTTAGATAAAGTGGGTGCGACGTAAGGTTTGCTTTGCCCACATGTGCCATAGTTATTTAGATGTTTGCCTACATTATCCTCACATCCTTTTGCCTTTCGCACTTCTCTCTTAATCAGTTTTCAATCAAACGACTGGACAACACAGTGGCAGAGCGTGTATTTCTTTTGTAAGTTTTGCTAATCAAGACAAACGCACAAAGTATCAGTTTGAAGATTTAAGGACTTGTTGTTTCCAGTGGGTTTACAGAAAATTGTAAAGAGTTAATCGTCGTCACTAAAGAATAAACCTTGTGAAAAAGGGAGAGTTGTTTATGCTTGTTGTATGACTGGCCACACACACACGCACACACACACACACACACACACACGCGCACAGACACACACGCACAGACACACACGCACACACACACGCACACACACACGCACACACACACACACACACACGACCGCACACACACACACACACGACCGCATACGCACGCACACACACACACACACACACACACACGACCTCACACACACGCACGCACCTACACACACCTACACGCACACACACACACACACACACGCGCACAGACACACACACACACGCACACACACACACACACACGCACACACACACACACGACCGCACACACACACACGACCGCATACGCACGCACACACACACACACACACACACACACACGACCTCACACACACACCTACACGCACACACACCTACACGCACACACACCTACACGCACACAAACCTACACGCACACACACCTACACACACCTACACACACCTACACACACCTACACGCACACACACCTACACGCACACACACCTACACGCACACACACCTACACGCACACACACCTACACGCACACAAACCTACACGCACACACACCTACACACACCTACACACACCTACACACACCTACACGCACACACACCTACACGCACACACACCTACACACACCTACACACACACCTACACACACCTACACACACCTACACGCACACACACCTACACGCACACACACCTACACACACACACACACACACAGACACACACACACACACACACACACACACACACACTGTGATGATAGCAATGACAAACTTGTTTTCACTCCTTTGTCTCTTTGTATCAGGAGATTGTGCTTGTTGTAAAATGTGTTTTCTAATGAATGAAATATTGTGCATTTTTGTCGTTTAATAAACATAATGCTCCTGTCACAAAGTGCTGTGTCGATGTTTATTGACCGTCTAAAATAAGAAAAGAATGGAGGGATCGTGCTCGTCTCTGTGGAGAGGTTATTGCTTTGTCTGGAATGTTCCACAGTATAGCATTAAACTAACCTTTTAAAAATGCCTTTTTTAAGATATAATAGGCAAAGCAATAACATCTCCATTGAAGAAATGTTTATTCTTCAAAGTAAAAGTTACAGTTTGTCTTTAAAATGTCACCTTTTGTGCCGTCAGTTATTTTGTGTGTTATTGGCCCTCAATAAAAATGTTAGATTTTTACATTACAAATTCTCATGCACAGAACGTGTTTGAGTTGAGGAACGTATGAATGAGCTTAGTGCAAATCCTTAGCACATCCATGATTAGTGGTGACATGTGTCAGTCAATTCGTGGATGGATTTTTTTTTTGTAACTGTTGTAGTTGGAAGACAAAAGTAAAATTAATAAAAAAATATATCTTCCAATCATTAACCTTTCATTGTTGTCTTTGTAACATTTGAACATCACAGATGTAACTGTTGACATGACATTTTTATAATGGGATAACTCCAGGAATCTGATGTCTCCAGATGTTTTTATCCATGTAATAATATTTTAGAATTATTATTTTTATTTATTATTTATTTATATATTTATTTATTTATATTATGTATTATTATTTTGTCAGACATTTATTATCACTGTAACTAGACTTGTTTGCACTGCCGTCCCATCAGAGCACGGTGTACACTGTTACAGCCTGTGAGCGGCGCCATGGAAACATGTTCCTGTCAGGAGCAGAAACTGTGTCATTCAGCTCAGCTTCTCTCCCGGCTAAAACCAAACGACATTAATGCACTCGTGTGTTTCAATCCCGATTCCAACCAGCGCAGACTCTGAGTTCAATCGTTATCTGATGTATGGAGTTATCGGATAATAGAAATGTAATGTAAACTGTTACACCGAGTAATCTGATTTCTGTCTAATTGTTCACAGATGGGCAGGTTTTGAAAAGGAAAATTCTGCACATAAAAAAAGAAAAGAAAGAAAGAGCAAACTAATACATAATAAACTAAGACACAAATTCTATGTTGTCTTCCAAATACAAAAAAACGTTACTTTAAAATCGCATGTATCCAGTGTTTTTAAGAGATATTCATTTGTTGTCCACACATGGGGAAATTTCATTGTTGCAACGCAGGTAGATACAGAGGAAAAGGACAGATCACTTATAGGAAGTAAAAAAAAAACACTCTTAATAGAAGAACTCTTATAAACAAAACTCTTATAAACAAAAATGTCTACAGACAAAACCTCTCATTTCATAATAAGAAATGGAGGGGAAAAATAAAGATATAATATAATAAAATAAAATAAAAACAGCTAGCGTAAGACAAGACAATACTAATAATAATGGTAAAATAAACACTAAACACTAATCCATTTTCATCAGTTATATGCACATGAATGTGACATTATTGCTGAATGTGACATTATATTTGATGATCATATTTCTTCAGTGCATGTAAACACACAACAAAAATCAGACCTAAATCGTGGGTTATCTGTATCTTATTTCCACTGGCCATGTAATGATGTCATTGACACTTCACCAGCTCCATCCGTGCACAACACTGTATAAAGAAAGTACATTTCCAGTGTCTTACCTTCACTATGTTTGTTCTTTCACGCGGAGATAGTGAATAACTGCACAGACTGGAAGTGGTCAGCAGAAACGTGCCTGGCCGCTCCTGCATTGTGACATTTGTGTTTGTTGACTCGGAGCTAAATCCATCACAACAAAGCGCGCGCGAGCCACCACCTGCTGCGGCTGAGCGGAGGAGCAGAAACACGCCTAATTGTCATATTATGCCTGACACCAGCAGAACAGGAACGGGAGCTTCCATTACTGCCGCGTTCAGGTCAAAGGTCGCGTGTCATCCGTTGTGCAAACAGCTTTCATAACGATGATTTTTTTCTTTTCTTCTTTAGAATGATGACTGATCGCCCTGTGCTGAATATTGTTATTCTTCTGTAATCGTTTTTCATTTTGCCGTTTCCTATCCAGGCCTGCCGTAATGATCTGCCTTTCTAGAGTGCAGAGATTTGCATATTAAGTTCTGCAGAAGATTATTATGATGGTGATGGATGTCCCGCCGATGCAATCCTCTTTGTGTCAGTATTGTGCTCCTCCAGCTGCAGGATTGAGGACATAAACGTACACATTATAAAACAGCTTTGAGAGAGATTGTCCAAACTGCTATACAAGTGTAAGCGTTATTTTAATATCAATTCAATGAATAGTTAAATAAATTACAACATTGGAGACAGTGTTATTGCATTTAGGGTGAAGATTTCAAATGGTAAAATGACACTTTTCAGGTTTTATCAACGCACTGAACGAGACTGCAATAGGTGCCAACTATTACAACCCTGAGCGCCCCAAAAATATATATATATATATATATATATATATATATATATATATATATATATATATATATATATATATATATATATATTTGTGAGGAGAAACAAAACAGACAACAACAAATATGTAAAAAAGAAAAAATAAGTAAACCGCCTTCCTGTGGCTTTGATGAAAAAGGAGGACAAAGAATGCATGACACAAACTGCACCAAACATCAAGATGTGGATTGACATTATAATTGACTTGAAATGGAAAATATCACATTCGGACTTGACTTGAAAATGGAAACATTCGAAAATGTTGAACCAAATTGGACATTTATATTTTGTATGTATAATTCCTGTTCTCTCTCTGGTCGTGTTCGGTTTTCAGTGTGTCTTCCGTACTGTGTTGTATATTAAAAAACTGGAAATAAAAAATAAAAGTGGGACAAAAGGCTGAGCAGGACAACCTAAAGAGGGTCACTAATTGTATTTGATAATGCTTACTATTTATAATATAATCTACTGGTGGAATTTAGTATGTTTTATCTTTTATATTTGTTATTTTGAAGACAAATCAAGCTACATGTCAAAGAAGAATCAAAAGAAACAAAAATAGGCCTGTATATAATGTCTTATAGAATGTTTTTCCTGTTGTTCCCTTACTAACTACATACCACCTGTCGTAGCCACTTTTCTCCACAAGAGGTCAGTACGCGCATGCACAAGAAATACACAAAATCATCTGTCTTGCACTAAAAACAAACGAATGGGGGACTTTATCCTTTTGAAACACACCCAAAGAGGAGGATGGAGAGTCGGATTGGTCACATCACGCAAGATTACGCGCCAAAACAACATTCCTCATGATAAACGTGCTTATCAGACCATCACTTTACACTGCAGGCCCACGCGCGCTTGCGCTCCACAGCTTTGGTGCACACGGAGGGCCAGAAAAAGCGCAGTTACCGGAGCGCGCGCCGCGTTCCTCCGCCAACGTCCCGCGCATAAGAAGCAGCCAGATGAATAGAGGGAGCATCAAAGCCCATTTCACGACCTCCTCCTCCTCCACCGTGCTAAATAGATCCATCGGCTTGCGCTGTGCGCCTCTGACTGCGATGACAGGCGTTTTGTACGAGTTAATGCGCAAAGAGGGAGCCGGCTGCGCGCCCTCGGTGTGCGTCGCGTGCGTTTTGAATATTCCTGTTCAAGAGTTTTTCCTCTCTACAAGGGGCAGGGTTTAGATTAGTGAAATCCTTGCATGCAGTGAGAAGGATATTCGTGTCCATTTTTAAAGGCTATAAGTCATAATTTTGAAATATGATCCGCATAAATTTGAACATAAGATAAGATAATCCTTTATTGTCCACACGTGGGGAAATTTTGGTGTTAAAATGCAGAAGCTATAGGGGGAAAGGACAGATAACTTATAGGAAGTTTAAAAAAAAAAAGAAGAACTCTTATAAACAAAACAAAAAAACTCCTATTAACAAAACTCCTCTCATATCTTAATAGTGAATGGAGGAAAAAAATAAAATAAATAAAATGATAAAGATAAAAATGAAACAAAATAAAATAGTAATAAAATAAAGTAAATAATAATAAAGTAAAGTAAAAATAGCTAGCATAAGACTAAATAATACCAATACTAATGGTAAGTAAACACTCTTATTTACATCCTCTGATAGTGCGCCAAAAATGTCAGTGTAAAGTATTGAGGACGCTGAGAAAGTACAGTTGGACGTGACCTAAAGGAGCAAGCTTTTTATCTGGTCTGTAAAGCCAACAACAATCTCTAATGATGATAAAATATGACAATACGGTGCGTAATCATAAAGTCTCAGAAGTCTATTTGAGCTTCCATTTTCTCCATGAGTCTTTTATGACTGCTGAGTAGAAAAACTACCTCTGTATTTAGCATCTGTGAGGCTTAACATGGTTTTACATATAAGTGGGGAAAATGTCAAGTGTGAAAATCTCAAAATTGCAGCGATTATGAGTTTACAAGCACAATAAAATTAAATCGTATTCTGATTTCTGGTGTTATCAAACTGTTGAAATGATATAAACTGTAACATCTGCTGCGACTAATCTGATTTATCTCTTATTGTTCACACGTGTGCAGGTTTTGATGAGGAAAATTATGCAAAAAAGACATACGAGAAAGGGAAAATGTTAAAAATGTAAATAGTTATTTTTAAATTCTTTGTGCTTTGTCTTCCAAATACAACAGTTAATCTAAAAATCCACTGATCAACAGGTCCCTCTTGTGTATGCAATAATCAGATTATTATTATCTAATTATTGGGTTAGCTGTTTATTCTAGCTATGTGATTTTTATTGTACATGTAACCACTGTATAAATCATTAATTATTATTATTATTATGTGCGCATGACAGGCTTTTACGATTTTCTAATCTAGACTTTATTTGCTGTATTTATACCTGTACTCCATATAAATTATAGTTTTACACATCGAGTTGGTATTTGTGGAGAAAACTTTGAAAAATCTATAGAAAAAGGCTGGAAGTTGACATCACACTAGGGACCAGTCAAAATGTATGCATAATTTACACAAAGAAACAACTTTTTTGACATTATAGACATTAATTCAACAAAATAAAGTTGCTCTCATATATTTTTGTTGGTCAAAAAAAATTAAATTGATTTGTTTTGTTTTTGACCAGTGTTTGCTGGGTAATTTCCTAGTGTGATGTCATCAATTACAATCAGGAAGTAAAATTAAAAACCTAAAAGATTTGCTATTCTGGGATAAATGTTTATATTTTTTAGCTAAATTCTATATATATTTATCTTAACTGCATTTTATTTCAACGAGTCGTCCAAGCCCGCGTCCAAGCTTTCGGTTAATTAAACTGTAAAAAATTTAGTTCTGATACAAAGATAGACATAGATCATTATTTTGTCCTATAAAGTACTTTTTGTGAATGTGTAATTACTTTTTGATAAGGATATTTTAAAATAATGGTTTCCTTGAAAGCTTTTTTGGAGGCACATCAAATCAGAAGCATGTGTTGATGTGAAATAATTACATTCATAATCCGAAAGTCATTTTAAATCTGAAACAATTCTTTTTCAAAAACTACTTTTAGCTGGAAGTCAAAGCATCTAAAACATTGTTCACCTTTGAAACCTTCTCGACGATGGATCACTCCCGGACGAATGAGGGATCACACCGACTTACACTGATAATTACACACACGTCACTGGGGCCTCGAGTCAGACAGGGTTATGACTTATGGGCCCCTCTTATGAGCGCAAAAAACAATTCAATATGTTGTCATGGAAACAATACCCGCCTCAACGTCAAGAGCCGCGTGATCAATTATGAAAATGAGAGAGTTTTGTTCTTTGAAGTGAGAAGCGCTTTATTTATTTTTGCGCGGCACAAGCGACGCCACGCTGAGAGCTGACGCGTGAGTGTGTGTGGGGAACGCACGGGGAAGTGGCACAAAGAAAAAGTGTGCGCTTATATATATTATATATATAAGCGCAAGGATTAGACTGGCGAAACGGTGTGTAAGTGTGTGTGTGTGTGTGTGTGTGCGCAGATAAAATGGGCTTATTCTCAGCCGTGCTTTAATCCTCCAAAGTGTCCACACGTGATAAACCTGTGCTCCGGTGAGGCAGGGCACGTCTTAGAGCAGATGTTTGAGAAGACAGCAGTGTCTGGTCAGAGCGGGTGGAATAAACATGTGGAATAAACATCTGTGCAGGTGGAATACATGAAGATAAGTTTGTTATCTTAAGTAGTTTGGGAGCAGGACCACACCCCTCTCACGCCCCTTCCTGCAGCGACACTATTTAAGCATCCAGGTCACACAGAGCAGCGTTGTGACTTCGTGCCCCTCCCTTCCTTCCACCCTTCGAACCTTCTAATTGATCTCCTTGATGGGGGTATCGAGGCCCGGGAGCCTGCCGGGAGCCCCAAAACTGCATAATTTCTGTACATTTGTGTTGTTCCTGGTTCTCGTATGCCAAATAAAAACTGCATCGTAGCTGGGGTCGTGGTCCTTGCTGGTGAAACATGTCTCATATCCCAGTGTTGAAGATGAGTCATGATTTTATGATTTTTGCTAATGTCCACCATATTCGGAATCAGAATCAGAATCAGAATAAGGCTTATTACCATTTGTCAATGAACAAAATTCACAAACATGTCTATGTCTGAGTCCTTACTGTCCGAAGTCTAAGAGTTATTATCATGATAAAGTTTGAATCGTCTACAATCAACAAGTCCAGCCAGCAAGAATTGTATTTGTTTTTAATACTTTGAACTTAAAACCATCATATAAATACGGTTTAATCCTTTATTGTCTACATACATTTCTCTTAAAGCATGTGACCCCATGTGAAAGGATTATCTTATCTTAACCCTAACCTTAACGCTTTTATCTTTATTAAAGTAAGGGGATACAAATGATGTGGGTCGACAGTTTAAACCTCAAACTTTAAGGTCTTGGGATGTGTAACTAATCAATTTGGAGTCCCTGGTCCATAAGTCCGAGTCCTTTAGTCCAGTGGCTCTTAAACCTTTCACACTAAGTAAATATTGAGCTTTCAGAGTGCCACCAGAACTAAACCAGGACAATCCTAGATCTAAAGTGAGGCAAACCAGGTCAAACATGGGATTAAACACTCATAATAGTATAATTCTACAAGGACTAACCCCAAAGAAAGAGAGAAATGTGGATTAAATTGACTAAAATATCAATGAAAATGTGAAAAACAGAGAAATACAATATTCTACCTGAAGAAGCATGTGGTAAACGTGACGTACCACAGTTTGAGAAACCCAGAAAACGAGTCCCAAGTCATTTGTCGTTCCAGTCGAGTCCCGGGCCATGACAGTGACCTGGAAAACGAGTCCCTGTTACTAGTTAGCCATATTTATTTGGATATTTGTCCATATAATCCTCTGCAAAGTAGTATTTCTGCTTTTTGTGACTCATCGTCGAACAAGGATGTATTCAATATCCAACAAATGTAATTTCTCACACAGCAAGCGCATTTTTCTCAAGGTTTTTCTCAAGTCGATCTATATAAAGTATGATCACATGGCCTATTTTCTCCCAAAAGTCAACATTATAAACAACTTGAGCCAGCGCATCACTCCACCTGCTGAGCCGCGGCCTTGAAGCTTGACATTGGTCAGAATCCTTTAGCTCATAAAAAGAAAACCTTCTATTTTCCAATTTTTAAAAAGTCAAAACGTTGTGATTTGTGAGCCGAGCCTCTGCGTCCGACCTTCAGCGCCAGAACGTGTGATTGACAGAAATCCTGTCGAGAAAGACCGATGACTTTTACCTCCTCCGTCTCTGCTTTCTCTCTAAACGGGTTAAAATCATGGCTTGCGTTTTGATATTCCACTTGTGGAGAGAGACAAAGCCCGGCGCGTGAATCCGATCGGGACGACCTGCTGCGCGCTGAAGGACGGGAGAAACAGGAAGTGGGCGCGCGGTAGGAGACAATATGGCGTCCGAGCGGATCAGTGGTTTTATGGACTGGGCCCCCCGCTGGGAAACACCTGGCTCTGGGGCTGCCTCGGCCCCCAGCGCACACAAGCAGAGAGCAGGAAGCACATTTAGCTCTCTCTGTGAATGTGTTGAACCTGAAGGACACGCAGGAAAGTCAGATGTAATACAGCAGTTGGGGATATGGCTGTAGTAATCAGGAGACATGGTTCTTTGGGATGCGCTTGGTGGGGGACGCTCGGTTGAATTTACTCAGATACTTTTACTTTTGTACTTTTCAGAGCTTTCTAATGCCATACTTTCTTCTGACTTGAGTAAAAGCCTTGGTTCCTTTTCCCTGTCTGAGTAATTCTATCATAGTTTGCAGATAGTGCGCTGATATGGGAAAGAATCTAAAAGTGATGTGTCCATCCTGGAGATGCCTGTCATGCTGGCAATGTCAAATAAATATGGGAAAGAATGGAATGCTATGTATGTGGTCTGTCATTTCTTTGTGATTTTAATGATTTTTTCCAGTTGTGTGAAGCACTTTAAATTGCCTTGTGTATGAAATGTGCTCTACAAATAAACTTGCCTTGCCAATGACAAGGGTTAACTCTTACACCTCTCCTTCAGATGTGGTTGGTTTTTTCCGTAGATTCTTTGGAAATACCAGAATCTGAGTATTACCTCATGTTTTGTCAGTTCAATTACAATAACTCAAATCATGAATCTTATTTTAACTAAATTTGATGTCCAAACTCAAGTATTAGGTTCTCCAAATAAGATAAGATAAGATAAGATAAGATAAGATATTCCTTTGTTGTCCCACATGGGGAAATTTCATTGGTGCAACGCAGGTAGATACAGAGGTAGATACAGAAGAACAGAACACTTATAGGAAGTCTGAAAAACACTTTCAGTAGAAGATCTCCTATAAATAAATAAAAACTCCCATAGACAAATAAATAAATACATAAGTACCATTGCATGTGATCCCGACAGTAATTGCACATGAATATGTGTCACAATAGCACATAGATTGCACATGAATTTCACAGTAATTCCACATGAATTGCACATGAATTCCAACAGCAATTGCACATATGACAGAATTGCACATCAGTATTAGGTTAGGTCAGTATTGCGAGTGTTCAGTACTAACAGTGTTTGTTATAAAGTCTGACAGCAGCAGGAAGGAAAGACCTGCAAAACCTTTCCTTCACACAGCGAGGGTGGATCAGTCTCTCACTGAAGCTGCTCTCCAGAGTGGAGAGAGTGTCCTGCAGGGGGCGACACTCATGGTCCAGCATAGATGTGAATCTAGCCAGGACCCTCCTGTCCCCCACCTCCTGCACCGAGTCCAGAGCACAGCCCAGGACGGAGCTGGACTTCTTGATGACTTTGTCCAGCCTCCTCCTCTCCCTCTCTGTGATGCTGCTGCTCCAGCAGGCCACACCGTACAGGAGGGCTGATGCCACCGCAGAGTCGTAGAAGGTCTTCAGGAGTGGCCCTGTCACTCCAAAAGACCTGAGTCTCCTCAGGAGGTAGAGCCGATTCTGGCTCTTCCTGTACAGTGTGTCTGTGTTATGAGTCCAGTCCAGTTTGTGGTTCAGATGAACACCCAGGTACTTGTATGAGTCCACTCTCTCAATGTCCCGTCCCTGGATGTTCACTGGTGAGGGGGCAGTGGGGTGGCGTCTGCGGAAATCCACCACCATCTCCTTGGTCTTCCCCGCGTTGATGAGGAGGTGGTTCCGCTGACACCAGTCCACAAAGTCCTGTGCCAGTCCTCTGTACTCCGCGTCATCGTCGTCCGTGATGAGTCCGATGATGGTAGAGTCGTCAGAGAACTTCTGCAGGACACAGCTGTCCGTGTCATGTCTGAAGTCTGCAGTGAAAAGGGTGAAGAGAAAGGGCGCAAGGACAGTGCCCTGGGGCGCCCCCACACTGCAGGTCCGAGTGTCAGACACACAGTTCCGGGCTCTCACAAACTGGGGTCGGTCTGTGAGGTAGTCCAGGATCCACTCTGCCAGGTCATACTCCACACCAGCCGTCTCCAGCTTGTCCCTCAGGAGCAGCGGCTGGATGGTGTTGATGAAATACATTATTACTCTTACTTGAGTCGTTATTTGGGCCACAACGTTTAATTCTATTTGAGTCTTTATTATTTTAAAGTAATGTTTCTCTCACTTAAGTACATATTTTGGCTGCTCAGCCCAAATCTGGTTATGAACATTATCTTTGTTTTGAGATCCCAGTAGCCTATTAATAATGCAAAATAACAATAATAATGCAGTAGGGATGAGCGTAAAATAAATAAATGTATTTTTATTTGATAAAATTGTTCTAGCATCCACACCTTTAATGATACTTGGAACATTAATAATAGGTTGTTATCACATGAAAAATGCTACGGGCCGTAGTTTGGACATGCCTGATTTACAAGGACGTCTACTTAGAAGACAACAAGAGTACAAAACTGAATAAACCCACGGTCCACAGTAAGTCAATAATGGAAAAGGACCAGGTCGGGGATGAAAGGAGCGCCGTAACGCGGACGTCAAGACATAATGCTACAGGGAGAAAAACAAGATAAGACGAGCACAATGTTTGGAGGCCATTTCTGCCTGACAAATATGCTCATTTCGGTAAATACAGCCGTATCTGGCCATTCCATCTCATCACACGGTGGTCATAATTTCCCCAGCGGCCGGTCGTCATAAGCTGCTCACGGGAGAGCTGATCCTGTCAGGTCTTGGGGATTGAAGTTGGCCGAGCGCTGAAGGTGTGTCTGCGAGATAAGAGCGTGTCTGAAAAGGAAACCGCAAAAGCCATAAGCTCCGATCATATTTACAGCGCAACCTCCGGGTCACGTTGTTCTAATCATTTCTGTAACTAAAACAACGTCGGGAACAGAGAGGAAACCTGACGAGGATGAGAGAAGAAAGGAGCCGAGGTAGATATCAGAGGTGGACATTGTATGTATAATGTCGTGAAATGCTATCGAGTGGGGATTTGAATGCAACAACACTCGTTTATTGTAATTGTCTTGAGCATTGTGTGTAAAATAACATCAAAATGAGTGTAAAATAACATCAACTTGAAGGCGCATTTCCAAACAAGATGTAAATATTAAGATCCATCCATCCATTTTCTACCGCTTGTTCCCTTTTTGGGGTCGCGGGTGACTGGAGCCTATCCCAGTGACTTCGGGCCTTAGGCGGGGTACACCCTGGACAGTGGCCAACTTGTCGCAGGGCCAACACAGAGACATAGACATTACAGACAGTTCACTAGGGCCAATTTAGAGTCACCAATTTTTGCCTAACACATGCATGTCTTTGGACGGTGGGAGGAAGCCGGAGAACCCGGAGAGAACCCACGGTAACACGGGGAGAACATGCAGACTCCACCCAGAGAGATCATGTGATGTAGTAAATATTAAGATGCTAAGGTAAAAAAAGACGATGTAAATTTGATGTATTTCTAGATCGCCGGAATTGCATTGATAATAACGTAATTATACACTGAAAAAGACAAAGCTCCAGCAGTCACATGTGCAGGTGTATGTGATTTTTAGTGTTACGTGTTGCTGAAAAAGATCATTTTACGTGCACTGATCCAGCCACAGAGAATCACATTTGTACCAGGTCTGTACAAGAAGAGGGAGAATCTTTTTTAAGGGCATTGGTGGTAAATTGTGTGCTATTTTTTTCCACATGAATGACCTTTAATGACCTGGAAACAAAAGTAAAATAATAATATTCAGTTTTATGAATGAAAACCTGGTAAACAGTATAGTAGAGAAATAATGATAATTCATTTTCACCTATTTATAACTCATTGTCACCTATCTATATTGTGTTGGCGAATTTCTAAGTACTACAAGATCCAGTAGTGGAAGAAGTACTCGGTCTTGTTAGTAAAAGTACATATACATGAGGAAAAACATTATTCAAGTAAAAGTAGAAAATCCAAAAAGTAAAGGTTTTGACATACCCGTTTGAAAATGTACTTTAAGAGTAAATATTTAGTTGTTCACACTTTTTTACACGATTTTGAGAACTATTAAAGCATTAAATGTCGTGAGTTTAAGAAATAATTGTGCTAATCTTTTGTCAACAGTAGCAATTCAAATCAACTTATGCCTTTTTTGCATATATTTTTGTTTGCTCAATGCTGGGGCTTGAACTCAAAACCTTTCCGCAGGATGTCACCAAGAACGTGCAAAAAATAACGTCTCAAATACATTTTCCTGTTCAAAAATGGTAATGGAGTAGAAAGTACAGATATCTGCTCTATTGGTGTTTTTAAAGTAATAAATACATCCACTGTAAAATGTACATAAGTAAAGTACAGATACAGTAGCTAAAAATATAAGTGTAGTACATTTACTTTTGTACTTTGTTACTTTGCACCACTGACCAGATCAAAACAGGTCTATAATGGGACTATTTTAGATCTAAATTATGGCTAAACTAGATCTAAAATAAGATGACCCCATTGTTACTATCATACTAACCAAAATATAACCCAAAGAAGAACAAAAATGTGGATAAAATACTGTCCATTTAGCAAATATGACACCTATCTACAGCTTTATTATGTTGTCATGGACCAGACTGTAAATGTCACGGACCCAGGCAGCTATGGTGGGCTCAACAACGAGCAATGTGGCATTTCTTAATTAGATCACTGCGAGACCTTGTGTGTTCAGCGGAGCCGCATATGCTAATGCGTGCCTTGCTCACTCACCTATAGATCCTTATGTGTGCTATTGTGGGCCGTCATGCAGATGGGCCCCCGAAGGGTTTGAAAAACACATGATGTCAGCGTCTGTAAAAGCAAACGGACCTCCCTCCCCCAGTTTATAAGCAGCCGCCTAGTGTCGGCGATGAGGCTCGTTCATCAACATTTCAGAGTGTTTACGACGCCGAAAATGCTCAGATGTGAAAGTACTTAGCAAAATGGACGGCCGCCGCACTCGATGGTAAGGAGTTGGGACCCCTGAGCACAGATGAAGATGTGTGTGACAGATGAGAGACAAGTGAGGGGGCTAGAAATGCAACAATATAAAATAAAAACTGGAAAGTACCGTATTTTCTGGACTGTAAGTCGCACCTTTTTTCATAGTTTTGGCCGGGGTGCGAGTTATACTTATATTTATACTTTATAGCGACATATATGTGATATTATTTGTTATTTTCACACTTACAACTGCATTTCATACTCCAGTTCGACTTATTTATGTTTTTTTTTCATGTCTATTATGCATTTTTGTCACTCCGGTGCGACCTATAGTCCAGAAAATACGGTAGTGTCTATAAAGGTAAATTATGCAGCCCATTGGAACATTCCTTGTTCTGTACTCCCCCGGTCACCTTTAGACCGAATGGTTTCACAAGAATCGGGTGAAAAGGAGAATCTAAAGTCGTGACGAAAGAAAGAAACAGGGGAAACCTTTTGCATGGTCAAAATATGTACTTCATAATCTCTGTCTGGATTCGTCATGTGTCACGGTGGATCGAGTGGGTTGAACTCTCTCTCCGCCGCATGGCAACAAGATCCTGGCTCAAATCTGGGTACGTTTCTGTGAAGAATGGGTCAAACAGGAAAGAGTTGCAAGAATAAACATACCGTATTTTCCGGACTATAAGTCACACCTTTTTCATAGTTTTGGCCGGGTGCGACTTAAATTTATACTTATATACTTATACTCTGGAGCGACTTATATGTGATATTATTTGTTATTTTCACACTTGCAACTGCATTTCATAGTCCAGTGTGACTTATACATGTTTTCTTTCTTCTCTATTATGCATTTTTTGGCTGGTGCGACTTATACTCCAGTGTGACTTATAGTCCAGAAGATACGGTGCCTGAAGTGTTGTTTAATTTCATCATAAATCATAATGGTGTCACGTCCCTTTCAAATAAATGAGATAAAAACTAGCATGTTATTGTTGTTCAAGTCTTCCGTAACCTTTTCATGCAGAATAAAGTCGTATTGTTTGACAAATATTATGTCTCACGTTGTAACGACCGTCGTTACAATGTGAAAAAACTTCCAGTTCAACCTTTGTAAAGTTCTGTTCCACTTTCCCAGCGCTGTAAACTGTAACTACCACCAACTCTGTGACTCACACGCTTCACATTTCAGAGTTTATACAGGAAACAGCACTGAATATTGGCGAATTCTTTCTGTGTGCTATTTTACAATTGACAGAAGAAGTTTGTGGGGACATAAGAGAGTTATTTGAAGAAGAGTTTTAATAAAACATAAGTTCCGACATCTAAGAAGTAAGTCTATTTTTTATTGCGTATAAAGATATTTGGAACGGTGCTTCACAGTGAGATACTGAATCTTGAGGGAGGAAGGAAAATGTTTCAAAATTCAAGGAATCATGACATTAAAAAAAAAAGGAGTTTTATTGAATATTGCTTGGATTCTACAAAACTCGCTGACGATTTAGAGACCAGGGTGAAAATGTTCAAGTAAAAGCAAAAAAATCTTTTTGGATATTGTATATTGTATAGTTCTTTAGCTGGTTTGTATCATTATTATGTGTAAATATACAAATAGTGACATTAAAACTGAACCGATATTAAAAACACTAATTCCATTCTGGTGTGAAAAATGGAAAATTGACTAAATGTACTGTCAGGAACACCTTAAATACCTTCAAAATAAAAGTGAGAGGTGGCCTTGTAATGCCAGTGTTGAATTTAACATTTAAAAAGCTAAACAGACTTACATACATTAGAAAATAAAAGAAATGCTTTGAAAAAATACAAAAAACAAAGACAACAATTTCACATTCATGCTTTACATCACAACCCATTCTATTTATATTGTAAATGTATCACGTTATTCCTTAGGTTAAAACTAGAGATTGGATTTGGAAAGGTACATAAACTGAAGACTGCAATAGGGATCTGAACACTGTCTTACTCCACTATTCATAAGAAAAAAGCAGATAAATACTAGAACTTTTGGAGGGCAGGGTGCATTTCTGATGGGATTGGGTCAAATTTAGATACGGGTGTAGTGCAGGATTTCTGTCATCATCGAACACATTTGGGAGAGCACTCGGGGCGGACAGCCGCATTGACAGATTGCATGAATAATTTAGGAACAAAGTGAAAGGCCTCATAGACTTCTGAATCACTCCCGACGACAGCTGACGCCTCTGACTTTGCCTTTAGTTTAATGCATATCATTTCCATAAATTCCTCCTCCCACTTCGCAAAACTACGTCCGGACTGAAAGGGCAGCACTAGTGCGAAGGCTGAATCACGAGTCGAGGTTGTGGCCCCCGAGGACAAAATGGTAGGAGTTATGGAGTTATTTTAAGGCTGTGATGTACTCTAGCGCCCCCACAACACGACCATAATAACTCTATAGTGGCCACTCACGGTACTGCGGTTTGGGCCAAAATAAAATAAATCTTGAATAACACTCACAGATCGGGGAATAACACAGATTGTTTTGAGATTTGGTAGTTTTTAGTGTGTTTAAATTATTCACACACATTCTACACGAGTTAAAGCAATAGTACGAGACTTTCTGGAGGTGTTACATCAGGCGCAGGTAACTTTTCTGGTAAAGGATTTGCAACTTGTGTGTCTATACGGAGATTTTATTGTATGTATTTCATTTATTTGTAAAGGGACAACACATATTAATGGACATTATATATAGAACTTGGCTAATTCCTATTTTCTGTCCCTTGTTGTTCCACGTTATGGCATTAAACACACATCTCTTGCATTTTTTTCATTTACAGTACAGATGTTTTTATGGCTCAAACACGCCACGAAAACATGCATTCTTACTGTGAGCGGGGGCGCCTCTCCACAGATTTGACCTGTAACTGGCATAGGGGCATAAAGCTAAAGCAGTTACAGCTTCATGGCGACAAGCAGGTGTCAAACCCTCCACCAGAAACGTTACTTTTAACCCATTTCGCCCTCAAAATGTATTCTTTAGAACAAATTACAGACATCTTAGTTTATCAATGCGTTTTGTAATGACAGTTCAATAGTCCACATGTCCAATCCACTAGAAAAAAAACTGAAATTGCTTGAAAAAGTTGTAAAAATCGAAAACAAGCGGCAAACTTTGGGGTCTAATAATCCTACTCGAACTGATTACGGTGACATTACCAATGCAACAAAAAATATATTTCACAGTTTGATAATCAGTAGTCTTCAAAAGGGTAAGAGACGTTTTATTTATTTGCAATTTTGGTGTCTCTGTCAGTCAGTGATTAGAGGAGGTGTTGATTTCAAGATGATAAATAGAGAAAAAACACATACTCACACTCACACACACATAGAAATAAATGTGAATTAATGATTAGCATATCCATAATGTTGATTGTTCAAACTGATTTTAAGCTTCTGTAACATATGTCATCATTAACCAGGCTTTAAAGACCCTGTTCAGTGCAGGAATTAAAACCTTTCATTCATTTATTTATGAGGACATAGGACCAATTAGTATTTTGGTTGCTACTTTAATCCTGGAGCAAGATACTAGAGCGAAAAAGGACAGGCAAATGTGAAAAATATCGTTTATGGGGAAATATTGTGGGTTTTTGAGTGAGCACGAATGGCCCACTTGAACGTGTCTTGTTTGATTTTAAGCCACGCTGCAGGGACTGGTCTTTTGAGCTGATGATTAAAGAGAGTTTAAAACCATAAGAAAGACAGGATGTGGTCGTCAAGAGGGATTTCTGCAGAATATCCAGGGACACATCCGCGCTATTTCAAAATGTTCCTTTGGCTTAGAGGGAACGACTTTGACACAACTCTGGCTTTAACGCTACACCAGTGTGTTATTCTGGATCTTTTATTCTTTTCGTCTATTAAGTGCTCTGTTTTTCTATTGGGTTTCCGTTGTAATTGTTTTTCATTGTTTTGTCACGAACGGCAGAACGGGGCCAATTTACAGGGCTGAAAACAGGCGATGAATAAACAATATTTAATGATAATGGAACAGAAAAATACTAAATCTCTTGGTTAAGAGTACGACAAACAAAAGATTCTTCCAGCGGTGGGCAGCGCCAGCAACCGCAGTGTCGGAGGGCAGACGAGAGGCGTAGTCAGGTCCGTTCCAGGTTCGGCACACGGGCAAGACAGCGTTATCGGGGAATTGGCGAAAGGGTAATCTCAGGACGGTCCAGGGTCGACGACGGCAAACAGGAATCACGAGGAGTAAGCAAAATACATCGTCAGGGTCCAAAAACAAGAATCAAAGTCTCAAAATCTCAAACGCTCGATAAGGGCTCGATAGCGGGGGCCGACCGGGTAACGCAGACAATCTCGCCCAGAACAGAGGAAACCAAACCCTAAAATACCACACCCAGATACAGCTGTGAACCCACTCACAGGTGTGGAGAGCCTGTGATGAGCTGAGACACAAAGGGGCGGTACCCAGAGAGGAGAACAAGAGGGGAGGGCGGAAACGAAGAGGGGCAGAGACAGAAACACCGTGAGTAAAACAAGACAAACTATACATGCGTTCGCGGTGACGTCATACAGCCGGGACTTCTCCATAGCGGCCATTTTAAAAGGGGCACGCCATATATAAAAACCAACACGACTGCATCCTTTTCTACGGCATATTGAGCTACAAATACTTTGATTCTTTAGACGATAACGGCAAACTAAGGTACACAACAAAGCTATCATTTCTTGGTCAGTCAACAGAGCTATGTCCTAACAGATTAAGCAGGTTTTTGGCATTTTGGCCTCATATTTCCTGGATTTCGTATGCAGTAGACGTGCTGTTGTGCCCCTTTGAAAATGGCGGACTCGGTTGCCACTGCACAAGTTCCCGGATGTGCGAACACAAGTATACATCACCAGACAGAAGGTGACCATGACATGTTTCACTTGTCGTTGCAGTAGTAAATACTTATTATTTAATTTGTTTGATTGGTCTGGACTATGTACATTAAAGCTAAAATATCCAACTTTTTTGCCATAAATAAGTCAAGTTTTTCTATTGTCAAATCAGAACTTTGCGACAAAAATCACGCCACCGCATACATTTTTATCAACACAAATTTGTTAGAAAGAGCCATGAGCAGCACTATTTGACTCTTTGATGTGCAATCTGATGGTGGTCCACTCTGCTTCACTTCTTCATTTGAAAAAGCTCTTCCAAAGCTGTGTTAGTGGCCACAAAATTATGCTTGTGAATACTATTGATGTGCCAAATGGTTTGTGGGAGCTGGGAACAAGTGGATTAAAATACGTACTTCCTCATTTCACTGTTTGAAAACCATGTGCACAGCTTTAGAGCACACAGGCCTGTACGACCTATACGCTTTAAACACACCAGACTGGGCATATTTCCATCTGTTGAGACAGTTGTTTATGCTGGTACTCGGGGTCCTCTTGTACTTTAACTCATCACTTAGTTTAGAATCAATATTATGCATACTTTGGTGCTACTTTAGTTCATTTCTCATTAAAAAAACAACTCTTTTTCTGTGTGGTATTTTAGACACAAAGTTGGATTGGACAACTTTCCCCCAAAAACTTAATACTTCCCATTTCTCCACCACCAAATACACAGGTGAGGTCAAGTCCCATACAGTTATAATCCCTTCAGCCTGAGAAAAAAGAGAGGAAAAAACCCCCACACCAAATCCAAAGACTTAAAATGTTAGTCTGTCTGCAAAAAGTGTGAAAAAAACAGCATTGCGGGTCACGTTTGAGACCAGGTGTAATCTCTGTCCCTGCTATTTCAAAAAAGGGGAAAAATGTAAGGTTTTATTGGAGTTGGTGGCCTGTGATTGTGTTTTAATGAGAAAATGACTGTGCAGTGGAGATAAGGCGCCCAATGGCGTCTGAGAGGTCCAAGGCGGGATTAGAATAATCATCAAAAAACGGCATGTCTTTAAAAAACACACACAATAGGGCAGGCAGCTCCACTTCTGCCACCCATTCATCCTTCTATCGCTCTGTCCATACCATCGGCCCATTGACATGCAAGAGAGACAGTCAGATGCCTGTGAAGAAGATACCGGCATTTCTGCTTTTAATGTTAATGTGCAATTTTACAGAAACAATGACGAATAAATTCAGTTCTCAGTGAAATGTAATCGAAAAAGGTTGCGGAGGCAGGAATAATAATATCTCTGCCCTGTCATGATAGAAAACAAAATATTTTACATTTATTTTGTATTCATTCACATCTGTCACGCTCACAGTGTCATTCCTTCAGACTCAGTGGGCACACAAAGACATATTCATTCAAACAGGAAGTGGGTGAAGGACACAAAAGCTGTAATAACAGTGGCAGGGGTCAAACTACTCACCTTCAAGTTAGAGAAAACAAAATGGAATGGAGAAAATGTGTTTTATTTTATTTTATGGTGCACTAAGTAACTTTTCTGGTTGAGAGACACGGTTGTCTCCATGGAGATGCTCTTGCTTTGCCTGGCATTACTGGCATTGTAAATGTATCGGTCCAAGCAGTCAAGCAGGTGATATATTTATAGGAGATCTTCTACTGAAAGTGTTTTTCAGACTTCCTATAAGTGATCTGTTCTTCTGTATCTACCTCTGTATCTACCTGCGTTGCACCAATGAAATTTCCCCATGTGGGACAATAAAGGAATATCTTATCTTATCTTATCTTATAATATATTTTTGGACAATAAGAAAACACCTCCAGAAGGATTTCCAATCATTTTTAATTAAACAAATGTATATAGGTGTGCAAAACCGCTCTAAAATAATATAAATTACAAAGTTATTAAACAAATGATGTCAAATTTTAAATGTGTTTTTTGAACCTGAAACCACTGAAATGAGGGGGAGTGAGCGTACAGAGAGAGACATTCAGCAAACGGTTGTAGTCAAGAAGTGAAGGTAGTAGCAACACCTTGACCAACTACATGAGGATGTGTGATGTTTTTCAAGCGTGTCCTTTGCGTGCTACATGTCGCTCTGTGGCTGCGACCGAGCGAGGTGTCGAGAGCAAAATGAATGCAAAGTCATGATAATGAGCTTTTCAGATACGAGCAGCATCATTAACCATCAGTGTCTGTGCGCACTGTTTAATGCCAACCACTGGCTTTGAAAATCATTATGAAAATCAGACGTGAGTGGGAGGACTAGCACAGTGGGTTTTTGTGTCAGCCATGTGGGACTCTTCATCCATCCAAACTTCAAAAACATAAAAGAACTGTGACATAACCACCATTTCCATCATTTCTTTTATTCTGAAAATGAGCTTTAACATTGGTGAGGGGTTAGAACATTTTCTGTCTTTCTTGCCTCTAACTTGGTCTTTTATTTTCAGATACTCAAGGTTCTTTGATAGAAACAGTTTCACAAAGACTGAGATGAACGAGACAAAAAACTCTTTTGAATTCATTGCTGAGTGTTGGTTAAAGCTTCTACAGCTAAAGCCTGATCTCGTCATATTTCAGAAGCTGAGCAGAGATGGGACTGGTTAGTGCTTGGATGGGAGACTGTCATTGTGTCCTTGGGCAAGACACTTCTCCCACCTGCCTCCAGTGTCCAAGTATGCATGAGTATGAAAAACAATGGAGTGAATGGGGGAAAACAGAGGAAAATCCCCAGTACAAGACAGAGAATCTTAACGGGTTTTTATGGTTAAATTGCCGTCAATATCGATCCAATGTTGTCGTCAATATCGATCCAATGTTGTCGTCAATATCGATGCAATGTTGTCGTCAATTTCGATCCAATGTTGTCGTCAATATCGATCCAATGTTGTCGTCAATATCGATGCAATGTTGTCGTCAATTTCGATCCAATGTTGTCGTCAATATCGATCCAATGCTGTCGTCAATATCGATCCAATGTTGTCGTCAATATCGATGCAATATTGTCGTCAATTTCGATCCAATGTTGTCGTCAATATCGATCCAATGCTGTCGTCAATATCGATGCAATGTTGTCGTCAATATCGATGCAATGTTGTCGTCAATATCGATCCAATGTTGTCGTCAATATCGATGCAATGTTGTCGTCAATTTCGATCCAATGTTGTCGTCAATATCGATCCAATGTTGTCGTCAATTTCGATCCAATGTTGTCGTCAATATCGATCCAATGTTGTCGTCAATATCGATCCAATGTTGTCGTCAATTTCGATCCAATGTTGTCGTCAATATCGATCCAATGTTGTCGTCAATATCGATGCAATGTTGTCGTCAATATCGATCCAATGTTGTCGTCAATTTCGATCCAATGTTGTCGTCAATATCGATCCAATGTTGTCGTCAATATCGATCCAATGTTGTCGTCAATATCGATCAATGTTGTCGTCAATATCGATGCAATGTTGTCGTCAATATCGATCCAATGTTGTCGTCAATATCGATCCAATGTTGTCGTCAATATCGATCCAATGTTGTCGTCAATATCGATCCAATGTTGTCGTCAGTTTCGATCCAATGTTGTCGTCAATATTGATGCAATGTTGTCGTCAATTTCGATCCAATGTTGTCGTCAATATCGATGCAATGTTGTCGTCAATATCGATGCAATGTTGTCGTCAATATCGATGCAATGTTGTCGTCAATATCGATCCAATGTTGTCGTCAATATCGATGCAATGTTGTCGTCAATTTCGATCCAATGTTGTCGTCAATATCGATCCAATGTTGTCGTCAATTTCGATCCAATGTTGTCGTCAATATCGATCCAATGTTGTCGTCAATATCGATCCAATGTTGTCGTCAATTTCGATCCAATGTTGTCGTCAATATCTATCCAATGTTGTCGTCAATATCGATGCAATGTTGTCGTCAATATCGATCCAATGTTGTCGTCAATTTCGATCCAATGTTGTCGTCAATATCGATCCAATGTTGTCGTCAATATCGATCCAATTTTGTCGTCAATATCGATCAATGTTGTCGTCAATATCGATGCAATGTTGTCGTCAATATCGATCCAATGTTGTCGTCAATATCGATCCAATGTTGTCGTCAATATCGATCCAATGTTGTCGTCAGTTTCGATCCAATGTTGTCGTCAATATCGATGCAATGTTGTCGTCAATTTCGATCCAATGTTGTCGTCAATATCGATGCAATGTTGTCGTCAATATCGATGCAATGTTGTCGTCAATATCGATCCAATGTTGTCGTCAATTTCGATCCAATATTGTCGTCAATATCGATCCAATGTTGTCGTCAATATCGATCCAATGTTGTCGTCAATATCGATCCAATGTTGTCGTCAATATCGATCCAATGTTGTCGTCAATATCGATCCAATGTTGTCGTCAATATCGATGAAACGTTGTCGTCAATATCGATCCAATGTTGTCGTCAATATCGATCCAATGTTGTCGTCAATATCGATCCAATGTTGTCGTCAATATCGATCCAATGCTGTCGTCAATATCGATCCAATGTTGTCGTCAATATCGATCCAATGTTGTCGTCAATATCGATCCAATGTTGTCGTCAATATCGATCCAATGTTGTCGTCAATATCGATCCAATGTTGTCGTCAATATCGATCCAATGCTGTCGTCAATATCGATCCAATGTTGTCGTCAATATCGATCCAATGTTGTCGTCAATATCGATCCAATGTTGTCGTCAATATCGATCCAATATTGTCGTCAATATCGATCCAATGTTGTCGTCAATATCGATCCAATGTTGTCGTCAATATCGATCCAATGTTGCCGTCAATATCGATCCAATGTATTTATTCCATTTTTATTTAGCTCTTAAAAGTCACACTGAGATCAATACCTCTTTATAACGGTGACCTCGACCAAAGTGAAACATCTCGCACCTCAAAGTATTAGTAGTAGTCTAAAAGTACGTCCTGCATAATTCTGAGCATGAAACCTTGAGAAACAACTGAACAGAACAACACGTGAGAAACATATTTGTCGGTTATCTGCGCGAGGGCTTCTGTTTGTTATTGCTGCTGCTCTCGACGCGACGAGAGTTTAATCACTGGTACAATTAACTTTACCTCATTAACCCGAAAAGGTGCCTGTTTTGTTTCGAGTTGATACTTAACACCAATCTTATAACACTCCTCGTTGTGTCGCAGGCAGGTGTTTCATTGCCATTATCAAACAGGCAGAGAACGGCACAGTTTGGCGATAACAGTGGGAAAACCCCCCCAAAACAACCAAAATTCAATAATAATTCTGTTTATGTGGCTTCTCAGTCTCTGTAGTTTGAATCTGAGCTGAAGGAACGGCATTTCTTTTCAATTTTCAACGTTACAACGATTGAAAAGGACTCAATATGCACATTTTTTGTATAGAAAAACAAACCAAGCTACGTTTCTACACTGAACATTCAAAATCGTAGCATTTAAAGGCTCTCTGCGTAAAGTGTCTCACATCTATATCTTACTAACCTGTTGCGTTGACGGAGTGACAACTGCCAGTGCAAGGACACCTCTAGCTCGGTCTTTGTTGCTATTTCTTTGTACTATCTCCAACCTGCGTCATCAGAGGTTATAAAACATCCTGTGGAGGGGCAGATACTCCGCAACGCAAGTAGGACTTCTTTTATGTCAATGAGATTAAATTTGTTTGAATGGAACACGTTTCATTTAGTGTCTGAGCCAGGTCTTTTAACAATAGTTTGTCGCCTGAATCAAAATCTAAAGAGAATTTTACTTACCCATATTTTCCGGTGAATAAGTCGCACCAGCCAAAAAATGCATAATAGAGAAGAAAAAAACATATATAAGTGGCACTGGAGTATAAGTCGCACTGGAGTATAAGTCGCACCAGCCCAAAAATGCATAATGGAGAAGAAAAAAACATATATAAGTTGCACTGGAGTATAAGTCGCACTGGAGTATAAGTCGCACCAGCCAAAAAATGCATAATAGAGAAGAAAACAACATATATAAGTCGCACTGGAGTATAAGTCGCACCAGCCCAAAAATGCATAATAGAGAAGAAAAAAACATATATAAATCGCACTGGAGTATAAGTCGCACCAGCCCAAAAATGCATAATAGAGAAGAAAAAAACATATATAAGTTGCACTGGAGTATAAGTCGCACCAGCCAAAAAATGCATGATAGAGAAGAAAAAACATATATAAGTCGCACTGGAGTATGAAATGCAGTTGCAAGTGTGAAAATAACAATAAGCCGCTCCCGAGTATAAGTATAAGTATAAATATAAGTATAAGTCACACCCCGGACAAAACTATGACAAAAGGTGCGACTTATAGTCCGGAAAATATGGTAATTGGTCAGGACTATGTATATTAAAGCTAAAATATCCAACTTTTCACCATAAATAAGTCAATTAGACAAAAATCAGACCACTGCATACATTAAAATCAACACACATTTGTTAGAAAGCGCCATGAGCATCACTATTAAGTTGATTTGAATACCGACTTCCTCATTTCGCTGTTTGGAAACCATGTGCACACTTTAATGCACACAGGCCTGTACGATCCATACGCTTTAAACACACCAGAATTCGACTTTATCATATTACACGCAATTAAAAACTAACAACTGAACGTACAAACAGGCGATTATAAGTTTTTCTGATAACGAGACAGAAAACTTTTAAATAGACCTTCTTGGATGCACAATGTTGCACACTGCGTGACGCCGTTTCGTGCAGACTCCGGGCCACGTTTGCTCCGTGTCGGTTGGTTGTGTCCCGGAGTGAAAGCTGGCACGTGGCGGTCGGCGCGGTGTTCCCCGTCCTTGAGTTTTGGCCCAGAACGCAGCGCTCGGATTGGCCGATCGCCCTCACCGGAGACGTAACTTTGATGGGTGTGGAGAGAGGCCCTGCCCCACCGTCCACTCATCTGTCATTGTGTCCAGAACCATACGGGCCGCCATACATCTCTCTCTCTCTCTCTTCTCTCTCTTTTCTCTCTCACTCTCTCTTCTCTCTCTTTCTGTCTCTTGTCTCTCTCTTTCTGTTCTCGCTCTCTCCCCTTTAGCTTTCTCTATACTTTCATTCTTCAACTTTCTCTTGCTCTCTCTCTCTCTCCCCTTTCTCTCTTTTCATTCCTCATCTTTCTCTTTCCCTCTCTCCCCTTTCTCTCCGTTCATGTTTCTCTCTCTTTCTCTTTCTACCTCTCTCTTTTCTCTCTTTCTCTCGTCTCTCTCTCTCTCTCTCTCTCTCTCTTTCTGTTCTCTCTCTCTTTCCTTTTGCTTTCTCCATCCTTTCATTCCTCATCTTTTCTCTCTCTTTCTCTATTTATTGTCTCCCTTTTATCTTCTCTTTCTTGTTTGATCCCTCCTCTTCAGATCCCTTCTCTCTCCCCCTCCGTCTCTCTCACTCCTCATTCCCCTCTTTTTCTACCCCTTCTCCTCTGAACTCATCCGCCCTGTCTCTCTCTCCATCCCTCTCGCTCTCTCCTCTCCCTCTATCTGTCGTTCATTCACTTTCCAGAGCGGCTTTACTACCTCCATCAATCTTCACCTCCCGGCTGCCGTCTGCCCGGGACCACCCAGATGGACGGATGGGGAAACAGGGACGGCGGGGCCCCCCTCGCTCGCCCCTCGCTGACGTTCAGGAGCGCTGGCAGCTTTGCAACTTTAGTGTTTGGCCCAACAATGGGGACAGTTAATCTCACACAATTTGAACGAGTGCTGACGGACTGTCCCGTCCACCGTTGGTCCCGGGGAGACGCCGGCCGCCGCACAGATGCTGAGAGGACGATAAAGAGCCCGAGATGATAGTAACTCATGATGGGCTTGTGCGTTTTCATTTACACAGCGGTGCACAAGCTCCGCGTTTACAGCGATAAATCTGAAAGCTAATGGGATAAGTGGCGCTCGTGGCGGTGATGTGTGCACTGACCACTGGAGTGAGAAGACAATATTTAACAAGGCCCTCACCTCAGGACCGGTCACTCCGTGGAGCTACTCAAAGCGGCACTGTGTAACTTCTGGTGGAGGGGCCGCTACTTATTTTGTCGAGAATGTGCCAAATGAGTATGACGCTGAACACATCTATCCAGGCCAAGTGACAGGTCAGATCTGCGGCGACGGCACTGCGTTTACAAGCACGGCAGCAAAAACAGATGCCAATTCAGGCAGGATTTTCACAATACTTGTAAACTTGGGGAAATACCAGTAATTGATTTGAATCTCGCTGATCACATAAACGCTTGAGAACAACATGTGTACTCGGATCCCCGCCCGCATGGAACATTACGTCAAGAGCAGATGAGGACATGCATTCAACGGCAGGAGATTAGAAATATCCAGGTAAATATTGGAGATGGGTTTGGAGGTGTATTCACTTATTTTAGACAGGCAGAAAGTTAGTCCTTCTAACGCGGATTTGCACATGTTGTTTCATTGTTTTGGTCCGCTACATTCAAGTACCCGACTTATAAACTACAAGAGCAAAGCAGTTCCTTTCATTTCTGACCAAATGAGACATTACATTATGTTTTTGTTGTTGTTGTTAGTAATTACAAGATGATGGCCCTGAATGTCTCTCAGCGCCTGGTTTGCATGTAATGGGTTGTTTGGCCTGCATCGCTCAGACGTCTTTGTTGAAAGTGTGTATGCATGTGTAAATGAAGTCATGTAAAAAGGAATACATTAAAAACATGCATAAATATATCATATACAAAACGTGTGGAAGAGAAAAACACTGCAAAACTGAATGAGGGAGCCTTGACATGAGGTCACCGGTTTGTCTTTTGTGTGAGATGCTGTTAAGCTACAAACACATTAAGTACATGACACTATAGACACGATTCTATATTCATCAAAACGACTAATGCTACATCCAGTCAGTCCAGTTTCACATACTTTCATGTGCAGGATACTGTGCTACATTTAAGGTTAATTACTGGTGGATTTTTTGCAAAGAATGACCATATAATTAACTAAATGTATTCAGAGAGCGCAGAGCTTTGGCAAGGCATTCCAATTCATTTCATACAGACAGTTAAACAAGATCCACAATCTATTATATTTAGTTAAACATGTTCCATTTGATCACAACAGTAGGAACACACGTTGCAATGAAATAACCAGATTAAACAATAGTAAGTAAGTAGTATACAAATCTAAAATAATTCAAAAATACAAATATTCTTTGTGATTTTAATGCATTTTTCCTGCTGCGTGAAGCACTTTGAATTGCCTTGTGTATGAAATGTGCTCTACAAATAAACTTGCCTTGCCAAATAAACTTCAAAAATACAGATACGGATTTAGAATAAAATGAAAATAAATACAGTATAAATCTACACCAAGGCTATTTACAATGAGACACGGCACAAAGATCAAATGAAAACGGCGACTTTGACACGTAAGAGTTGTTATGGGGAATCTCGTCCTATTGTTCACTGTGGGAGCAGAGCCCGTCAGAGAACGAGCTGCTCCGTTCCCCTGTCGTCCCTGTCGTCCAGCGCATGGGTGAGTGTCCATGACGAAGAACAGTTTGTCCAGTGTTCTCCCGTCCCTCCCTGCCGCAAACGTCTCCAGCTCGCAGCCGGGGACGTGACCAGTTTGTCGATACAACCGACGTCGCGTTCACTGGTCATGTCGACAAACTGATGCATAAAGCTTCATTTGGATAGAAGACTTAGACATTTTAGGTTCTCGCAGTGAAGCCGCATTACTCAACCGTTTAAGCGCCGCACCGTATGTTTTTGCTTGACCTACTGTACTTGCTTTCCATTCATTATATTTTGTCACCAAACCAGGAATACAATTAAATCTTTAGGACATCTGACACGTGATTTGATGAGGACAACCTAGACACTTGATGGGATGAGAACTGATTGTGTATGTACGGGTAGGTGGACCAAAAGTGTGCTAGATTTGGCCATTTTACATCTTTCTTTTGTGGTTTTACATCCTGGTTTATGTACAGTACCAGCCTATGCCTTCCTGTCCATACGGTGCTATACGTGTGGCCCATGTCTGTGTGGATCAACATAGATGTGGGCAGAGTGCAGTCGTTCTAAGCCTGTCCTGGGGCTCACGCTCTTATTGTTATGAAGCCATTAGATGTTGTCTGCAGATGTGTCGATGCCACTCACTCCGATAGGCAGAGACAAACAGCCCGCGGCCTGGACGGGTGGGACACGAGAAGCACTGCGCTCACGCTGCAAAAGGTCCGGCACCTTCTCTGAGGACGTGTGTTATTGCCATGTTTCTAACCGAACAACACCCACACCAGTGCAAGGCGCCTGCAGCTGTTTGTGAGGGGAATGCATAGGCGGAACGCAAAAGGGCAAACACAAGGCCATAGGTTATTTTCAATGAATATATATCTGAGCCTTATCATTCTAAAATGAGCCCCAATTTAAGCTGAAGCTGTTTCTGAACCGAGGAGTACAAACAAATGGCTGGACTCTGAAGCTGAGCCTCTGTTGTAGGATTTATTCTAATTCTAAGAAAAGGGAACAAGCTCTGCAAAGAGGAAAATCTGATTTCAAATCCCAACAGTAGATTTGTTGGATTTTGACAATTCTCAAAGCAGAAGCTACTTTCACCAAAAATGAGTTCAGGGACTTGTGATGAATTAAAAAGAACTCCAGGCGGAATTCGTAAAATATTTTTTTTATTTGTGTTTTTGGAATTCAAACTGATCCTGATTCATCCCAGACTGCTTGATTTGACTGTAAAAAAGTGTATTACAGTTATTTTATATCTTACATTTCTAGGAGCTTGGTAGATATTTTTTTATCAAATGGTGGCTAAAATGGAATAAATCAGGAAAACAATCGGGGAAGCTGGAATTATGAGGCACCATCTGAGGCACCGGCACGACCCCGGGAGGCGCCGTGGCTGTTTAACTGTTTGGTAGACTGTACACGCCGTCTCTTTGTTTCCTTTTCTTTTGTTTTCCACCACACCTCACCACACAATACTCCCACACTCTGCACACAAACACTCTGCACTCTGACATCCACAGAACTGTTTTATGTTTTCTTGAATGTTGTTATGTGGTTATTGTCGTGGCCCAGAGTCGAGGTTGTGACAACACTCAAAGACACTTTACAATTCAGGACAAACACAAGAACTGCAACAAAATGACAATACATTTTCTACGGTAAAAGTTTAATTATTTGTTGTTTTATGACTTTTTTTTAATGACTCCCTACCTACTGAGCATCATGATGTGGCTCAAAAAGAAACACAAGAAGAATAAAAGGTACATGGGGACATTCTTTCATTCTAAACGCATTATGCATATCATTATATTTGAACATACTTCCAAATGTTTTCTAATCAAGTTTCCGTTTGTCTGTGTTGTTGGTTTGATGTGCAACGCTGGCCAATTCTCACTTTCCCTTTGAAAACATAGGCTTTTGTAGTCGCGAAACAGAAGAGCGAACTAGTGATTTTAAGACAGAAACAATAACATGAAGGGGACACGAGCGCCGCTGCCCTTTGGACACGACCACTGCAGTCGCTCTGAGTGGCTCCACAGACGACACTGCATTTCCTCCTGATGCTTCTGTCTCTTCAACGCAAACTGACGGCTTTGTCTTCACCGCTATCGATTTCCTTTCCGTCTCCATTTGCCAGAGCAGGGATGAGTTGCCAGAGAAGGAGCGGGTTGGACTCCCTTTGTCTCTCCTCTTCACGAGAAGCTCTGATGTAAGAGGTCAGAGAGGTGTGCAGTTAAAACGAGCAGTGCGCCGGTCGTTTCAGACTGTAGTTTAAGTGCGTGTCTACTCCTATGGAAACAGCCCCAAACCTTGGTGCATGGAGTGTTTGCTTCTCTTCAGTGCAAATGTGGTTGGCTATGACAGGAATGAAACGTTATTACTAATCACCTCACCTGATTTGTTGGTATAGATTGATAAAAACAAGCAAACGAAAAAACAAAGAAGACAAAGCTGATTCAGAGAATTGTAACGTTGTATCTGTATCCAGGTGAACGTGGCGTCTTGGGTTACGAGTAAAAATTACCTGATTGACAGGACAACGGCGTAAACATCAGCCTTATCTATGGTCAGGGACAACGTTTTTGTCCAGTGGTACATTTAGTCTCGCAGGATCTATAATGGCGAATCCAAACATTTTATTTTATTTTATATATATTTTAAAATTTATTTTATCTTATTTTATTATTATTTTATTATTATTATTATTCATCTTATCTTATCGTATTTTTGTTCATTTGTATTTGATTTTATTCTATTTGATTTATTTATTTGATTTATTTAGTTTGATTTATTTATTTATTTATTTATTTATTCATTTATTTATTTATTTATTTAATTTTATTGTATTTATTGTATTTATTTGGCTCGTGCATTAATATTTCTGCTCCAAACTTGAGCAATTCCAAGCTTTTGATGTGACGTCCATGGAGCTTTCGTGGATCAACCAATCACAGCACTTGGTCGACGGCACAACAATACTGCAACTGGTTAATTAATTTGTCAGTTAAATAGCAAACAATCATAGAAATCTTTATTATAAAACAGGTCTCGTCTGCAACACGGCCAATTCTGTTACAATCTGTTCTCCATCTCAATTACGACACAGGCTGTTAAAGTCTTTCTGGGATAATACCTGTCATAAATATTAATGATAGTCAGACCAGCTGCTGTTACGGAAGAAAAGTTGAAATAATGGGCATATTCCATCGCAAGAAACACATTTTTCTTAAAGTTTAAACATTAATCTTGCAAAATAAAAGTGTTGTCATGTATTTTAATTTATTAATTAAATACAAATGTGTAAATTGGATGCGCTTTTAACTTTCTTCACAGTCTGGTCGATAGATAACAGATATGAATTACCTCTATTTATGCCATTATCTGTCAAGGAAACTGCCTGACTGATCATTTCCATGATTTTTTTTGACTTTGCAGGTCACAACATCAACACACAGATGAATAAAAACATAAATACTATGAGAAACTACACAAAAATATACAAAAATAGGGCTAAATTGAGCTAAATCCGTATTTATTTTAACTACTGTATTTTCCGCACTATAAGGCACACTTAATTATAAAGTTTATTCATATATAAGGCGCATTTAGCAAAACAAAATGTGTACCACACAGAATTGCTTCGAGGTCAGTAAGCACAACCAGAATATAAGGCGCACTGTCATTTTTTGAGAAGATGAAAGTGCGTCTTATAGTGAGGAAAATACGGTACGTCTTTGTGAAATGCAGAGTCTGACCCTGTCACAAGCACTTTAAGTAAACAGTTATGACATTTCTGAATGCAACGTTAACATCTATCGTTAAAAAACAACAAAAGCGTGCGTTTCCATTGGTCCCACAGAACTGCAACTGCTCGTCAACTTCTCACTAACGATGAGAACAGAGAGAGAGACGAGCACCTGGACACCATTACGCTCAAATTCAGTGTTATCTCGACTTTCAGAGTGTTATCCCAGAAACACATCCACTGCCGAAGCCCGGAGCGCATCTGCAGGTCAAATCTACATCATCTCTTTCGGTTATTTTTTCTTACGAGATGTCATAACTCAAAATACCCACAACAGGTTGACATTTTCCAGATTTAATTTTAGATAGGGCCTGATTACTTTGGCTCTTTAAATCCCCGGGACATGAATTAATTCTCGGCGGCAATAGGTGCGTTTTTTATCGAGTGCCGCGCGATGACGGCGTAATTATGCGGCATAACGTGCGAGCGCTTCATCCAAACAACCGACGACTGATAAGATACACAATACAGAGAAAATGTCCCCTTTTCACGTTACTTACTGCAAATCGTCCGCAGTGAGCTGAAGATTTGGTGAAGATTTATGTTTTAACAAGCAAGACACATGTTATGACCTGTATTATTAATGGTGATGATATTAAATGTTTAAAAACCTGTAAATATTAGATTGCAAACGTTGAGCTATATTATTGCATGATTTGTTTGACAGCATTAAATGTGTCTAGTTGTTGATAAGTTAATATATAACGCGTTGTCAGTAAGTTTCATTAATAGGAATGTGTTTTGTCGTGAATGTTCCATAGCATGCCATTGGATTTATCTACTGTATCTCCATGACAACAGATCCGATCATAGGTGGGTGTGTTGAACGTAAAAAAACAACAATTTAAGACAATATTGGGCGATAAAAGCATTGTTAGGCAAATAAATGCTAGTTTGTTAATGCTTCTTACATATGCATATAATACAGATATTTGGGGACAAAATGTTCACTTTCCACCAAATATTTCCCAACAATTGCCAAAATGATCTCTGTTCTTGTTGAAATCCTACTGTACACAACCATAGTCATAGTCACAAGTGTTGTAGTAATCAAATGTTTTTACCCTGCTGCACAGTGTGTATTAGAGTATATATATTCATAGTTATTCATCTTCTTTTTCCCCCTGCTGTTCTTGACCTGAACATTGCAACACTAGAATTTCCCCGGAAATTGTCGGACTAATATGGGAAGGAGTGTCTGGAATGCCTGCCAATGTGGTCGGATACATTTGGATTTGGCTAGGTGTTTTTTATTTGTATTTTTGATTTAGTTAATTTTATTGTATTTCTGTTTCTGTCATTTCTTTGTGATTTTAATACATTTTTCCTGCTGTGTGAAGCACTTTGAATTGCCTTGTGTGTGAAATGTGCTCCACAAATAAACTTGCCTTGCCTAATAAGGTTTTTCTTTTATTATCTTATATCCAGATGTTACAAACTAGTCTAAGCCATGTCCTCTTGTAATGTTGAATAATGCATTATGTCATCTGTAGATTGTGGCGTGATGTAATTGATGTGTGTCCTGTGAAGTGACACTGCCTTTGAATGTAGAACTGTGAAAAGCTTTGCGAGGACAGTAAACTGACAGCAAATCTAACTAAACTAACTAGCAAAGTAAGTATCAAACTATCTGCGTACTTACCTGCCTACTGTACTAGTAGTAGTAGTAGTAGTACTCTACCAGAGGCCAGAGAATCCTTGCTGTTCCTGCTCTGCACTTCTCTGGACTGAGACGTCTGATGTTTTGCCAGAAATCTGCTGTAGCCACTAATCTCTTGTTTGGGGGTCACTGAGTGTTTTTCCGATGACCGCGGGCACCACTTTCGCCTTCACCTTCCACACATTCTCCAGGCTGTTTACATATATACAGCAGACACGGAAGCGCCATAACCAAGAGGCTGGCATAGTGTAAGATCTGTGCAAAAACCTAAGGAAACAGCCTCAAAGGTGGTCGAGATACAGAATTGCAGAATCTCAAATCAAACAGACATTGTGGTGGTGATTAAACAGCAGAGGAAAGTGGTTTTATGAGGTGAATATGAGACCAATTGTAACCCACGTACTTTTATTGCAAATAGGAAAAAAACTACAACTCCCAATACTTCTTGTCACGTGATTTACGTATGTTACGCGTCAGGCACGCACTGCGTCACTTTAGCCAATCACACGCTTGCCGGTTCAATATCAGCTTCCTGTGTGCCTCTCCGGGCACGGGGTCGGGAGAGGCGACAGGACGGCTGAACCAGACGCTTTATCAACCGCCGCTGATGCTGGACTCGTAGCGCGCAGGAAAACGTGGAATTTGGCCAGGTGTGCCCAGTGGGGTACCAGGTGTGCCCAGTGGGGTACCAGAACGAAGGATTAACTTGATGGCGAGCTGAGACCAGCCTGGACCCAGAACCAGAACTGAACACTGAACATTACAAAACTACAAACTTTCCAACATGAGCCACCTGCGGTATGGTAGGGGCTGATTCAGCCGTCCACTCCCACCCGAAAGACACCACACACCTTGCGAACTCTCCCCTCAGTCACAGCGCTATATTTTTGGACAATACAAGAACTCGGTTGCTTCTTTTATGGACATTTGTACTATTTTCATTGAGATTTGCAAGTGTTACTATGAGTGTGTGTGCTTTCTACCATGGATGTCTTGCACTGAACATTATTGAACCTTGGATTGTTATTGATACCACCAGAAATTGAAATATGTTTCAGTATACCATTAGAAATCTGCAGATTGTATATATTGTAAATATTGGTATGTTGGTCACTGTAAATATATAAGGCACAGCCGCACTTTGATTCGCTGGTTTTTGTATTATTACTTACATGCACCTCCCTGAGTCGAACCTTCTGATCTAGCCAAGTGGCATATTCTCACATATGCTACACAATATTCATCAAATATTCAACATTTTGACACTAGGAGAACAAGTCTGTGCACTCAGTTTCCCCCCCCACCTTCTGTTTTACCCGAGTCTGCACCTAAATCTAACTCAGCTCTGTCTGCGCCCCGAAGAGAGACAAATGTAAAAGGAGGGATGACACCTTCAATGAGGCTCAGAGAAGTGACCGCGGGGAAAGGAGTGATATATAAAGCGTGTGCGGCGCTCTAAACGGAGAGAAAGCGCAAAGGAAACAAGAGGATAATGACTGTTACTTATCAGCGATCAATATGTCAGCGGGTATAATAACTAACAGACTAACTATGCACCTAACTAACTATCTAATGAACAAACTAACTCACTCACTAGCTAACTACCATGTCCGTTCTATTATTTGATGCAGGATTTCACTTGTTACTTCCCTGGCAGGACGGGATAAGCCCTAAAATGATGAGGCTGTGAAGGCACTTTGCATAGGAGACAAATAGACATGTTAATTATACAGCGGGGTCTTGTGGCTGTCAGGGTGAGGAGGACTGGTGGTGGGTGGAGCGGCGAGCGGGTGGGGTGGGCATCGCTGGAGCTGGATGTCACTAATCAAGGGGTTTGACGCGCCATGACACCCCGCTATCTCTCCTCCACACCCGGGCGAGCGCTCGCACAAACAACAATAGGCGCCGCCGCACACAAAGGCTCTATATTTGTGTCTTCATCATAATCGCCGGTCTCTCTCTTCCAGGCTGGATAATACAATGAGTGTAGCATGAAATGTGGCTGCCAGGTAATTAAAGGGAGTTTCTGCCTTTCCTTTGTGACGCTTTCAGGGCAGACGTGGGAAGGAAGAAATGCCACGTTGAGATGGAGCGTGATGTGTGTGCTTTATGGCGTAACTGCGCGTAACTTTAGAAGTGAGTGTTAATAGTTGTGGCGTCAAGATACCGTTGTGTCTGTAACGCACAATAACGCAGTCAAAGAGCCACACGATTAAAGGTTTAAAGGTCCCATAACATGCAAAATCGACTTTTCAGAGCTTTTAACCTTCTTACATTGCTATTTGTGCTTCATATATGTACCCAGAGTGTTTTTTGATTGATTCCCGCAGTGTTTAGCTATATTACAGACTCCTTTCTCCTTTCCTCCAATCTCCAAACTGACGGGCGGTGGGGCAAGACCTCGTCATAAGGGCAAGCACCTCCGGGTTGGTGAGGGGGTCCAAGGTCTGGGTGATATTTCTTAACTATTATGTTATGGGTGTTGCACAACACTTATTATTATCAATTATACACTTAGGATAGACTACGAAACGTGAAAAAAAGCTTGTTATGGCACCTTTAACATGATTAAATGCAATGAGTTGAAGGTTCGAACTCTGTTATTAACACATGTTTTAGTCGTAGTCATTGCACATTGAGACTTTTTGAATACTTTATCAACCAAATAAAGGTTGAAATGTGATTACTGAAGGCTTTTGAATAGAGAATAGTCAAAAATAGTGTATTATTCACTAAAATAAGGAATTGTTTGGTGTGACATTTTGATTTAATAATGTCTTTGTTATTTTGAATGAGTCTGTGTAGTTGAATACAGATCATGATTACGATGATCAAAACACAACTATGTTTTTTATAGTTTATAGTAGTATAGTAATATAATTTAAGTTAGTTTTATAGTGATTGGTGGAGCCGTGTTTCAGCCCTGGTCCGAGCACCTCAGGTTTTTCGATTTAGACAAACCAAACTGATACACAGGGGAAATTATTTGGACTCATTTTCTTTTTCCAGTGCCACATTATAATGACTACACCTAAAGCTTGTCAAACTTTAGACGTAATAACTAGTTAATGAAGTGGTTAGGGGTTGGATTCTAGTGTTGCTTTATTAAGGCTATTACAAGAGACGTTATTATAAGTAAGTATTATAAGTATTTTTTTCCTGATCGTGGTAAGGAGATAAAAATGTGATTATTATCTGATTTCTGGACCTTTAAGAAGATTGAAATGACATGCAAAATGCAAAATTGTATGTGAGAAATCAGGAGGATCATGATCAGAACTAAATCACACGATTGTGCTGTTTACACATGATTTAAATAATACTTTAACAAACGAAAAAAACTCAAATCTGATGATAATAACATTTAGAGTGCGTGTGTATAGCTTGAGAGTGCAGTATATGAAGTTAATGTGTCCAAAGGCACTATAAGAGGCTAAAGCATCAATAAGTCCATTATAAACAGATTGAAGCTTCATCTTGTGTTGCTGAAATGTCCATTCCACTTCCACTTCGCTTCAATGTGACTAAAGCAAGATACAGTAAAAACCTTCCGCTGTGTGCCAAGATTGCCTCTTTTCTCAAGCTAAACCATCAGGCAATTGCTATTTAAAGATGACGCTTTTCTGATGTATCTATTCAAAAGTCAGGCCAGTCTTCAAACTCCATCTCAAACTAACTTTTCGTTTCCATTCGCGCCCCTCTAATAGTCTGTTTGCACTTCGCTAAACCTCTTTTCGCGCCGGCTAATGTCCGCACCGCTGAGAAAACAGTCAAAGAAAAATGCAAGTCACGGGACGGGCTAATTCGGCGCGTGCCCGTGCGCCGCGTCTAACCTGTCGAGGACCATTAGCTCGACACAAACAGACACGTCTAATTGTCTGGAGCTTGTGTAACTCTGGCATTTGGCGCCTTTAACAAAGACAGAGAGCGAGAGGTGATTTTTCGGAAGACTGCTCACCCCTTTCAGACTCCGGCGGCACATTAAAGACTACAAGTGGGAAAGGATAAAGTCGTAACCCATTTGCCCCGAGGCGTACATGAAGATGTATGAGCGACTTGGAACGGCTTGTGCAAAGCTGCAGAAAATGGAGAAGCGTCAATACGAGAAGCCTTGACAGAGCAGAGATCACCGCCAAAACACTGTCTCGTTGGCTCAACTCTACAGCGCGGATAAGTTCCCATCGATTTGTTAATTTAGCGACTGAATATGTGTCTCAAATCCAATCAAACGCTGTTAAAACAGTCCCGACAGCATGATCTGGAGGTGGGTTCCCGGGCGTTTGACCACGGTCGCGCCACGGCTCCGGGTCGGAAAGGGACGGGTCAAATACAACGGGGGCAATAGTGTGAACAGAGATGATAAACTCTATGATCATCCATTGGGCAGCGTCGCTCAACACCAAGGCCGTCTCTAAGGGAGCGTCCAGCCACCCCGCGGAGGAAAAACTTCAATTCCACAGCTTTTATCCACGATTTGTTCTTTCGATCATCTATTCCAGGCATGTCCAAACAACGGCCCGGGGGCCCAAATGCGGCCATTAGACAAATTTTTGTTGGCCCTCCTGCTTCCTGCTAAGTTGATCCAAACAACAAGAAGCAGTAGGTTTTACTGTAAAATTGGAAAGATTAAGCATTTTGATGTTATACCAACCTAATATTAATGTTCCAAGTGGGAGTTTTTGTTTATAGGAGATCTTCTACTGAGAGTGTTTTTCAAACTTCTTTTCTTCTGTATCTACCTCTGTATCTTCCTGCGTTGCATCAATGAAATTTCCCCATGTGGGACAATAAAGGATTATCTTATCTTATCTAATCTTATTATTAAAGGTGTGGAGGTTCATCCAAACTATGCCAAATGCAACATCTTGAATGAATCACTTTGTCATTCCCTTTGCCCTGTATAAGTTTCAAAATGCGGCCCTCAGTGAAAAAGGTTTGGACACCCCTGATCTATTCCCAACGCTCTTGACCATCGTAGGTGAGGGTAGGAACCTGGACCGACCGAGAGCTTTGCCTTCCGACTCGACACAGCGACCGCATCGCTCGCCATCATCTCACGCTCCACTCGTCCCGCACTCGTGAACAAGACCACCCAGGGTTTTTAGAACGCTGATGTGGAGATAGGCTTTTTAAAAACTCAATTTGGCTTTAGCATTTGCACTTTCATACTGTAATGGAGAAAATGGGTCATGTCATGTCATTCCGATGTTGTTTTAGGCCATGACATGTCACGAAATTAATATCCGTCTTGTTTTCCTGTGTGCACGTGAATATAAGAATATGGGTTCCTGATTATACTGTCCGGCACCCTCTGTATCAGGCCATTTAGTGCGTCAGGACTTGATTATAGGTGAAAACGTATTGTCATTTGTTCTGGGTTCTGACAGTGGTTATTTACTGTGCACGAGTAAATAAAGATCTACCTTTTGAAAAAGACAACTCTGTTCTGCTTCATCCTTTTTTGGTAATTGTTTGCAGATATTTCCACAACAATACATATATGGTTAAATATGTTCTCAATTTCTGCTGCCAATATTTTTCTAAGAGTAGAGGAAGAGTAAAAGTATTAGTATTACCTAGTTAAAGGGGACGTCTTATGCTGAATCAACTTAAACGAGCTTTTCATCTTGTTACAGCAGTGTTCTCTCATCATTAGTGTACTCATGGTTGTATTTTGATTGACTTGGACATGTGGTCCGGTTATTCCTCTTTTCACCTACCCCCTAAGCCCACCCACTTCTCTGTTCTTCTTTGAAAAATTCTGACTCTTTTGATGCATATAGGGTTCAAAAATGTCACGCAGCCTCTTTTCAACACCAAAAACATGTAAATGCCACACTCTACAGCTTGTTACGGGGAAATGCCACAACGAAGAGGCGGAGCTTATCTGATGCCACCACTCCATGTGTGTGTTAGTGTTTTTCTTTATCACATTACACTTCATTTGTATTAAATTCATTATTAATCGCATTGCACTTACTTAATTTAATACCTTTTAATTTAGACACATTTTTCTAATTTGTGTGCACACTTCTTTTGAGTTGCTAATTTAATTTGCTTTGGTTTAAAGTTTATTTTGGTAATGACTGTTTTTAGTATTTTGCTTAGTTGTTACGTTGCTTAAGTTAGTCATTTATGGTTTCTCTTCAGTGCAATTCCTTCCTTCTGTGTTTATTTTGGGAAAGTCCTTTTTGTATTTAAATCACTCTTTTGTTTCTGTTAAAGTTATGATTTAGTTGGGCCCAAATCTTTTATTATTTAAATAATTGTAGCCTTTGTTAGTTTTATTTTTGACTTCACTACAAACAGGAAGTCAAGTCTATGGACCTGTTTCTATTACCAAGTCGTTTTAAATTAACATTGCAGTTTACAACAATGTGTAACATTATGATTTACGTATGTTAGTACCTCCAAAAAGCAGAATATTTCCCATTTAATAGCTGCATTTTAGTGCAATTTTAATAGCTTTTTAGATTACCATTTCAAGCTAAACTAAGTTATTTTAAACCCTCTTGAGTCAATCTCAGCAGAAAAAAACAGTGCTGTTTTTGGGACTTTTTACTCAACTACAACTACAAATACAGGTTTAAAAATCTACTCAAAAACATACTCAACTGCAGTACTTTCCACTCCTGCATGTATATAGAAACAAAGTGGTGCAAGAATTGATAGTTTATTATTTTATTCTGTTACAAAAGCATGATGACTTCCTTCCAGGACACTTTGGTTAGAAAAAGAATATTTATTTCTCAAATTTGCTAATAGTAGCTATGTATTGACTATCATTTCAAAAACGTAAATAACAACCTTCTCATTTGAAAACCAAAAAACAAACAGCAAATATGTGAACAAAGTAAATAAACCGACAAAGAAATATTCGAACAGGGTTAAAATCCAAGCACGTAAAAAACACCGAGAGGTTTTTCCCCCAAAATGAACCAAAAAAAAATAAAAAATCTGCCTCAAAACAACATTAGCGTGTACAATTCAACACCAGCCTTTCCCAGTCGTTTTTAATTATTATTTTTTGTACACTGGTCAAAGTGCAACTCTATATAGTCTCCCAGCTCTTCTGTATATTACAAACATTGAGTTCATTTTTACAAATCAGTTATGGCATTATAAAACATATCTTTTCAAAGGTAAAGCCTCCGCTGAGCGCCACGATGCTGCGTCTTATACTTTTGTCCCAAACATCAGCCGAGACGACGCGGAAGTGAAGGAAGAAGCGGAGGAAAGGAACCCGAGGAGGAGGAAAACACCGGAGGAGGAGCGTCGGTCGGAGAAAGAACAAACATCGTACTGCGGAAAAGCCTTGTATATACATCTGGTGGAGATACGCTCGCGTTCAGTAAACCTGGGCCGTTTATTTTCCTTGTATGACGTGGTAACGCGGAGACGAAACAACGCATTTTCGAGCGGGCGGATGGGACTCGAGCAGCAGCGCCATCTAAGAACGACGGAATGTGGTGTTCGGTGGATTTCATGGGGGCGATATACCGACTTTTGGATCGTAACGGAAAGCGTTTTGAAAGATATGCACGATGTGAACGTCAAGTATGTCGTTATAATAGAGCTGATTTTAAAAGGGTTTGTTGTAAACTTGCAAACAGGGGTGATATTTCTGACAGATATTACACATTTATCTGATAATTAAACCTCAACCTCTACGTTTTAACACATTTTTAACACATTTCTGTCAGATTTACATAATATAATCTGAATATTGTTAACGAATGAATGTTTGTATTGATATCGCCGACCCCTTGGAATTACTGACAGTTTTGTTAAGTTGATTAAAGATTGTACTGACTTTGCAAATCGCTTTTCAAGATTAAAGCGTTGTGTTGGTAAAGGGCATCAAGGTGCACTACGTACCATATTTTCCGCACTATAAGCTGCACTTAAAAGCCTTTAATCTCCTCAAAAAACTATTTTGTGTGCGCCTTATAGTCTGTTGCGCCTTAAATATGAAAAACAAATGAAAATAGACCATTCATTGACCGTGTGCCTTATAATACAAGTGTGCCTTATAGTGCAGAAAATACGGCAACTTGCCTCCTGCTTCTGATGGATGTTTTTGCTTTGTCTAGAATGTTCCGCAGTATGGCATTGAATTAATCTAGCACCATGGAGACGAGCAAGTCCAAAGTTACAGGTCAAATCTGTGTTTTTTAAATCTCTTTTTGCAATAAACATGTGTAGTTGAAATAAATACAAAACAAATACGTGTGGAACATTCGAGGCAAATCAATAACATCCCCACGGAGACAAGCAAGCATCAGAAAAGTTACATCATGCAGCTTTAAAATCACGGTCAAGGGCAATTTATTAGCAGATGGAATTTCTTGCCTCATAAAATAGGTTTGGACAAATCACAAATATTTGAAAGGTAAAAAGAACTCTAGCAGCCAAAATCTAGCAGCAAAAACACATTTCATCTGAATATGTCACATCCGTCCGCAGTTTGGCTCGTATTCTACTTTGTGTTATTATATTTGTACCTTTGCCTGACAGAAATGCCCCTGAAACGCACGTCAACATCAGACTCACCGGTATGTAAACACAAATATAAAATGTTCTTGAATTATTTCTGTCTCTTCTGTAGCACTCTCAACATCCGGGCCGTTTGTCTGACGGGCTCTGAAAAGGCGACTCCGGGCGGCTGACCTGAGGCTCACCCGGCCGCCCGCCAACTCAAAACATCACCCCGATTCTGCCAGTCGCACAAAGACCTCCTCTTTTTAACGGCGCGATAGAGGGAAAGAGAAAGGAGGCCATATTTGTCTTTTATAGGTCGCCCACAATTTGCCGAAGCTATGGCACTGTCTGTAGAATAGGTGCTTCTCTATTCGTCCTGAAGCGAGTCTGGAGAAAACACATGTGACAGTGTAAAATGTGAATAAAGCAGAAGGTCATTGTTTGCATCATTAAACTCGGTCAAAACACACCACTAACTCTGGGGAAGTGCAGTGTAAGAGGATTTGAATGGCTTTTTTGGTCTGGTCGAGACAATGACCTGATTTCATACACATATTAAAAAGAACAGTGTGTCAGTACAGATTTTAGTGCATATTTAATACTTATAATGCAATTCCAATCCAAAAAACACTATTTATACGGCTGTTAATGTGTAATAATAGCATTTATGACACCCGCAGCTGCTTTTATCAATGAACACTGAGTCTAGAAGTTTATCGATAAAACATTTTGGAGAATCATTGCTTCTGTCTTTTATTTTTTGGGACTAAATCAACTTTTTTGGGGCTCCTACACCGTCTAAATTGCTGTTTTAGTCTCTTTTTCTACTGTTCTTAGTCTCTTTTTGAAATTTTAGTACACACCAGGTTAATTCGCAGCTTTTTTTTGGTCTAAAATAGAGTATGTTTTTTTTAACTCTGCAGGAATTTCAACTCGTAAAACTTGTGCAGATGCGTCGGACTTTGTTTTAGAGTACACGCTGACCATTATACTTTGCTCATTAAAGATATTTAAGTTCAAATTCAGCTTTGCAGTATAATCAATGAAGTTTCCAGCGATAAAACTTTGCAAATATATCTCTAATAATACATTTTTCAGCAATTTGCCTCCAAGAAACAACAAATTCCCTTCACATAATTCTCCTAACACAACAATAACATGCTAAAGTAAGTAGTAGACTTGACAATCTGATTTTTGTTTTGCTTTTGTCTTTTTTTCTTTTTTAAGTCGGACTATACACAAAATCATCATTTTAGGTGCCTACTACACTGTGTAAATTACTGTTTTATTAGCATTTTCGACACCGTTCTTAGTCCAGTTTTGCACATAACGGAACAAACAAGGTTCATTTGCAGCTTTGTGATCAAAAACAGTCAAAAATCAACCATGCGTTGCCAAATAACGGTCAAACTCCGCCGACGTTCGACTCGTTTAAACTGTGGCTGGAGTTTCTCTGTTTAATTCCACGTTAAATAGCGAATTGTGTCGCCTTGTCTCCACTTCCTGACCTGCACTGTATCTCGGCCTTATATAAATAACAAAAAAACGTGCAAACCATTGTATTTTTACTTTACTCACATTTTACAACTCGTCGAAACTCTTTCCAGAATTTACCACGTTGTCAATTTGATGATTTCTCCTCTCAATCTCTTACCTATACAACATGTGCCCGTGACAAAACTGAACGTAACCTAATGGATATGCTATGAATGTCACAACGGTAGAATACAGTGTAATGGTCGGTTACTGCACAAATATACGCGAGCCTTCTCCCGTCTCCGCCCTCAAATCGCACATAATCTCTCCTACAATCTCTCCATAATCTCAACGCTCTGTAGCATAAATGTGTATCTGTGTGCAAGTTACAACGATATGGCACAGGGACAAGGCATGGCGTGTCGAATGAGGTGGCGGCAGCGATCCGGCGCGGTCGCGCAGAGAACCGACGGACCCCGACCGCTGCACGGAGCGTTCGTCTGCAACGGTCGAGCGGCGACAGAGCGAGTCCACGGACGATATCCGGCGGCGTCAGCGGTCGAGAGTGTGAGCGCCGCCGTCGAGACTCCCACCTTTGCCTTTTCGGAGCGCGTGCAAAGATCCGGCCGCCATCTTGGACTGCATTTAGGCTAGTCAAAACGTCAGCAGTGGAAGTATGGACATATTGCACGCACACATGACCAACACCGACGGCTCCGTTGAAATGGCACCGTTGCCGGGGCGACACACCGAACGAAAATCGAAGAAGTCTTTTTGTCACACTTATGAACACTGTAAAAAATGCAAAAACCTTGAATAGCGGCTTCTTTATTGCAACACTCTTCGCCTTTCTTTCTTTCTTTCTTTCTTTTTTTGTTGGTTTTCTTTTTTAAATCATCTCTTTTCCGAACACTTAGAAAAAACGGTGCAAGTTTTTTTTGTCGTACTGTCCATCGTAGGGAGTGGGTTTTTGAGAATGCGTTTTGGCAGTATTGTCTTGTACAAGTCGGTTGGGGGGGCGAGAGCTGGGCGGCCAAGAAGTGGGCCAAAACTGGGGCGGCCGTGTGTGTTTTTTTTTGTTTTTTTGAGGCGGTTTTTCCAAGTCTCCTCGTTTGTGTCCCGCCCTGTGTAATCCCCCGCCGCCAGCAAACTGTCCACGGATCACATCCCGGACGCGCCCAGTCCCATGCTGGCAGTGTGGCTCATACAGGGCAGGGTCTGGACAGTTTTGGGGTAGTCGTGGGTGAGGATTCGGCCGTTCTCGCCCCCGTTCCCGTTCCCGCTCATCCTGGTCAGTGTGGAGCAGCGCATGGCGTCGTTTATGGATTGCTGCGAAAGGGAAAACGGGGGAAATGAAAGTTACAATTGCGCTACATTTTTTTGCACAGTGGCTTTCGTATTTCTGATCAGGTTTTGGATACGTTTGATCAGATATAGAAAGCTATGGAGCTAAGAGTTTAAAATGCATTTCTTTTTAAAAAGCTATTTGTTTGTGGTGCTTGTTCGCCAAGGTTTGTATTTTATATCATTCCGACCAGAAAATAGATCCGACAATCCAACCAAGAATAATGTTTAACTGGTTTGTTGGACCAAAGTAACAGATAATGTAAATAAATACACAAACTAACTTTTATCTAGCACTTTACTATTTTTATTAGCAATGTGTTGGTACTTTTAGAGTTTTGTACATGTCCTTTGTTTGTTTTTCATGATTTACTGTGCATTTTGAGCTTTTTTGCACACGTTTTCCAATGTGGTTTTCAAACTACAAATGGCAAATAAACTAAACTAAAACTCGACTAAAAGCTACAACCGAAATAGATTGGATTCAACTGTCAGTTCGATTCTCTCGGGTGTTATTCCTGCAAGACGAGCTAAGCCAGAGGCCAAATTGGTTATTATAGCATGGAAATATAACTGGACATTTAAGCCCGGTAAATTGTTTCACTGACCAATTGTCCTAGTTTGTAAATGGTGAGGAGCAGAAGTTGGTTTTCAGTCTAAATCCTAACAGCCTCTGAGCTGGAGAAACGCCTCTGACAATGTGTGCTCGGGCTCGTGTGTGTGTGTGTGTTCTGCCAATTTGGACCGATTAAATTGGGCAAAGCAAAGTGAGATGTCGAGCAACTGGTGAGTGTTTGTATTGGGAGCGGGAGAATCACTGACTCAGACCTGATTTCCCTGCATTCAAACAGAATGCAGGGAAATCAGGTGTACAATCGCCTGCAGATCGTATCGGATTTTTCAGTGTTATTGCTTTTTGTTTGTTTGCACGGAGCAGGTTTGATGTGGGAATAGAGAATCAAAGTCGGGTGCTTAATTGATCTACGAACCAAGTAGCTAACAGGGAGGTCAGGTGTTCAAGGGGTGGTTCACATTTATAAGTGACAGACAATTTCAGAAAAACTTTGGGATGCTGTGTAAAATGTAAATGAAAACCCATTGAATATTGTCACTTTAAATACTAAATACTTTCTCATTCACAACAAACCACACTGAGCCATAACATCTAGTGTTACAATTAGAAACTTGAACTCAATACCAAAGACATACTATACTATTTATACAATAGAATGTAATTTATCACAAAATAATAGTGGATTATTATATCTGGTCTTATAGATCAAGACAATTCTCAAACTATTCAGGATTGATCACATTTTGTCAAGTTTTGATACTTGTTTATTTACATGTATTATCAATTAGTGTCTGTGGATCATTTATTTTTGGCAACCTCTAAATAAAACGTTATCTCATTGAAATTTCATTGTAAAGGCAAGAAAAACGGTACAAATACATCTTGAAATAACTAGTCAAATAAATACAATGTTGGCAAATTTTAAAAATCAACACATATTTGTGCTTCTTACCTTTGATTATTTATTTTGATTGTACGACGTTGCATTTTTTCAAATGTTGCACGGATAAGGTTTAGGGGGTTAGAGTTATTTCTTATCATCAGTGCAACATTCTTTTGTTGTTTTGATGCATCTATTGGTGAGTCCATCTCTGATCTGCTCCTAAATGTGGCTTTTGACTACTTCTGGGACCATATTTGCACTTTATTCTGGATCTCCATTAGTGATCACTGCAACAATGACTATTCTTCCTTGGGCCAATACTGATGGATCCCCTGAAACTTAAGGTCTCTGGTGGGATCTGGTGGCGATGTTTTACACAAACAGACAATCATTCTATCTCACATTCATTCACTTGTTGGTTGTAATTTCAGAGTTATAAGTTCTCGTTCATGATCTATTGTAAATAATATGTAGTTAGTGCAGTTATAGTTTTCGCAGTGTGTTTTATTTACATTGGACACTTCATCCCAACTTTTCAACCACTGCTTTTGCTCTTGTGCAAATACAATAGTTGGAGTTAGACTTTGTTAAAGCGGTGATGACACATGAGCCGCACCAGGCCCTGGTCTTATGGCAGACAGATAAAGGATGTTCACCACAATGGCCTTGCTTTGCAAAGACAGTTAGCGAAAAGAGGAGAGCGGCAGAGACGAGGTAGATAGATATGTACCACTGTGATTCAAATTGCCCTTACACCTGGATTGGTGTAATCTTGAAAACCGGTCATTGAAATGGCTAGTTAAAGGAATAACAAAAAGTGTAAGGTTCAGCTTAAGGTTTTCCTTCTATTTTTTGATACCCTTCCTACGAATTCAAAGATGACTTCAAAGAGCTAGGTATCCAGAGACTGATCTCCACGTTGAGTGATAAGGAGTTCACAAATCTACACTTCTGAGTTCATAGTTTTCTCAAAGTGGATTTAAAGTACCATTTCCTCCAAAGAACAAAAATGAATCCTGGAAACTGAACGGC